>NC_036872.1:28877801-28934553 GCF_002910315.2 Salvelinus sp. IW2-2015 | reverse complement strand
CTTATGACCCCTGTATATAGCCTCATTATTATGGACCCCCTGTATATACGCTCATTATTATGGACCCCCTGTATGGACCCCCTGTTGCGTCTTCTTCACCACGCTGTCTGTGTGGGTGGACCATTTCTGTTGTCCGTGATGTTTACGCCGAGGAACTAACTTTCCACCTTCTCCACTACTGTTCCGTCAATGTGGATAGGGGGTGCGCCTCTGCTGTTTCCTGAAGTCCACGATCATCTCCTTTGTTTTTTTGACGTTGAGTGTGAGGTTATTTTCCTGACACCACATCCGAGGGTCTCACCTCCTCCCTGTAGGCCGTCTCGTCGTTGTTGGTAATCAAGCCTACCACTGTAGTGTCATCTGCAAACTTGATGATTGAGTTGGAGGCGCATGGCCACGCAGTCATGGGTGAACAGGGAGTACAAGAGAGGGCTGAGAACGCACACTTGTGGGGCCCAGTGTGAGGATCAGCGGGCTGGAGATGTTGTTCCTACCCTCACCACCTGTGTGCGGCTGTCAGGAAGTCCAGGACCCAGTTGCACAGGCCAGGGTCGAGACTCAGGGTCTCGAGCTTAATGACGAGTTTGGAGGGTACTATGTTGTAAATGCTGAGCTGTAGTCGATGAACAGCATTCTTACATAGGTATTCCTCTGTCCAGATGGGTTAGGGCAGTGTGCAGTGTGATTGCAATTGCGTCGTCTGTGACCTATTGGGGCGGTAAGCAAATTGGAGTGGATCTAGGGGGTCAGGAGGTGGAGGTGATAGGATCCTTGACTAGGCTCTCAAAGCTTTTCATGATGACGGAGTGAGTGCTACGGGGCATAGTCATTTAGCTCAGTTACCTTAGCTTTCTTGGAACTGGAACAATGGTGGCCCTCTTGAAGCATGTGGGACAGCAGATTGGGATAAGGATAGATTGAATATGTCCGTAAACACACCAGCCAGCTGGTCTGCGCATGCTCTGAGGACGGGCTAGGGATGTCGTCTGGGCTGGCAGCCTTGCGAGGGTGAACACGTTAAATGCTTTACTCACGTTGGCTGCGGTGAAGGAGAGCCCGCAGGTTTTGGTAGCGGCCGTGTCGTTGGCACTGTATTGTCCTCAAGCGAGCAAAGAAGTTGTTTAGTTTGTCTGGGAGCAGGACATCGTGTTTTCTTTTTGTAGTCCGTGGTTGACTGTAGACCCTGCCACATACCTCTCGTGTCTGAGCCGTTGAATTTCAACTCTACTTTGTCTCTATACTGACGCTTAGCTTGTTGTTTACCATGAGGAGGGAATAGCTACACTGTTTGTATTCGGTCATGTTTACGGTCGCCTTGCCATGATTAAAGCAGTGGTTCGTGCTTTCAGTTTTGCACGAATGCTGCCATCAATCCACGGTTTCTGTTGGGAAGGTTTTAATAGTTGCTGCGGGTACAACATCACCGATGCACTTGCTAATAAACTCGCTCACCAAATAAGCGTATTCATCAATGTTATTGTCCGACGCTATGCGGAACATATCCCAGTCCACGTGATCGAAGCAATCTTGAAGCGTGGAATCAGATTGGTCGGACCAGCGTTGAACAGACCTGAGCACGGGCATTTTCTGTTTTAGTTTCTGTCTATAGGCTGGGAGCAACAAATTGAGTTGTGGTCAGTTTTTCCGAAAGGAGGGCGGGGCAGGCTTTGTATGCGTCGCGGAAGTTAGAGTAACAATGGTCATGGATTTTTTCCGCCCGGGTAGTGCATTCGATATGCTGATAAAATTTAGGGAGTCTTGTTTTCAGATTAGCCTTGTTAAATCCCCAACTCAATATGTACTCCCTGCATATAGCCTCATTATTATTATGTACTCCCTGCATATAGCCTCATTATTATTATGTACTCCCTGCATATAGCCTCATTATTACTATGAACCCCCTGTATATAGCCTCATTATTATGGACCCCCTGTATATAGCCTCATTATTATGGACCCCCTGTATGGACCCCCTGTTGCGTCTTCTTCACCACGCTGTCTGTGTGGGTGGACCATTTCTGTTTGTCCGTGATGTTTACGCCGAGGAACTTAAAACTTTCCACCTTCTCCACTACTGTTCCGTCAATGTGGATAGGGGGGTGCGCCCTCTGCTGTTTCCTGAAGTCCACGATCATCTCCTTTGTTTTGTTGACGTTGAGTGTGAGGTTATTTTCCTGACACCACACTCCGAGGGTCTCACCTCCTCCCTGTAGGCCGTCTCGTCGTTGTTGGTAATCAAGCCTACCACTGTAGTGTCATCTGCAAACTTGATGATTGAGTTGGAGGCGTGCATGGCCACGCAGTCATGGGTGAACAGGGAGTACAAGAGAGGGCTGAGAACGCACACTTGTGGGGCCCCAGTGTTGAGGATCAGCGGGCTGGAGATGTTGTTTCCTACCCTCACCACCTGTGTGCGGCCTGTCAGGAAGTCCAGGACCCAGTTGCACAGGCCAGGGTCGAGACTCAGGGTCTCGAGCTTAATGACGAGTTTGGAGGGTACTATGTTGTTAAATGCTGAGCTGTAGTCGATGAACAGCATTCTTACATAGGTATTCCTCTTGTCCAGATGGGTTAGGGCAGTGTGCAGTGTGATTGCAATTGCGTCGTCTGTGGACCTATTGGGGCGGTAAGCAAATTGGAGTGGATCTAGGGTGTCAGGAGGGTGGAGGTGATAGGATCCTTGACTAGTCTCTCAAAGCTTTTCATGATGACGGAAGTGAGTGCTACGGGGCGATAGTCATTTAGCTCAGTTACCTTAGCTTTCTTGGGAACTGGAACAATGGTGGCCCTCTTGAAGCATGTGGGAACAGCAGATTGGGATAAGGATAGATTGAATATGTCCGTAAACACACCAGCCAGCTGGTCTGCGCATGCTCTGAGGACGTGGCTAGGGATGTCGTCTGGGCTGGCAGCCTTGCGAGGGTGAACACGTTTAAATGCTTTACTCACGTTGGCTGCGGTGAAGGAGAGCCCGCAGGTTTTGGTAGCGGGCCGTGTCGTTGGCACTGTATTGTCCTCAAAGCGAGCAAAGAAGTTGTTTAGTTTGTCTGGGAGCAGGACATCGTGGTTTTCTTTTTGTAGTCCGTGGTTGACTGTAGACCCTGCCACATACCTCTCGTGTCTGAGCCGTTGAATTTCAACTCTACTTTGTCTCTATACTGACGCTTAGCTTGTTTGTTTACCATGCGGAGGGAATAGCTACACTGTTTGTATTCGGTCATGTTTACGGTCGCCTTGCCATGATTAAAAGCAGTGGTTCGTGCTTTCAGTTTTGCACGAATGCTGCCATCAATCCACGGTTTCTGGTTGGGGAAGGTTTTAATAGTTGCTGCGGGTACAACATCACCGATGCACTTGCTAATAAACTCGCTCACCAAATAAGCGTATTCATCAATGTTATTGTCCGACGCTATGCGGAACATATCCCAGTCCACGTGATCGAAGCAATCTTGAAGCGTGGAATCAGATTGGTCGGACCAGCGTTGAACAGACCTGAGCACGGGCATTTTCTGTTTTAGTTTCTGTCTATAGGCTGGGAGCAACAAAATTGAGTTGTGGTCAGTTTTTCCGAAAGGAGGGCGGGGCAGGGCTTTGTATGCGTCGCGGAAGTTAGAGTAACAATGGTCATGGATTTTTTCCGCCCGGGTAGTGCATTCGATATGCTGATAAAATTTAGGGAGTCTTGTTTTCAGATTAGCCTTGTTAAAATCCCCAACTACAATGAATGCAGCCTCAGGATATGTGGTTTCCAGTTTACATAGAGTCCAATGAAGTTCATTCAGGGCCATCGATGTGTCTGCTTGAGGGGGATATATACGGCTGTGATTATAATCGAAGAGCATTCTCTTGGTAGATAATGCGGTCGACATTTGATTGTAAGGAATTCTAGGTCAGGTGAGCAAAAGGACTTGAGTTCCTGTATGTTGTTATGATCACACCACGTCTCATTAATCATAAGGCATACATACCCCCTCGCCCTTCTTCTTAGCAGAGAGATGTTTGTTTCTGTCGGCGCGATTTGTGAAGAGACCAGGTGGCTGTACCGACTCCGATAGCATGTCTCGAGTGAGCCACGTTTCTGTGAAACAAAGAACGTTACAATCTCTGATGTCTCTCTGGAAGGCAACCCTTGCTCGGATTTTGTCTACCTTGTTGTCAAGAGACTGGACGTTGGCGAGTAGTAAACTCGGGAGCTNCTCTATACTGACGCTTAGCTTGTTTGTTTACCATGCGGAGGGAATAGCTACACTGTTTGTATTCGGTCATGTTTACGGTCGCCTTGCCATGATTAAAAGCAGTGGTTCGTGCTTTCAGTTTTGCACGAATGCTGCCATCAATCCACGGTTTCTGGTTGGGGAAGGTTTTAATAGTTGCTGCGGGTACAACATCACCGATGCACTTGCTAATAAACTCGCTCACCAAATAAGCGTATTCATCAATGTTATTGTCCGACGCTATGCGGAACATATCCCAGTCCACGTGATCGAAGCAATCTTGAAGCGTGGAATCAGATTGGTCGGACCAGCGTTGAACAGACCTGAGCACGGGCATTTTCTGTTTTAGTTTCTGTCTATAGGCTGGGAGCAACAAAATTGAGTTGTGGTCAGTTTTTCCGAAAGGAGGGCGGGGCAGGGCTTTGTATGCGTCGCGGAAGTTAGAGTAACAATGGTCATGGATTTTTTCCGCCCGGGTAGTGCATTCGATATGCTGATAAAATTTAGGGAGTCTTGTTTTCAGATTAGCCTTGTTAAAATCCCCAACTACAATGAATGCAGCCTCAGGATATGTGGTTTCCAGTTTACATAGAGTCCAATGAAGTTCATTCAGGGCCATCGATGTGTCTGCTTGAGGGGGATATATACGGCTGTGATTATAATCGAAGAGCATTCTCTTGGTAGATAATGCGGTCGACATTTGATTGTAAGGAATTCTAGGTCAGGTGAGCAAAAGGACTTGAGTTCCTGTATGTTGTTATGATCACACCACGTCTCATTAATCATAAGGCATACATACCCCCTCGCCCTTCTTCTTAGCAGAGAGATGTTTGTTTCTGTCGGCGCGATTTGTGAAGAGACCAGGTGGCTGTACCGACTCCGATAGCATGTCTCGAGTGAGCCACGTTTCTGTGAAACAAAGAACGTTACAATCTCTGATGTCTCTCTGGAAGGCAACCCTTGCTCGGATTTTGTCTACCTTGTTGTCAAGAGACTGGACGTTGGCGAGTAGTAAACTCGGGAGCTGTGCGCGATGTGCCCGTCTACGGAGCCTGACCAGAAGACCGCTTCTTCTGCCCCTCCTGCGGCGCCGTTGTTTTGGGTCGCTGGCTGGGATCCGATCCATTGTACTGGGTGGTGGACCAAATAGAGGATCTGCTTCAGGAAAGTCGTATTCCTGGTCGTAGTGTTGGTAAGTGAGAGAACGACAGGGAAAGAGAGAGACTGTGAGAGACTGTGTCCTCCTCTGCTTCCTGTATTACTGGATCACTGGAGGATATAGACAGAAGAGGAAGTTCATGCCCTGAATAGAGAGACCCTATAGTACATACTGTTCAGTACATACTGACTGGTTTATGTTCAGACAAAGAGACATTGGATGATCAATATGGAGACCCAGACAGCATAGGATGAGAGGCTGCATTAAAGACTGCAATCAATCCTATAGACACACGGAACTGTGTTTTCCACTGAAATACCTTTGCATGTATACAATTAATAGTAAACATACAAAATAATGACCCTCCATAACTGCCCAACACATCAGGAAGCAGAGTGAAATATCTGACTACACCAGAGAACAGAGAGGTGACAAAGCCTGACTAAATATCCGCTAAATATCCGCTCTTTCATCGGCCTACCGCCTGACGTTTGCCAAGCCTGATACGGATCAAGCTGCGAAGCAATAGAGGCTTATCAGTTTCCCTTCCCTTTATCAAGTTCCTGTCTTAACTGATGGATGGGGGGCGAGTCTGCACAGGGAAAGAGCCATTGTTAGGTCCATGTTTCTGGAGAACTGTGAAACTACTAACACTTGTAGGTCTAACAAGGCCTCTTATCAAAACAAAAGAGGTGTTATAGGTTATTAACAGAGACTGGACAACTCCCCAAAATCAGAAAACTACACCATCCCTATTTATGTATCAATAAGGAGAAGGGACACCATAGTGTTAGCTTTAGATGTGGGGGTGGGGTTGGCAATGCCCATCGGGACACCTTAGTGTTAGATTTAGATGTGGGGGTGGGGTTGGCAATGCCCATCGGGACACCTTAGTGTTAGATTTAGATGTGGGGGTGGGGTTGGCAGTGCCCATCGGGACACCTTAGTGTTAGATTTAGATGTGGGGGTGGGGTTGGCAGTGCCCGTCTTGTAAAAGAGGTTTAATATCTATTTTAAGATTATCTTGAACTTGAACACTGACTTGATTGTGCTGCACTGCTGCACATTATGCAAACACAAAGTTACCTGTAAGTGTAAGAATCTTGAGCACAATATCAGCATGTTGAGAGTGAGACGACACCCATTATGATCCGTTTACAGTGCAAAGTGCACTCTTAAAACCCCACAATGCCTGGTTCAAGCACCCACTGGCCTATTACTCTTCATCAGTCTCTGTGTGGGTATTACCAGCCAAGCACTTTCACCTGCATTAGACTAGGTGTCAGTGATGGGATCTGCCTGCATATGTCCTCGCCGTACTCTCAAAGAATTTATGTTGTGTTATCTGTGCTCAAGATTGCACCCGACCACCACTGATAACAGTTGACCCTTGGAATGGCACCTACATTCAGCCATTACGTCAGCCATTACATTCAGCCATTACGTCAGCCATTATATTCAGCCATTACATTCAGTCATTACCTTATGTTCACTTCCCAGAGTGTCACGTTGGCATAAAGGATCGGGAGACAGATGCAGGAATGCGTAATATGGGTTTTAATGACACCCAAATGACGGCGTGCCGTGGAAGGGCACGGGGACGAAGACCAAACAAACACTATACAAAAACACAGGGTTGAAACCCAAACAAAAGAGTGAGGAGTACCTCGAATAAATAACACAAGTGCACAATGATTAACACAGGGGACGAGACCTGTAATCATCTGCGCAATCCACAATGTCACGAAAGCCAAAACACACAGCACAGGTACTCACACGCACATAGTAACAATAATCGACCCCCCAATGGAAACCAAAGGACACATATATACAAATACAATCAGTGGGAATAGGGACCAGGTGTGCGTAATGAAAGTTCCAGAGGGTTCCGTGACACAGAGAGAATGCTCCAACATGCCGGAAATTGTGATTTTTTTTTCTCCCCATTTCAAGTTCAAAGACAATTCTACTGCAAAATCAAAGACAATTCTACTGCAAAATCAAAGACAATTCTACTGCAAAATCAAAGACAATTCTACTTCAAAATCAAAGACAATCACTGCAAAATCAAGAAGACAATGCTACTGCAAGTTCAAAGACAATTCTACTGCAAGTTCAAAGACAATTCTACTGCCAAAATTCAAAGACAATTCTACTAGCAAATCAAAGACAATTCTACTGCAAAATCCAAAGACAATTCTACTGCAAAATCAAAAGACAATTCTACTGCAAAATCAAGACAATTCTACTGCAAAAATCAAAGACAATTCTACTTGCTCAAAATCAAAAGACAATTCTACTGCAAAATCAAAGACAATTTACTGCAAAATCAAAGACAATTCTACTGCAAAATCAAAAACAATGCTACTGCAAGTTCAAAGACAATTCTACTGCAAGTTCAAAGACAATTCTACTGCAATATCAAAGACAATTCTAATGCAATATCACAGACAATTCTACTGCAAGTTCAAAGACAATTCTACTGCAAAATCAAAGACAATGCTACTGCAAGATCAAAGACAAGTGTCGCAGTGTACCATATACAGTATATATGCTACAACCCCTGAAAATGACATTGGGAAATTCCATGACACTGTTGGCCTGTTTCATCCACAGTGCAGTGCGGCAAAAAATACTTGTATCTTTATCTATCTTTACCTTTTCATAATCCACCGTTACAAAATTTGCATCGCTGACGACCTAAAAATACATGCAAATAAATAAACCAAAACCTAAAAGTGATACATAAATAGCAGCTGGGGTCGGCCATTGTGCTGTGTCTTGCCTTGGCTTCCTCCTCAGGCCTATAGTCTAGCTGCACCTGCACGGCCAGGAGCAGAACAGGGTGGAGAGAGGGCGCTGGGGGGCTGGGGAGGTTAGTGTGAGGGGCGGAGGGGACAGGACAAGGGAGTGAAGGGAAGAACAATAGCAAGGCCACATGGTGGAACTAGAGCGAGACAGCCAGTCTGCCGGCCGCCCAGCCCCAGGAGAAACCTCAGCATCACAAAGGAAAAGGCTTCTCTGGAGCGCTCCCCGCACGCGCCCACAACCACACACACATGACAGACACAGATACACACACATACACACACACACACGACAGACATACAGATACACACACATACACACACAGAACAATAGAGACCCCCAGCCATCCCCGGTCCGGCAAGCCCTGCCCCGAACATGACTCCAGCTCCAGGGACTTAACGCACACAACCGAAGGAACAGGCTGTCCTGTCAGAGAGGGAGGGAGGGAGGTATACAAAAGGTTAGAAGAACTGTTCTGCATGTAGAGATCCACCACTATGCCCTGTTGCACATTGATGTGGTGCTGAGGTGTACAAGATTACTGCTCATATCAGTAATACAGTATGGGTTGAGAAATGTTTTATTCAACCATTGTGTTAGGTTTAGGGCCTAGCTCGATGGGACAGCCTGACCTGAATGGGACAAGCTGAACTAAATGGGACAACCTGGTTATGTAGATAAAGGTTAAATAAATAAAAGACATACAATTCAACAACAAAAATATATTTTCGTCTTGTCTTCAAGAGTCAGAAACGGAATTGAAACGTGTGTCTGCATGCAACTGCTGTTTTTGACCTCTTGGGTAACTTATGGGCACAATCCAATTGCTTTTTCCTCTGTCTAAGAACTATGTGATTGTTTTTAACATTGACCTCATCAACGATCACATATTTCCCATCTCATAGTGTGTGTGTGTGTGTGTGTGTGTGTGTGTGTGGTGTGTGTGTGTGTGTGTGTGTGTGTGTGTGTGTGTGTGTGTGTGTGTGTGTGTGTGTGTGTGTGTGTGTGTGTGTGTGTGTGTGTGTGTGTGTGTGTGTGTGTGTGTGTGTGTGTGTGTGTGTGTGTGTGTGTGTGTGTGTGTGTGTGTGTGTGTGTGTGTGTGTGTGTGTGTGTGTGTGTGTGTGTGGTCACTGAGAGTGTGCCTCACTGATGGATAACCCACTTGTTAAATCAACACGCGAAATAAAGCCACGGCAACAGGAAGAGACAGTGGAGAGATGCACAGCTGAAACAGACCAAATGTTTTGCTTGGGATGTGAAAGAATCAACAGTGTGTCTCCATGGTCCCACTCTGGGCACATGACGGGGAAGCAAGGGTCAGCTCCAACACAGTGGACTGACGCAACACACACACACCCTGGCCTGAATCTACCGCCCAGCAGCACCAATCCTACACAAATGGCGCCTAACACACAATACACTGATTCATCCAAAAACAACAGAGGCCCTTAGACTAAAGTCAGTTGTGTGTCGCTGTCTACGACATAACACCAGTGATTAACACCCACAAGAATGTGCCAAATGCTAGGAATCCCCTCTCTGAGGTCCTAGGACCAGAACCGGGTTGTTTCTGCTCGATTATTTTGTGTTCCCTTTAAAGGAAAAGTCTCAATCAGTGCTTGTTCATCTCCATCATTACCTCTCACACGTTCCAGTCTTTCCTGTATGGAGATTACGTTTTCATCCCCTTTGACTGTTGGGTGGTCACTCTCTAAGCCAGCCAGCTGCTTTTGACACACGGCTGAGAGATTGAAGGAGAAAGGAGAAAAGTCGGCCGTAGCAACAGAAGCCCTGTTTATACCTGCTGTTAATATGCGTCCTTTGTCCTGATCATGTCCTGATCTTGACCTGATTTTGTCTGTTTACACTTAGAAGATCTGATCACAATCATATCACAATGTGTCTTTTAACCGTTTACACAAAATGTGGACAAAATCAGGACGAAGACGGCACATTAGAACCAGGTATAAATAGAGCTTAAATGCTTAGGTCAGAATCATCAAACAGCAGGAGGTGTGAGACCAAGGGTGTCATGCACCCCAACAATCTGAGGGGGCACAAAGTACGTGAGGATGGCTTGGGGGTGTTCCGGAGAGGGGCAAGGCCCAACATCTGTATGTTTTTTTGTTGTTGCATTTTTCAAAAACAGCTTTTTCCTGCATTCTAGAGCCATAATCCTTATGCTTAACAGAAAAAAAGGGCTATTGAGTTTTAGCGCTGAGTGTGATATGCTGAATGGTCATTCACAGTCAGTCTGTTTTCAATTGTGTTTTATAACCCTCCTTAACAGAAGATGCCAGTAAAGATGTAATTGCTTTGTTGTGGGGAACACTTGAAACCAAAGGAGTTGCTCAGCAGATGGGATGCATGGTTCACAGAGTTCTTACCAGAACAAACCTGGACTGATGCATTATAATCTGTTTACTGATATATCATTTCCCAATTTACAAATTCTGGGATCTGTCTGTGTGGCAATCTGACCCAGGGAATTGAGGGAAACCAATGTCTGTTTTAGGAGATGCATTTAAGAGTTTAGAACCATAAAACTTCAATTAAACACGTGTCTCAAATAGCCACCTGTCCCTTTTAATAGCTGGGCATCGGCACACATTTCAACAAATAAACGCCTGTTTTAAAATAAACGCTGGGTCTAAATTAATTGTTTACGAGGTTGCCATGAACACAGTTCTGATATTCCCATTGTGATGGGCATGAAAAATATATGTAAAAAAGTATCTCGTCATAGCTAGCCATGGCGCCAGCAAAATGAAAACAGAACATCAACTCCATGGTGCTGAAGCGTGAATCCGGGGGTGTATGATAGGCAGCCTAGTCTTTGCAAGTCTGATCTGCAATGGATGTGTTATTATAATGTTTCTAATGGTCACAATAAACGGTGTGGTAGTCTTTTCGACATTCTATTCAGCTAAAGATGTGTGCATTAAGGAAACAGACACCTGGCTCCAATAGAAAACTGTCTCTAATAAACGTTGGTTGTGTTCAGTGATTAAAGCAAATAAATGCCCAGACGATTCATTTATGGTACTTCTTGGTTTTAAACTCCTATAGAAATTTCTTCAGTTAACATTAAAATATAGCTCTATGATTTGTCACTAGTGTCTTTTTCAAGAATATGCAACTCAATTGAGAGATTAAGGAACAAGAGAGCCAGGTTTTAGGAGCGAGTTTGTATTAAAGATTTGGTTAATATAAGCCTAGTATTATGCCAGGAATTATAACAGAGAAAATGTTGAGAAGGGGCAGCTTTTCCCTCCTTTATCAAGAAAGTAAATGTGAGTCATGAGGATAACTTGTGGTTGTTTATYCTTGGTTCTAACATGTGGCCTTTGTCCTGAAATTTGTCCACATTCTGATTGTGCCCGGATTTTTAGACAAGTGTAGACGATTAAAAGAAGCATTGTGATCTGATTGTGATCAGATCTTATAAATGCAAAGAGACCAGATCAGGACATGATCAGGACAAAGGACGAATGTTAGAATCAGGTATGAACGGGGCTTTAGTTCCTCTTTTTAAAGCGCATGGTTAAACCCGGTCTACACCGGAATCAGAGGCTAGTCCCTCTGATCATAAAATCCTGTCTCCCTCTCCTTCTCTTTCTCTTGCTCCGTCTCTACCTTTCACCATGGCAATGGCCCGAACATAAAGGCTAAAAGATTGTGTGCCACAGTGTCTGTTAACATCAAAGTGTCGCAGCACTGATCGCTGTATGAAAGGGAGGAAGAGGGCGGGAGAGGAGGACAGCCCTGAGTTAAACATATCACCCAGCCGCCTAGACAAGTGGTTTAAATATTTAGCTTTCTTTTAGCTTTGTTTTCCAAAACAATTGGGTAGCCTTAAAAGGAAAAGAGGGAAATCAATGCTGTCCTCTGTGAGATGATACACAGAGCAACCGAACTGGAGCAACTGGTTATGCAAAAACCCTAAAAATGAACTCTAAATCTAAATCTATACCAATAATGTCAGACACTTTGTTTGAAACAGAGGTGGACAGTTTCCTTTTTATTGTGTTTATGAAACAAAAAGTTGTGTTTGATCTTCACAGTTTTTAACAGCAGCTACGTCTGTGCATTTGTGTGTGGGTGACAGAAAATGAGTGAGAGACTGAGAGAGAGAGGTGTTTTACGACGACTTAGCGCCAGCATGCCTGAAAAACGTGGATATTCACCTGAGAAATCCCCAACCGCAGGCTAGGGTTTCCTGTGTCTACGGTTCCCACTGCGGCGGGAGAGCGGCACATGCAGAGGCCAGGTACAGTCAGATGTCAGGTGATGCATCCCTTACCCTCAGAACTGGTTTGAGCCGGCAGAGAGACTATCAAAGCAATGAGATTAGCAGACATCCACTCGCTGATCCCCTTGGCTCCAGCTAAGCCAACCGATAGCAAAACCCTGACCAAAATTACAGACCTGAAAAACCCAAACACTGTGTGAAAATATGGAAACTGTTATTAGACATTTTAATAGGTGATATTGACACTATGTCTCCTGTACTGTCTGATGAGAGACAGTTAAAGGCATTGTGTTGTATAACCTCTAATGCAGCAGACCTAAACCCTGTAATACTACTTAAACAAGCTCTTATCTGCAGAGTGGGGATGTTGAGATACACCTTACACAAACACTGCTGTGCACTGCAGAAAACCTCCCCAGCAGAACTGGTTTGCACTGGTCTGGAGGAAGCCCCATGAGGGAAACCTGATAAAGGTTAACCACATCAAGCCATGTGTAACTTTACCCCCCCCCCCCCCCTCCCCCCGAAACACCTTTATTTCAACATTGACAGAGAGAAAGTGAAATCATGAGAGAATTTCTGAGAAATTAGCTATAGTTCCTAGAATACATGACTTGACATTTATTAATTGTCATTTGCTATTATTTCATATTCTTATGATGAATATGAATACATATAATTTGATATGATAACGAATAATGATATCATAATTATCATTTTATGGCAATGAAAAGATAGACTCCTTCTTGTTCTGTTTGCATAGGGATCTATGGGCTCCTGAGTGGTGCCGCAGTCGAAGGCACTCAGTGCTATCTCAGTGCTACAGACATCCTGGTTCAAATCCAGTCTGTATCACAACCGGCTGTGATTGGGAGTCCCATAGGGCAGCGCACAATTGGCCCAGCGTCATCTGGGTTTGGCTGGTGTAGGCCATCATTGTAAATAAGAATGTGTTCTTAACTGACTTGCCTAATTATATAAAGGTTAAATAAAAAAAGAGTCCATTGGAGAGGCCATAAATGATGTAAGGCTGGTTGCAGGTGAAGAGGGGCCACGTTAAGGTTTACACTACACTGTGTGTTAAACCATTTCAAGACAAATGTGGGCAGTATTATAAGTTTTAAAATGCTAAGCACCCCTCTCTATGAATGTCTCCCTTCAAACAACTAAAATGGATCTATAATAGTGTATAAGGGTGTAACTTGATGGAATTAGGGATGAAGACCATTTTAAACTAATAATACTAAAAAAGACAGTGTATTTACAATCTAACCTGAAAAGATACCTATCAGAGATCATTCAGAGTTTGTATCAAACAATAATATGATGCAGTCATTCGAAAAGAAAGCAAAGATAATAGAAGTTATATTTCAATAATAATTTATTAAAGAAATTGCAAAAGAACATTTCATAAATGCATGTCATCATGTTCCTATAAAATGTTTTGACGAATAAATTGGTGGCTACCATTCAACAGTGTTACTAGCAGGTATCACAAAGTTAAAATGATACAGAGACAAGGCATGTGTTTTCACAGGATCAGGCATTTTCAGGCACTTTATCTTATTACAGTTATTATTCACCAGCAAATAGGAACCTATGAGGTGCACATTGACAGCCGAGCATTCAACAGAATGCATAGTCAGTCAGGGAGAGCGTCATGTCTCCCTGTTTCTTTGTTCGGGACAACAGCCCCCATTATTCCCATTCTCTCCTTTCTTCTTCCAGCACGTTGTATCCATACGAACCAGTGTATGCTGCTATTACGCATGGAGCGCATCTTCATGGAATAGTCACACTTTGTTGCCTTCGAAGACAGTGCTTTGAATTTAGGCTTCCTCCATTCCAGGACGCTGCTTCTCCTTCTCCTTGCCAGGTGACAGGTCGTCGTCACCTGCCCAACCACCACAGCGTCATTCTAGTGCACTTCAATTCAACTCGTTCAGTAGAGCCGAGAAGAGAATGTTCAACGCAGTTTCAGCATGTGGCGAACCATGCCTACAATCTGGAGGAACTTGTCCTTCTTTCGCTGCTTGAGCGCCATCAGGGCTTTGGCCGTCTCCGCTGGATCTTGGGTGAAGGAGAAGATGCTCCTCACCCTCTCCTCCGCTTTCATGTCCCCCGTTTTCTGGAACAGCCTCATCAGTGCGTCCTGGTTGACATTCTCGAATATGTTGGGAACGGCCTTCTTGCGGTGTGCTGTGTCAAATTTGTTCCCGTGGACCGATGGACTGACACGGCAGGAGTCGGAGGATACAACGTAGTTAGACATCTTGTTGACGCTCTCTTTTTAGCTGGTCCAGCAACTTCTTTGACTGGGGTTGTATCAGGGAGAGGGAACACTACTCGCTCGTGCGCTAGGGATTGGAGTGAGTGAGGACTGGGAGCGCCGCCTGCGTTATTTAAAGGGCTGCTAGGGACGCTCATGCTGTCAAGCCCCAGTTACAGAAGTGACATCACTGGTCGTGCTACCCTCCCGCAGGGAACGCCTCTGTACTGTTGCTGTGCGCACATCAAACCGACTGAAACAGTAATTATGTATGATCCAGCAGAGGCAGAGCCTACTGAGGTGCATGATGTGAGCAAATGTTCTGTAGCCCATATCTACTGTGTATTGAGAAGGCAGTTGTCACAAGTTCAGTAAATACATGTTAAACATATATCTGTTCCCACATAGGACATGTAAAGGAATTTCGATCTCAATTGCCACACACTGTAGCTAGTTGAGTCATTATAGTACAAAATAACTTAAATTGTTATTTCCGTCTATGTCTGGAAAAGCATCATATCCTGTTGTTATTAGTTCAAGAGTCACTGTTTAGATGAGATAGTGTGTTTTGGTTGCGTAGGACCATAGTTTAGGCCCACGTGTTTCTTCAAACCATTGTCTTTTCATTTTCAACCCACACTTCTCATATCTGTCTCACTTTAAATGAAGAGAAAAAGTCTATGCAGTCTTTCTGAAGATACTTGCTATGGCAGTTGGCAAATTGTTTCTACAATGAGTAATACTCCTCTTACAATTCACTATCCATTCCTGGAGATATCCAAATTAAACCTCGATCAGCTTTAATAAAGGCATCCTGAACTTGACTCAAAATGTTCCTTCAGTTGAGCATGAAATAAATATCAATGTTCATAATGGCAATTCCTAGATGAAGAGAAAGGAGAACAGACATAGATCAAATCAATCAAAATAATGTTGGTTTAATTACGAGTTGCAACAGGGAGACACCTCCAGAGAAATCTAACAGGCCTTCTCTGAGAAGGCATTTATAAATGAATCAGACAGTACAACATGTTCTGTAAACATCAGCTCCAGAGGCTTGTAGGAAGTCACAACATCAGCTGCTACAGAATCACACCGTCTCACATATGCAGTACACTATCAGTGTGTCCCAGGCCCAGAATGGTGTCAAACTTTAACCATAACATTCAACGATGGCAGACATTTGATACTGGCAGTTAAGCAGGTCCAAGGTAGCTACATCAGTATTATAGTTACAACAGATAATTGTAGAAAATTAYGTATTGACACATACTTGGTTGAGTTCTGTTTCCCTTCCCCCATGGGATACATCTGTCTGCGTCTCCCATACCATCAAGTTACATATCAGTCCATATCAACAGTTAATCAAACACAGGAAATAGTGAAACAAATAATCCCCACTACAGTGTTGTATTGTATTAAACTGTTACTGGGTCAATCCACTAATTAGGTGTTTTTTGAGTATTGTAACTTGGAAAAAGGCACTAATTTCTTGAAATGACTCTGACTTTATTTACTGTAAGATAAATATAGGTGACATTCAATAATTCCAGCTAGTAGCACTATAAATACCCTTCGTTATGTTTTCCAAACCACGGGGAAGGTTTGTTTACTGGCAGGTCTGTCTGGGCTGGAGGGGAGTGAACTGAAACCCAGCCCCATACTGATTGATGGCTGTTGATAACAGAGRGTACGTCCCAAATGGCAGCCTATTCCCAATGGGCACTGGCCAGAAGTAGTGTACTATATAGGGAATAGGGTCCCATGTGGGACCGAGCCAGAGAAAGGCGTTCCCCTTAAGAGACGTTGGAATATATAAACTTCACTTAATATATAAACCTCTAGGGCACATATCCTGGAAATACTCACTGTGAATGTTCATAGAGCTTCAACCCTCAAGCTACACTCATTCCTCAACCTACACAACCCCTCATTCACTCTGCTTTTGTACAGGGCTGTCTGTATACTGTCTCACCACAGGATACCTGGCTGTCTCGAGCTGTCATGGCAGTTATGACAGAGGACACAGAATATTAGCCAGGTTCCGGATTGTCGGAGTCAGCAAAAATGGAATGTTTATGACATAAAAGTAGTTCAGAGCAGAGACAGTCAGACCAGCGCTACATAATGAGATCTCTCAGCTCAGCCAGAGGGGAAACGGATGTGCAGCGGTTTGGGCCGTTCTCCCATACACACAGAGTGTCTCCATATTAACCACATTAATAACAAAAGAGTGCTAAATGTACCGAGGGTCAAAGGTCTTATCATCATTCTTCCCCTTGGGGTCAACTCTGTGGAGACACTCTGGGGAGAGTCTCCTTCTACAGTCATAAACCGTCTCCGCTGGTTTGGCAGAACACTTTATTATAGTTAGCCATATCTCAATGTCTAAATCATCAATGTGTCCTCAAAACAGTGTCATCTGGTATTTTGGTATTTTATTAGGATCCCCATTAGCTGTTGCGAAAGCAGCAGCTACTCTTCCTGGGGTCCACACAATCGCTGATATGAGATCACATAGGGGAGAACATGCTTAGCCTACGTGTTTCTTGATTTCTAAATCATGTACATTTCAGGGAGTCATTTTAAAATTGACGTAAGATCTAGACCAACAGGGTCAATGTCCTTCTGTAGCTACCTCTATCCCCTGTCCCCATGTCTTTCTTTTGCTACCTCTATCCCCTGTCCCCATGTCTTTCTTTTGCTACCTCTATCCCATGTCCCCATGTCTTTCTGTAGCTACCTCTATCCCATGTCCCCATGTCTTTCTGTAGCTACCTCTATCCCATTGGGGACAGGGGGACTATAGGTAGCTACAGAAAGATATGGGGACATGGATAGAGGTAGCTACAGAAAAGACATGGGGACAGGGATAGAGTAGCTACAGAAAGACATGACGGGATAGAGGTAACTACAGAACGACATGGGATAGAGGAATTTACAGAAAGACATGGGACAGGGGATAGAGGTAGCTACAGAAAGACATGGGACAGGGATAGAGGTAGCTACAGAAAGACATGGGGACAGGGATAGAGGTAGCTACAGAAAGACATGGGACATGGATAGAGGTAGCTACAGAAAGACACTGGGACAGGGATAGAGGTAGCTACAGAAAGACATGGGGACAGGGGATAGAGGTAGCTACAGAAAGACATGGGCAGGGATAGAGGTAGCTACAGAAAGACTATGGGGACAGGGGATAGAGGTAGCTACAGAAAAGACATGGGACATGGATAGANGAGGGAGAGACCTCTAATCCACCTGTCCCCAGTCTTTCTGTACTACCCCACATGTCCCTGTCTTCTGTAGCTACCTCTATCCCATGTCCCCATGTCTTTCTGTAGCTACCCATCTATCCCATGTCCCCATGTCTTGAACTTGTCTACATCTTGTTTTATGAAGATATGTGAGCTATTCATATTACAACCCATATGTGCCACGATAACCACAATCTCCTCTAATATCAGTAGAAATTCAATAATATTGATGTCCGGTCAGTGTATATGAGTTAGCTTTTTAGTGGTTTCATTGAGCTAAACTGTTTTTATTTGACGTCTTCTCCATCCTGCCTGTGCATGCTTATCTTACGTAACTCTAACACAGCTGGACTTTTACTTGTACCATTGTAGGTATTCTTGCAATCTCCCTGTGTCTGGATTGGATGATTTCATGCATTGTAGTTTCGCACATGATGTCAACCAGCCAGCTAACTTGGCCATGTCCGATACTCAATTAACAATATAGGCAATGGGACTTGAAACTCTCCAGTATTATCTTAGTGCTCCTTTATCACACAGAGCAGTCTGGGATGCTGCCTGTGTCCCAAATGGCACCCAATTCCCTATTTAGTGCATCACTTTTGACAAGAGCCCATAGGGATCTGATCAAAAGTAGTGCACTATATAGGGAATGGGGTGCCATTTGAGATCCAACTGTACTGTTACATAACATGTCCGCCGGGCTGCAAGATTTGAATGTGTTTTCAGCCTGGGTTGTTCGATACGGAGGAAAGCATTGATCATAAAACCAATACTCAGTATTAGCCTTCTATATGGGAAGCCGGCCGTATCGGAAAGAGAAAAACAGGAAAGAGCAGGGTTATTGGGTATTACTCTGCTGACAAATGTGTCCATTACGTATGTCAAGCTCTGTGTTGTTTACTAGGCTACTGACGTTCAGAAGGGCACAGTTATTCAAGCAATAAGGCCCGAGGGGGGGGGGGGGGGGGGGTGGTATATGTCCAGTATACCATGGCTATGGGCTGTTCTCTGCACGAGGCAACAAGGAGTGCTTGGACACAGCTCTTAGCCTTTTTGACAACATATCACAAACCCCCAAGGTGCCTTATTGCTATTATAAACTGGTTACCAATGTAATTAGAAAAGTAAAAATAAATGTCTTGCCATACCGTGGTATAGGGTCTTATATACCACAGCTGTCAGCCAATCACCATTCAGGGCTTCAACCACCCAGTTTATAATATGGGATACTGCATTGACGTCATTCTCTTTCTATTGCTGCTATAGTTCTGCCCTTCTGTTCTGTTGCTGATCGGCACAGTTCTCTTATCATATAGGGCATGATGATTTCAAATAAAATAAAATAGTTTTGGTCACATACACATATTTAGCAGATGTTATTTCGGGTGTTGCGAAATGCTTGTGTTTCACTAATGCTGTATTGACTGCTCTGTCAACTCTGACATCTGATACCAATGACCTGCAGCTGGACACTAATGGAACTAATATATAATGCTATTCATAACCCACAATAAAAAAGGATTATAAATCCACTGATTCCTATAAGAACAAATCAAAGTACAAAGTATCAAAGAACAATTTATTATGTGGTACAAAACTATACTATGCCAAAAATTCCAAAGGAAGCAAATCTGTTGACAGCCAAAATAAATATCCTGGGGCACAGGACCACTGACCAGTAAATAGTGACTCGTGGAATGTAACAGGAAATAGAGCACAGCAGATCAAGCAGGCGACCATAGAGCCCATAGCTGCGTGTTTATGTGTACACATGACCTTCATTGCACCCTTGTTTGGAAGTCTGATTCCCTTTCAGGAATCTGTAGTGCTGGCAGCAATCATCCCATAACTATGACAGGTTGATTACTGGACCCATTACCCCCTTATTACAAAGAGCATTTATGAGAGTTAATGGGAAGTGTCTCTCCATGGGCCCTGGCTGTGTTTTGAACAGATCTTACCCATGGCACCTCTCCAATGGCAACAGACAGCTAGCTTCTCATAGTATGAACCGGACAAGGCCGGCATACCAGCTACATTCCTGCTTCTGACTGACAGTCTGGCAGGGTCTCAGACGGATGGAACACGGAACAGGGCCCTGGAACCCAGAATGGAACAGGGCCCTGGAACCCAGAATGGAACAGGGCCCTGGAACCCAGAATGGAACAGGGCCCTGGAACCCAGATGGAACAGGCCCTGGAACCCAGAATGGAACAGGGCCCTGGAACCCAGAATGGAAAGCAGGCACTGGAACCCAGAAGATGGAACCCGGGCCTGGAACCCAGAATGGAACAGGGCCCTGGAACCCAGAATGGAACAGGGCCCTGGAACCCAGAATGGAACAGGGCACTGGAACCCAGAATGGAACAGGGCACTGGAACCCAGAATGGAACAGGGCCCTGGAAACCCAGAATGGAACAGGGGCCCTGGAACCCAGAATGGAAACGGGCCCTGGAACCCAGAATGGAACAGGGCACTGGAACCCAGAATGGAACAGGGCCCTGGAACCCAGAATGGAACAGGGCCCTGGAACCCAGAATGGAACAGGGCCTGGAACCCAGAATGGAACAGGGCACTGGAACCCAGAACATGGAACAGGGCACTGGAACCCAGAATGGAACAGGGCCCTGGAACCCAGAATGGACAGGGCCTGGAACCAGAATTGGAACAGGGCCCTGGAACCCAGAATGGAACAGGGCCCTGGAACCCAGAATGGAACAGGGCCCTGGAACCCAGAATGGAACAGGGCCCTGGAACATGGAAGCACTGCAGCTGAACTGCTCTGGGATGTTAAACACCAGCACTGCAGAGGGATATTAAACTGGTGTGTGTGTGTGTTTTCTCTCCTGACGGTAACACGAAAACCACACAGCAACGCTTGATTGACTTTTAAAACCTATTACAGAGAGGAGCTCCTCAGTTGGGGGTCCAATCTATCTGCCTACAGTTATGGGAAATAGGCTTAGTAAATCATCTAGCGGTGGAAGGTTTACCAGAAAATGTTTTGTGTTTACAATGACAAATCTGTGAGGGGAAAAACAAAAAAAATCWGCTTTTTCCTTTTTTCTGGGATAAGTTTCATAACCCTCAGGGAGCCTGGTATAGATGATGGGCGAGATCGGTCATAGGTCAGAGATTCTGGAGGCAGCACTGGCACGCAGAGAGCAGGCGGAGCTACGTATATAGAGCTTGTGTTTCCTCTTTCTTCCTCCCACCTCCTCTCCCTCCCTTCTCTACTCCAGGGACAGACCTGAGCATATAGATTAAATGACTGTGCATCTCTACCACACACGAAGCCCAGGCACCACTACACAAAATCGGTCGCTGCCCAATCGCCTCTCCCCCTGATCATGGCTGGCTGCACTAAGACCGGGTGGCAGCGTAGCCTAGTGGTTAGAGCGTTGGACTAGTAACCGAAAGGTTGTTAGATCGAATCCCTGAGCTGACAAGGTACAGCTGTCGTTCTGCCCCTGAACAAGGCAGTTAACCCACTGTTCCTAGGCCGTCATTGAAAATAAGAAATTGTTCTTAACTGACTTGCCTAGTTAAATAAAGGTAAAAAATAAAATTAAAATAAAAAAAAACTCTCCAATCAGAGAGTCTGAAAGCCAGACACATCAAGGCAACACACGATCAGGAACATCATATTAGGTCACTGCAGGGCTGGACCTGGGGTGTCAGGATGACATTCCAGATTAGCAGTGGTGTAAAATACTTTAAAGTATTATGACGTTTTTAGGGGTGTCTGTAATTTCCTTTATTAGTTTTACATTCCTAAAGAAAATAACTCCCATACATTTTCCCTGACACCCAAAAGTACTCGTTGCATTTTGATTGCTCAGGCACATTCACAAACCTATCAATATCAAAATTCACGAACCTATCAATATAACGTGTTGTCATACCTACTGCCTCTGATCTGGTGGACTGTAAATGAGTGTGCCTCTGGCTGTCCGTAAATAAATAAAAACACGAAAATTGTGCCGTCTGGTTTGCTTAATATAAGAATTTGATGTATAGCATTTACTTTTACTTTTTACTTTTACAAAAGTATGACAATTGAGTACTTTTTACACCACTAAGTATATTCTAAACCAGATACTTTTAGACTTTTACTCAAGTAGCATTTTACTGTGTGACTTTTACTTGAGTCATTTTCAAGTAATGTATCTTTACTTTTACTCAAGCATGAGAATTGGGACCTTTAAACTYGTCAACATTCACAAGACCACAGGGCCAGATGGATTGGCAAGTGTCTTCCCTGACATTTTCAACCTGTCCTTGACTAAGTCTGTAATACCAACATGTTTCAAGCAGACCACCATAGTCCCTGTGCCCAAGAACACTAAGGTAGCCTGCCTAAATGACTACCGARCCGTAACACTCACGTCTGTAGCCATGAAGTGCTTTGAAAGGCTGGTCATGGCTCACATCAACACCATTACCCCAGAAACTCTAGACCCACTGCAATTTGCATACCATCCCAACAGATCCACAGATGATGCAATCTCTATTGCAGTCCACACTGCCCTTTCCCACCTGGACAAAAGGAACARCTATGTGAGAATGCTATTAATTGCGTACAGCTCAGCGTTAAAAACCATAGTGCCTTCAAAGCTCATCACTAAGCTAAGGGACCCTGGAACTTAACACCTCCCTCTGCACCTTGATCCTGGACTTCCTGACGGGCCGCCCCCAGGTGGTGAGGGTAGGTAACAACACATCTGCGGCGCTGATCCTCAGGGGGCCCCTCAGGGGTGTGGGCTCAGTCCCCTCATGTACTCCCTGTTCACTCATGACTGCATGGCTAGGCACGACTCAAACACAATCATTAYGTTTGCCGATAACACAACAGTGGAAGGCCTGATAACCGACAAAAATGAGACAGCCTATAGGGAGGAGGTCAGAGACCTGGTCATGCGGTGCCAGGATAACAACCTCTCCCTCAACGTTATCAAGACAAAGGAGATTATTGTGGACTACAGGAAAAGAAGGGCTGAGCAGGCCCCCATTCTCATCGACGGGGCTGTAGTGGAGCAGTTGAGAGTTTCAAGTTCCTTGGCGTCCACATCACCAACAAACTATCATGGACCAAATACACCAGGACAGTCATGAAGAGGGCACAACAAAGACTATTCCCACTCAGGAAACTGATAAGATTTGGCATGGGTCCTCAGATCCTCAAAAACTCTACAGCTACACCATCGAGAGCATCCTGACCGGTTGCATCGCTGCCTGGTATGGCAATTGCTCAGCCTCCAACCGCAATGCACTACAGAGGGTGGTGCGTACGGCCCAGTACATCACTCTATACCAGGAGGTGTCAGAGGAAGGTCCTAAAAACTGTTGAAGACTCCAGCCACCCTAGTCATAGACTGTTCTCTCTGCTACCGTACGGCAATCTGTACCGGAGCGCCAAGTCTAGGTCCAAAAAGCTTCTTAWCAACTTCTACCCCCAAGCCATAAGAATCCTGAACAGCTAATCAAATGGCTATGTGAGGGGGGCAATCAAATGGCATTGCCCCCCTCACACAGTTTTTACGCTGCTGCTACTGTCTGTTTATTATCTATGCATAGTCGCTTTAACTCTACCTACATGTACATATTACCTCAATTACCTCGACTAACCTGTGCCTCGCACATTGACTTTGTACCGGAACCCTCTGTGTATACTCTTATTTTACTGCTGCTCTTTAATTATTTATTTTTTTACTTATCTATTTTTTACTGAACACTTATTTTTCTTAAAACTGCATTGTTGGTTAAGGGCTTATAAGTAAGCATTTCACTGTAAGGTCTACACCTTGTGAAAAATACTTGATTGATTTTAGTACTTTTTTCACCACTCCAGATGAGGMATGGGTCCAAATGTCACCCTTTTACTTATGTAGTGCACTATTTTTGACCAGATTGTGGCATTTGTGACACACCTTAGATGTTGCTGCTGCCTACTGTAGTGTACTGTACTCTGTACCTTCCCCACTCAGCATCAACACTCTGCTAGGGWTGTTCTATTTCTCCTTTGGGTCACCTTTCACCTCAATGTTCTTTATCATTCACACTTTCGATTAGATGGAGGAAAAGGGAAGAATTGATATGAAATATCAGATCAGGAACATAKGGCTGTAGTCAGGTGAGGAGGACGACATACATGTGCCGGTTCCTTTGTCTTACATAAAACATAAACATGACCTTTGACATTGTTACCGCATAACCACTCAAATCCGAAAAATAGGCTTATCGAATTATCATGAATTACGACTATAGATCAGGAATTATCGACTACAGATCAGGAATATGTTCCTTTGTCTTGCATGGAACACACAAAAACATGAAAACAGGTATCAGTCTAACTAAATGTCATTTGATAAATGTCCAAAATAATAAACACTAAAAGCAGAAAAAAACAGTGTTGACACGTTGTTGCTGTCTCTGTGTATCATTAGSTGACAGAGAGCAGGACAGAGAGAGAGAGTGAGAGAGAGATTTAGCATAGTAAACACTGGCCTAGGCCCAGCGTCAGGTTACCGGTGATGACGCTGTTGCATTGTCTCTGAGATCACCTGTGGGCCAAGACACGAGCAGGAAAGGGAAAGGGGAAGGGATTTCCAACACTACCCCAATTCCGTGGTGACAACAAGATCAGGTGAGTGGGGGGAGGGGTGAGAGGGGATGAAGGAGGGGATGGTAAAGGATATCAGCGGGGTGGACTGTGTCACTAATCACCATAGTACTGCATTCCCACTCACAAACAACAAAGTGTTACTCAGAAGGGTTGGTTCACTGGAATCTACAACTAGATTGTGGCTTCCTGTCACAGTGGCTAATGGTTTTCCATGGAGCTAGGGTGTGATAGTGGGCTGGGTGACCACGTCAGAGGGATGGTTAGTGCAATCTTAACCCTTACCGTAACCATTTTTTTTTTCAACTTCACTGGGGTGATGTCAGAGTTGGACATCCCTGGCCTCCCGAGTGGCGCAGCAATCTAAGGCACTGCACCACAGTGCTTGAGGCATAACTACAGACCCAGGTTTGATCCCAGGCTGTGTCACAGCCGGCCGTGAACGGGAGACCCATGAGGCGACACACACTTGGCCCAGTGTCATCCGGGTTAGGGGAGGGTTTGGCCGGCGGGGATTTCCTTGTCCCATCGCGCTCTAGCGACTCCTTGTGGCGGGCGGGGATCCTGCAAGCTGACTTAGGTCGCCAGCTGGACGGCGTTTCCTCCGACACATTGGCGCGGCTGGCTACCGGGTTAAGTGAGCAGTGGTGTGGGGGCTGTGCTTGGCAAAGTGGGTTGGGTTATATCCTGCCTGTTTGGCCCTGTCCGGGGATATCGTCGGACGGGGCCACAGTGTCTCCCGACCCCTCCTGTCTCAGCCTCCAGTATTTATGCTGCAGTAGTTTATGTGTCGGGGGGCTAGGGTCAGTCTATTATATCTGGAGTATTTCTCCTGTCTTATCCAGTGTCCTGTGTGAATTTAAGTATGCTCTCTATAATTATCTCTCTCTTTCTCTATTTTTCTCTCTTTCTTTCTCTCTTTCTCTCGGAGGACCTGAGCCCTAGGACCATGCCTCATGACTACCTGGCCTGATGACTCCTTGCTGTCCCCAGTCCACCTGGCCATGCTGCTGCTCCAGTTTCAAKTGTTCTGCCTGCGGCTATGGAACCCTGACCTGTTCACTGGACGTGCTACCTGTCACAGACCTGCTGTTTTCAACTCTCTAGAGACAGCAGGAGCGGTAGAGATACTCTGAATGATCGGCTATGAAAAGCCAACTGACATTTACTCCTGAGGTGCTGACCTGTTGCACCCTCGACAACCACTGTGAATATTATTATTTGACCCTGCTGTTCATCTATGAACATTTGAACATCTTGGCCATGTTCTGTTATAAATCTCCACCCGGCACAGCCAGAAGAGGACTCATAGCCTGATTCCTCTCTAGGTTTCTTCCTAGGTTCTGGCCTTTCTAGGGAGTTTTTCCTAGCCACCGTGCTTCTACACCTGCATTGCTTGTTGTTTGGGGTTTTAGGCTGAGTTTCTGTACAGCACTTTGTGACATCAGCTGATGTAAGAAGGCCTTTATAAATACATTTGATTGGTTGATTGATTGATTGTGTCAAGAAGCAGTGCAGCTTGGCAGGGTCGCGTTTCGGAGGACGCATGGCTCTCGACTTTCGCCTCTCCCGAGTCCATAGGGGAGTTGCAGCGATGGGACAAGACTGTAACTACCAATTGGTGAAAAAAAGGGGTAAAAGTAAAAACTATTTTAAAAAATTGTTTGACATCCCAAGGATGAAAGGAGAGCAAGGAACTCAGAGGGATATGGGCAAAAAGTTATGTCCATTTATTATGTAATTATTAGGATGGAATACTCACTCATCACCACCAAAAATCCCATGCTGAACAATAAGGCGAACAATGGTTCAGACCGACAACACTTTCATTTCAGAACTGTGCTATATGCGGATTTGATAGTGTAACTCACATCCTTAGATTGTACTGTGTCTGAATTGGTACCTTTTCTATAGCGTAATTGAATAAGACGTCAAGTGGGCGGTCATGTGTGTTTGCGAGGCAGAGGAGCCGAGACAGAGTACCAGTAAGGACTTGTGAGGAAGGAAGCTGTGCTGGTAGTTAAGCAAGCCCAGTGACACTAATGATGCCCAGGTTAACTCATAACCCACGTGGGGCGGGCAGGTTTAGGGTCATGAAATATTGAATGGGTGGGTGTCGGGCGGGCGGGTTGAATAAAGACAAAAAAAACATGATTGTATAATTCTTGAGCAATTTATATCTATAGGCTACATTAAGGTTTTTCTTTCATTATTTGGCATTAGTGCGTAAGCCTAAGCTTCAGTGCCTAACTCTACATACGCCAAATAGACTACACGCCAATTTCCAAATGCTTTTGGGAAGGGCAGAAAAAGTTAACATTGATCCACTGAGGTGAAAAGATCAATGTCAGAGTAAATTCAATAACTGCAAAATGGAGTCTTGAAAATAAAGAGAAGTGAGGGCCAAAAAAGTAATGTTTGGTAAAGATTTGGTGAAGTGGTAAAAGAGACTGATGGCAGTGTGAGTTACAGTGGCTTGCGAAAGTATTCACCCCCTTGGCATTTTTCCTATTTTGTTGTCTTACAAACTGGAATTAAAATAGATTTTTTTGTGGGGG
This sequence comes from Salvelinus sp. IW2-2015, assembly GCF_002910315.2. NCBI lineage: Eukaryota > Metazoa > Chordata > Actinopteri > Salmoniformes > Salmonidae > Salvelinus > Salvelinus sp. IW2-2015. Next base: position 28,907,412 of record NC_036872.1, on the reverse strand, counting down.
TTGTATCATATCACACAACATGCCTACCACTTTGAAGATGCAAAATATTTATTCTTGTGAAACAAACAAGAAAACTTGCATAACTATTGCATAACTATTCACACTGGACACTGACTATAGGTCCTCGCACATATCCTTAACATGAACTCCTGCAGAATMAATTAAGCATTTCTTTCAGTAAAATGAATCACCAAGTAAATTTGGACTCGGAAACAGGAATGGAGAAATATGATTTATTTCTTTCAGCATCTTGAAAGAATGTGAATGCGCAGAAAATCTTTCACGTTTTGTTTTTTCTTTCATACTGATGTCAACTAGATTGAAGCAATAATTTTATRGATTTAAGAAATAATTCTGGATGAGCAAGGGTTTATTTAGTCTTCTAGGGCAACAAGTAGTCCAATGACAGAAGAGAAGCTGCATGTATCTAATTATAGACAAGTTGACTAACAAATAGCCTACCAAAATGTCTGAGATTATAAYCAGAAGCATATCTAAATGAGGCCCCAAAAATCCTGCACCCCCTGTCCAAATTGTTTTTCTGCCGTCTCTGACTGTAGCCTACAGCATAGTTTCTATATTAGTGGGTTAGGATCAGGTACGGGCCTCAGATTTCACTTCATCACCTATAGTCGGGTGGTTGCGGATGGGTTATTAGCAATTGCGTGCAGATACGGGTGAACAAACGGCTGATCCGTGCACCACTACCAGTTACAACAATGGCCACATTTACTTGAGCAACAATCAAACTGACAGTCTCTTAAGTACTACTGCCAAGAACAATTTTATCTGGGATCTATGTAAGAAGGTCTATCCTATTGGCCCTGCCGACTTGATATTTTGCCTACAGTACAGAAGGGAGTCGTTTGAACTGGCGCCTGTTGAAGGAAAGGAAAGTACCAGAGGAAAGCGGGAGAGTCTCTGGGAGGGACAAGCCTATTGTCCATCCGGACTGGAGGACAAGGTCAGAGCAGGCAGACAGGCTTGAGGCTGGAGCTCCCTCTCCTGTGTGTCTTCCTGACTCCCCTCTCCCCAAGGCTGGGCCCTCCCCACTCTCTACACTGTTAATTCCCCTCACTCGTCTCCCCACTCCCCTCTTCCTATGGCTGGGGCCTGCGACTAGCTCCTTCCTCACTCCCTACAGCTGAGGCCTGCCGACTCCCCACTCCATTCCTCTCCCCATGCCTGGAGCATCCCCACTCACGATTCCCCACACCCACGGCTGGGACTGGAGCCGGTGACTAAGTCATTTGCGTGTGTCTGTCGTAGAAACAGCTCACTCCCTCCCTTACTCACTGAAAGCAGAGCAGGCTGTGCGCCAGAGGACACATTGGGACTCAGAGCACTGTGCCAAGAACCCTAGAGCCAACGGATTACACCACAGTGGATAAGGGAGAATACTACTTATACATAGGAAAGCAGCACTTATTTACAGTAACTAACTGCAGACTTAGATGGATTGCACCTTCAATGGAAAKGCTAGTGTTACTGAACTATAAATAGTAGGGCTGCCCTGTACTACAAAACAATACCAAAACAAAACTAATGTGTGATTCATCTGGTAAGGATCAAAGTGGAGAAAATCCATGTCAGACTGGAAGTGATCCATTCTACAGCTGTTTTATAGCACAATGAAAAGTGTTTCAAATGTTAGTCTGTATCGTTTCCATAAAGACACGAATATGGCACACATTTATTACCCTTCTCCACAAAAAAAAATAAGAATCACAGAAGTTGATTAGGTCATCCAAACAGTCAGTACGGTACCTCATATTATACAACCTGCAGTGGGGTGTATTTATTCAAATTCATACCCTACAAATCCCAATGCGATTTGCACATAGTAATACATAATAATACTCTAATAATAAAAACAGAAGGATTGACCACAACAGAGCCGTCTCGAGCCTGGCCCCGCAGGAAACAGTGTGAGCTCAAAGGTTTAATTGTGCTTAGCATGGCTGCTTGGATGAGGAACTGAGCACCGCCGGCCCGCCAGGGCCTAATGCGGTCTGTTTTAAGCTGGTTCAAACCGGTCACCCGGAGAAATCAATCAATCTTGTGGATGACTTAACTCACCACAAGGCAAGGCCTTGGATACCCATCAGCACAGCAGCAGCACTAGGGCCAGACAATGGAGAAAAGTAAAATAGAGGGTGCTTATATTTGTCCTGTTTTACACATGTACAAGTGTGTAACCTGTAGTGTGTGTGTGAAATGGAAATGTGTTTCTTGCATATCCCACTCCTCCTGAGACATCCTCAGATAGTGGGGTCACGGCCATGGATCAGACATTATTGATGGAGACCCTGGAGCAATTAGGGTTAAGTGCTTTTCCCAAGGGCAGATTGACAGATCTTTCACATAGTCGGTTTGGGGATTAGAACAAGCAACTTTTCTGTTACTGGCCCAATGCTCTAACCGCTAGGTTACCTGCCTGAAGAAAGCAGATCAGAGAGGAGAGAGCTAAAATCAGTATCAGCAGCTCACCATACAGAGAGAGACAGGCAGGGAATAACATTCAACCTAGCCAATAATTCCTTAACCAGCATCTCAGGTTGATTAGAAGGTACATAGCCTCACCTGAACCTTGATCATGGAATGAAGGAAGGAAAGAGGAACATAATTAGGTCAAAAAGACATGACTCTCCACAATGACTCCACAATGACACTAATTCTATAAAACTATTCACGTGTGTTTAATGTTTTCTAAATATAGCAGAGAAGACAAGAGGGTTATTTTAAGAGAGCAGAATAGAACATGCGTAGTAGGCAACATAATACCTGCTCTTATTTCAAGTCCCAAACTTGCAGTAAGGCCCCAAAGTAACCCCATCTGCAGATTAGTACCACAGACAAACATTGGCTGTGTTTGAGAGCATCAAATGTAGAAGTCACTGTTTTACAAACCACATTTTATCCTAAATAACTCAAGAACATCTACTKATCACATTTTATCCTAAATAACTCAAGAACATCTACTAATCACCTTGCATTCTAAATAACTAAAGAACATATACAATCACATGTTTATGTGCCTAAATAATCTAAATGAACACTCTCTAATCACATGTTACTGCTAAATAACTAAAGACAATCTTCTAATCACCTTGTATTAACTAAATAATAAAGAACACCTACTAATCACCTTGCAATTCTAAATAACATCTAATCACCTTTGCATTCTAAATAACTAAAAGACATCTACTAATCACATTGCATCTAAAAACATCTACTAATCACCTTGTATTCTAAATAACTAAAAGACCATCTACTAATACATTGCATTCTAAAGAACATCTACTAATCACCTGTGCATTCTAAATAACTAAAGAACATCTACTAAATCACATTGCATTCCTAAAATAACAATCTACTAACACCGATTCTAATAACTAAAGAACACCTACTAATAAGTTCATTCGCTTTCTAAAGAACATCACTAAACTAAATCACGAATCATACTAAAGAACACTACTAATCACCTTGATTCTAAATAACTAAAGAACATCTACTAATCACACTTGCATTCTAAATAACATCTACTAATCACTTGCATTCTAAATAACTAAAGAACATCTACTAATCACAAATTGCATCTAAAATACATCTACAATCACCTTGCATTCTAAATAACTAAAGAACACTACTAATCACATTGCATTCTAAAAACATCTACTAATCACTTGCATTCTAAAAACATCTCTAATCACCTTGTATCTAAATAACTAAAGAACATCTACTAATCACATTGCATTCTAAAACTCTACTAATCACCTTGTATCTAAATAACTAAAGAACATCTCCTAATCACTTGCATTCTAAATAACATCTACTAATCACCTTGTATTCTAAATAACTAAGAACATACTAATCACTTGCATTCTAAATAACATCTACTAATCACCTTGCATTCTAAATAACTAAAGAACATCTACTAATCACATTGCATTCTAAATAACATTCTACTAATCACCTTTGCATTCTAAATAACTAAAGAACATCTACTAATCACCTTGTATCTAATAACTAAAGAAACATCTATAATCACATTGCATTCTAAATAACACCTACTAATCACATTGCATTCTAAATAACATCTACTAATCACCTTGTATTCTAAATAACTAAAGCACCTACTAATCACATTGCATTCTAAATAACATCTACTAATCACCTTGCATTCTAAATAACTAAAGAACATCACTAATCACATTGCATTCTAAATAAACATCACTAATCACCTTGCATTCTAAATAACATCTACTAATCACCTTGTATCTAATAACTAAAGAACACTACTAATCACATTGCATTCTAAATAACATCTTAAATCACCTTGCATTCTAAATAACTAAAGAACATCTACTAATCACATTGCATTCTAAATAAACATCTACTAATCACATTGCATTCTAAGAACATCTACTAATCACCTTGTATTCAAATAACTAAAGAACACTACTAATCACCTTGCATTCTAAATAACATCTACTAATCACCTTGCATTCTAAATAACTAAGAACATCTACTAATCACCTTGCATTCTAAAAAACATCTACTAATCACCTTGCATTCTAAATAACTAAAGAACACCTACTAATCACCTTGCATTCTATAACATCTACTAATCACCTTGCATTCTAAATAACTAAAGAACACCTACTAATCACCTTGCATTCTAAATAACATCTACTAATCACCTTGCATTCTAAATAACTAAAGACACCTACTAATCACCTTGCATTCTAAATAACATCTACTAATCACCTTGCATTCTAAACTAAAGAACACTACTAATCACCTTGCATTCTAAATAACATCTACTAATCACCTTGCATTCTAAATAACTAAAGAACACTACTAATCACCTTGCATTCTAAATAACATCTACTAATCACCTTGCATTCTAAATAACTAAAGAACACCTACTAATCACCTTGCATTCTAAAGAACATCTACTAATCACCTTGTATTCTAAATAACTAAAGAACACCTACTAATCACATTGCATTCTAAATAACATCTACTAATCACCTTGCATTCTAAAAACATCTACTAATCACCTTGTATCTAAATAACTAAAACACCTACTAATCACCTTGCATTCTAAATAACATCTACTAATCACCTTGCATTCTAAATAACTAAAGAACACCTACTAATCACCTGCATTCTAAATAACATCTAACTAATCACCTTGCATTCTAAATAACTAAAGAACTCTACAATCACCTTGCATTCTAAATAACAGTCTACTAATCACCTTGCATTCTAAATAACATCTATTAATCACCTTGCATTCTAAATAACATATATAATCACCTTGCATTCTAAATAACTAAGAACATCTACTAATCACCTTGCATTCTAAATAACTAAAGAACATCTACTAATCACCTTGCATTCTAAATAACATCTTACTAATCTACCTTGCATTCTAAATAACATATATTAATCACCTTGCATTCTAAATAACAATTTACATCACCTTGCATTCTAAATAACATCTATTAATCACCTTGCATTCTAAATAACATCTACGAATCACCTTGTATTCTAAATAACTAAATTATGAAAAAGGTTGTGCTATCTGATGTAAGACAATGCACCACAGAGTCTTAACAATTTTACATAACTTTCTACTGCTCAGCCAACAGCTACATGTATGCCTGTTATACAATAAGAAAAAGATAGTGAATACAAATTAGGCTCAAGGAGCTTCAGTCCCATTCATAATCGTGCAAAATATGTAGGCTTTTCTTAMAAATCCCCCAATTTTATAGATTTAAAGGATGTTTAACTTAAGTAACTTCAATAAAGTCACATTGTCCCACAGAAAGATGAGCACGCAACCCCAGTCAGCTGTCCTTGTGCTCATATCTGCCCCGGGCAGGCAGGCAGGCAGGGAAAGAGAGCAGGCAGGCAGGCAGACAGGGTAGAAGAGCAGGCAGGCAGGGAGGCAGGGAAGCAGAGCAGGCAGGGCAGGCAGGTAGGTATATCATTATTATTATTCAGTTAAGAACAAATTCTTATTTACAATGACACGCCTACATTTACATTTACATTTACATTTAAGTCATTTAGCAGACGCTCTTATCCTACCGGGAAACAGTGGGTTAACTGCCTTGTTCAGGGGCAGAACGACAGATTTTTACCTTGTCAGCTCAGGGATTCGATCCAGCAATCTTTCAGTTACAGACCCTGGTAGGCAGGGAGGCAGCTTCCGTCTCATTCATAATCATGCAAAATATGTAGGCTTTATTATAAATCACCATATTTCATAGATTTAAAGGATGTTTAACTTACAGTAAGTAACTTATAATTAAGCTGTACGCAATTAAGAATTAGAACTGGGCCACACAGGCAAATGCTTTCTGCAGCTGCAGTCCCTAATTTGTATGGTTGTACAGTCATTTTCACAGTCCTGCAGTCTGCACCAACACGTGTTAAACCAAGTGAAGCCTGACTGTCTGCAACCAGCAATAAAATAACTGCGTCACTGTAGTCATGATAGCAATAACATAACATGGTTATCAGTTCTAGAGACAAGCTACAGTTTCAAGGTGCAGATTCATCTTCTTCTGCAGAGCCAGGGAATCAGGAATCATGCAACATGGTGCCTATTAGAGAAAGTGTTCTGCATAAGAAGATCCAATCCCAAATTCTAGCCTAATCTCCCTTCTGTCTCCCAAAATAGTTTTTCTTACTGTCAGGGATGGTATGCTTTGTCTTTCTTCATTGGTGACATGCATTGTAAATAGTGCATAGAAATCCAATTGTAAAAGGGTGGTGCACCATTATGCAACACGCTTTCCCTCTGTCATCAAGGGCAAACCAGCCATATAACAGATTACCGTGTCCCTGGCCACAAGGCTCTACCCTAAAGCATCCCAATGCCGCTAGGCTGGAATGTCTGTCTGTCTGCAATCAATAAAGTCACATTGTTCCACAGAGAGATGAAGCAATCCCCAGCCAGTGGTTCTCCCTTTGACCTGCCCTTGTGCTCATATCGGCCCCGGGCAGGCAGGCAGGGAAGGAGAGCAGGCAGGCAGGGAAGCAGAGTAGGCAGGGCAGGGAAGCAGACAGGCAAGGTAGACATGCAGGCAGATGAGCAGGGTAGGCAGGCAGGGAAGGCGAGCAGGCAGGCAGGGAAGGAGAGCAGGCAGGCAGGGAAGGAGAGCAGGCAGGCAGGGAAGGAGAGCAGGCAGGCAGGGAAGGAGAGCATGCAGGCTGGGAAGCAGAGCGGGCAGGGGAGGCAGGCAGGCAGGCAGGCAGGCAGGCAGGCAGGCAGGGAAGGAAGGAAGGAGAGCAGACAGGGAAGGAGATCAGGCAGGGACAAAGATCAGGCAGGGAGGCAGGCAGGCAGGCAGGTAGAGCAGGCAGGCAGGCAGCTTAGCTGAGATTCACTGGGGAGTGCAGATTCACTTGGCTTGAGAGCCTGAGGTATTAATGAGGAGAGATCTCCCTCTTGTGGTGGTATTCTTTCATCACATCATTTTACTGTCAAAGGTTAGTCTGTCCTAACAGAGATGAAAACAGCTCACCAGAGGCCAGTGTTCACATGAGATTTTGATTCTGGCCTAGACAGTGGTGTAAACTCACTGTGTACCCGAATGAATAATGACATAACATTGCTCTAAAATGAAGATTTCTCAGTGGTCAGTGGTGAGTATTGCTTACCTGTATTTTTGAAAAATCGATATGTTTTTCTTTACACTGATAGATATATGGTAACCTGCTGGCCATCTCTGCATGTCACACCTCCAAAAAAGTGCCCTTGGACCAGCTATAGGGTCATCAGCCTGTGACCACCACTCCTCAGTGTTTCCCCTGTCCCGTTACATCTCCTGGTGCGTCTCCCTGCTCTGTCTCTCTGCTGTCCCCTGCAGAAAAACAAATAAAGAGAGATCAATTAAACATCCCAGCTGCCCTTTGACACATTTCATCACTGTCTATGTCTGAAATCATTGTCTGTCACATGGCTTCGTCTGTCAATGTGTAATAATGATAGTTTCATCATCTGAAATTCAGGTACAAGGAATAACAAATGTTCTGTAGACGTGAAAGCAGTTACACAAAGGTATTTGAAAGAAGACAAAAATATGTTTGGTTGCTCTGAAGTCACTATATTTTCAGATGGAAGTGCTTTAACGGATTGGGAGAGGAGCTACAGGAACCCAACATACATACATACATACATACCTTACCCACTAGGGGAGGCTATAACATCTGAAAACGTAGACTTAGATAGACAACACTAGTGCCCAAAACCKTGTTTTAGCATATGCAGCACCATTGAGGACTCACCATTTTCAAGTAGTCAACTGGGTGGGACTTCCTATAGGTTAAGAGTAAATCACCAAACTTGCCTCCTACCTGTTCAAACAACACACTCCAGGTCTCGGTATGTACCCTTTCAGTTTGTTTGTCAACTCACATCTCTGAAACTCACTTAGATAATGCCTTTGACAATAAAGTGGTAGCAATACATAGTTATAACATCTACAGAAAATACAGAAATACCAATGGTGGAGGTGTTGCTGTTAATATTCAGAAGCACATTTGTGTAAAGCTTAGAGAGGATCTAATTTTAAATACTGTTCAAGTAATATGGCTACAGGTTCATCTGCCTCACCTAAAGCCCATTATTGTGGGAAGCTGCTATAGACCACCAAGTGCTAACAGTCAGTATCTGGATAACGTGTGTGAAATGCTTGATAATGTATGTGGTATCAACAGAGAGGTATATTTTCTGGGTGATTTAAATATTGACTGGCTTTCATCAAGCTGCCCACTCAAGAAAAAGCTGTAACCAGTGCCTGCAACCTGGTTCAGGTTATCAGTCAACCACCAGGTTAGTTACAAACAGCACAAAAATGAAATCATCAATATGCTGCAAGATGCTGCAGAAATTTGCTTGAAAGCAGTATCCAGATCCATCGGATGTAGTGATCACAATATAGTAGCCATATCTTGGAGAATCAAAGTTCCAAAGGCTTGGCCTAATAAAGTGTATAAGAGGTCATACAATACATTTTGTAGTGATTCCTATGTTGTTGATGTAAATCATTTATTGGTCTGTGGTGTGTAATGAGGAGCAACCAGACGCAGCACTTGACACATTCATGAAAATGCTTATTCCAGTTACTAATAAGCATGCACCCATTAAGAAAATTACTGTAAAAACTATTAAATCCCTGTGGATTGATGAGGAATTGGAAAATTGTATGGTTGAGATGGATGAGGTATAAGGAATGGCAAATAAGTCTGGCAGCCCAACAGATTGGCAAACGTACTGCAAATTGAGAAATCATGTGACTAAACTGAATAAAAAGAAGAAGAAACTATAATATGAAACTATATTATATATATAAATTATATGACTAATGATAGTAAAAATCTCTGGAGCACCTTAAATAAAATGTTGGGCAAAAAGGCAAACTCAGCTCCATCATTCATTGAATCAGATTGCTCATTCATCACAAAACCAACTTATATTGCCAATTACTTTAATGATTTTTTAATTGGCAAGATTAGCACATTTAGGCATGACATGTCAGCAACAGATGCTGACACTACACATCCAAGTCTAACTGATCAAATGATAAAAGACAAGCATCATTTTGAATTCTGTAAAGTGAGTGTGGAAGAGGTGAATTTTTTTTTGTTGTCTATCAACAATGACAAGCAACCAGAGTCTGACAACTTGGATGACAAAATTACTGAGGATAATAGCGGACGATATTGCCACTCCTATTTGCCATATCTTTAATTTAAGCCTACTAGTAAGTGTGTGCCTTCAGGCCTGGAGGGAAGCACTTTTCCTTCTGCTACTTAAAAATAGGAAAGCCCCCTTTACTGGCTCAAATTGCCAACCAATCTGCRWGTTACCAACTCATAGTAAACTTTMGGGAAAGTTTTTACAGTATACAAATGAACAACAGACTTTCAGAACGCTTATAGGGAAGGACATTCAACAAGCGCAGCACTTACACAAATGACTGATGKTTGGCGGAGAGAAATTGATGAGGGGATATTTTGATAGACTTCAGTGAGYCTTTTGACATTATTGATCATAGTCTGCTGCTGGAAAAACCTATTTGTTATGGCTTTACACCTCCTGCTATATTGTGGATAAAGAGTTACCTGTCTGATAGAACACAGAGGGTGTTCTTTAATGGAAGCCGCTCCAACAAAATCCAGGTAGATTCAGGAATTCCCCAGGGCAGCTGTGTAGGCCCCTTACTTTTTTCAATCTTTACTAACGACATGCTGTGGTAGCTGATGTGAATAGTGTTGAGTCATCRGCATACATAGCCAGTGTGCTTTGAGTAAAGCCAGTGTGTCTATGTATGCGGATGACTCAACACTATACACATCAGSTACTACAGCGATTGAAATGACTGCAACACTTAATAAAGCACTGCAGTTAGTTTCAGAATGGGTAGCAAGGAATAAGTTAGTCCTAAATATTTCAAAAACTAAAAGCATTGTATTTGGGACAAATCATTCACTAAANAAGTAATATGGCTACAGGTTCATCTGCCTCACCTAAAGCCCATTATTGTGGGAAGCTGCTATAGACCACCAAGTGCTAACAGTCAGTATCTGGATAACGTGTGTGAAATGCTTGATAATGTATGTGGTATCAACAGAGAGGTATATTTTCTGGGTGATTTAAATATTGACTGGCTTTCATCAAGCTGCCCACTCAAGAAAAAGCTGTAACCAGTGCCTGCAACCTGGTTCAGGTTATCAGTCAACCACCAGGTTAGTTACAAACAGCACAAAAATGAAATCATCAATATGCTGCAAGATGCTGCAGAAATTTGCTTGAAAGCAGTATCCAGATCCATCGGATGTAGTGATCACAATATAGTAGCCATATCTTGGAGAATCAAAGTTCCAAAGGCTTGGCCTAATAAAGTGTATAAGAGGTCATACAATACATTTTGTAGTGATTCCTATGTTGTTGATGTAAATCATTTATTGGTCTGTGGTGTGTAATGAGGAGCAACCAGACGCAGCACTTGACACATTCATGAAAATGCTTATTCCAGTTACTAATAAGCATGCACCCATTAAGAAAATTACTGTAAAAACTATTAAATCCCTGTGGATTGATGAGGAATTGGAAAATTGTATGGTTGAGATGGATGAGGTATAAGGAATGGCAAATAAGTCTGGCAGCCCAACAGATTGGCAAACGTACTGCAAATTGAGAAATCATGTGACTAAACTGAATAAAAAGAAGAAGAAACTATAATATGAAACTATATTATATATATAAATTATATGACTAATGATAGTAAAAATCTCTGGAGCACCTTAAATAAAATGTTGGGCAAAAAGGCAAACTCAGCTCCATCATTCATTGAATCAGATTGCTCATTCATCACAAAACCAACTTATATTGCCAATTACTTTAATGATTTTTTAATTGGCAAGATTAGCACATTTAGGCATGACATGTCAGCAACAGATGCTGACACTACACATCCAAGTCTAACTGATCAAATGATAAAAGACAAGCATCATTTTGAATTCTGTAAAGTGAGTGTGGAAGAGGTGAAWWWWTTWTTYTTGTCTATCAACAATGACAAGCAACCAGAGTCTGACAACTTGGATGACAAAATTACTGAGGATAATAGCGGACGATATTGCCACTCCTATTTGCCATATCTTTAATTTAAGCCTACTAGTAAGTGTGTGCCTTCAGGCCTGGAGGGAAGCACTTTTCCTTCTGCTACTTAAAAATAGGAAAGCCCCCTTTACTGGCTCAAATTGCCAACCAATCTGCRWGTTACCAACTCATAGTAAACTTTMGGGAAAGTTTTTACAGTATACAAATGAACAACAGACTTTCAGAACGCTTATAGGGAAGGACATTCAACAAGCGCAGCACTTACACAAATGACTGATGKTTGGCGGAGAGAAATTGATGAGGGGATATTTTGATAGACTTCAGTGAGYCTTTTGACATTATTGATCATAGTCTGCTGCTGGAAAAACCTATTTGTTATGGCTTTACACCTCCTGCTATATTGTGGATAAAGAGTTACCTGTCTGATAGAACACAGAGGGTGTTCTTTAATGGAAGCCGCTCCAACAAAATCCAGGTAGATTCAGGAATTCCCCAGGGCAGCTGTGTAGGCCCCTTACTTTTTTCAATCTTTACTAACGACATGCTGTGGTAGCTGATGTGAATAGTGTTGAGTCATCRGCATACATAGCCAGTGTGCTTTGAGTAAAGCCAGTGTGTCTATGTATGCGGATGACTCAACACTATACACATCAGSTACTACAGCGATTGAAATGACTGCAACACTTAATAAAGCACTGCAGTTAGTTTCAGAATGGGTAGCAAGGAATAAGTTAGTCCTAAATATTTCAAAAACTAAAAGCATTGTATTTGGGACAAATCATTCACTAAACCCTAATCCTCAACTGAATATCGTATTGAATAATGTGGAAATTGAGCATGTTGAGGTGACTACACTGCTTGGAGTAAGCCTGGATTGTAAACTATCATAGTCGAAACATGTTGATAAAACAGTAGCTAAAATGGGGGGGGAAGTCTGACCATAATAAAGCGCTACTGTTCAATCGTGTGGTCAGGTGCCATAAAGAGGGACTTAGGAAAACATTAATGATATTCATGGCTCAGAGAGAATGACTTCATTACTACTTGTTTTTTGTAAGAAGTGTTGACAAACTGAATGTACTGAGCTGTCTGTTTAAACTACTAGCACACAGCTCGAACACCCATGCATACCCCACAATACATGCCAACAGAGGTCTCTTRATAGTCCCCAAGTCCAGAACAGACTATGGGAACTACAGTACTACATAGAGCCATGACTACATGGAACGCTATTCCACAATAGGTAACTGATGCAAGCAGTAGAATCAGATTTTTAAAAAACAGATAAAAATACACGTGAAGAAACACAAACAGGGACAGACATGGGACAGACAGAGGGACAGGGACAGGGACAGGGACAGACATGCATACACACACATGATAACATACGCACTATACACACACGTACACATACATTTTTTGTTGTAGATAAGTGGTATTGGAGTAGGGGCCTGAGGGCACACACTTAGTGTGTTGTGAAATCTGTTATGAATGTATTGTAATGTTTTTAAAATTGTGTAAATGCCTTAATTTTGCTGCCTTGGCAGCAGCTAATGGGAATCCATAATAAATACAAATACAATTAGTAGTAGAAGAAAATTGTCTGCTTCACAATGGAGATGGCCTCAATGGTGCTGCCCGTACTGTTACAGATGCCATAATGGGACATACAAAGATGCGATGTCTATCTACAGTAAGTCAGGGCTGTTCAATGTCAGTCCTGGAGGGCCGAAACACTTCTGGTATTTGTTTCTACCTGGTAGTTAATTGCACTCAACTGGTGTCCCAAGTCTGACTTAGTCCCTTATTAGAAGGAGAGGATGAAAACCAGAAGTGTTTCGGCCCTCCAGGACCGACATTGAACAGCCCTGATCTAAGTCGAATGATTACTCACCTAGCCAGAGCCCCATAGCCTGGTGGAACCAGTCTAATCTAAGTCGATGATTCACCCCACTAGCCAGAGCCCCATAGCCTGGTGGAACCAGTTGATCTAAGTCTATAATTTCACCCCACCTAGCCAGAGCCCCATAGCCTGGTGGAACCAGTCTGATCTAAGTCTATAATTTCACCCACCTAGCCAGAGCCCCATAGCCTGGTGGAACCAGTCTGATCTAAAGTCTATAATTTCACCCACCTAGCCAGAGCCCATATCTGGTGGAACCAGTCTGATCTAAGTCTATAATTTCCACCACCTAGCCAGAGCCCCATAGCCTGGGTGGAACCAGTCTGATCTAAAGTCTATAATTTACCCACCTAGCCAGAGCCAATAGTCTGGGTGAACCAGTCTGATCTAAGTCTATCAATTTACCTCACCTAGCCAGAGCCCATAGCTGGTGGAACCAGTCTGATCTAAGTCTATAATTTGCCTCACCCTAGCCAGAGCCCAATAGTCCTGGTGGAACCAGTCTGATCTAAAGTCTATCATTTGACCTCATCTAGCCAGAGTCCAATAGTCTGGTGGAACCAGTCTGATCTCGTGATGGCTCACATTGACCAAGCTACACAGAGGACTACCACCATAATTGTGGTATCTTGTTGGACTTCTTTGTACTTTTAAATTGTTTTTAAACTGTACAAATTGTTTTACCCCAAAATAAATCAAATCACAGTTAGGGCTGTGGCAGTCATGACATTTGTAAGCTAAAGAATGTCAAGCAAATAACTGGTCGGTCTCACGGTAATTGACCGTTAATTAATATAAACACATTTAGTATCTCCTGGCTTCCACACATAGCCTACAAGCCACTGATGCAGACCTTTGGAACATCTACATTTTAAAAAAGTTGAATAAATCCATGTAATATAGCCTACATCATCACAATGAATCCATTATTTATTTTAGACAGTTCTAAAGAAACATGATATGAAGAAAATGTAGTGTATTTCAAAAGACCAGAATAGCATACTCTGAGTTGTCCTTATGTTAGGCCCTGATCTGGCTATGCTATATGGCTTTGGGCTACACTAGTTCATTTAGCAGACAAGATTTGCTTAGAATTCCGTTTAATTATTTTATAMTATTTTATAGTATGAAGAATACAATTGACCATAGCTGAATAAAATAGAAAGGATATTTTCTCCAAACGATTTTAGGGAGTGRGCACATGAGGCTATTCTGTGTTGAGCAGTTAACAAKGAAACTCCTATATTCTAATTTAGAGTTATTTATGCAACTTTAGTTGTGATACAAATGTCGGGGTATATGTTTTGCTTTTTAAGACATTCTAAGGCTGTATGTGTCACGCCCTGACCATAGTTTGCTTRGTATGTTTTATGTTTTGTTTGGTCAGGGTGTGATCTGAGTGGGCATTCTATGTTGTTTGTCTAGTTTATCTGTTTCTATGTGTTTGGCCTAATATGGTTCTCAATTAGAGGCAGGTGTCAGTCGTTGTCTCTGATTGGGAGCCATATTTAGGTAGCCTGTTTGTCATTGTGGGTTGTGGGTGATTGTTCCTGTGTCTGTGTTGTTACCATACGGGACTGTTTCGTTTTCGTTCGTTCACTTTGTTGTTTTTGTTCAGTGTTCTATTTGCTTTATTAAAATATGGAAACTTACCATGCTGCGCATTGGTCCTCCGATCCTTCCTACTACTCCTCCTCCTCAGAAGAGGAGGAAGACGAGCATTACAGAATCACCCACCACAACCGGACCAAGCAGCGTGGTACCCAGAAGCAGCGGGTTCAGGACTCCTGGACTTGGGAGGAGATCTTGGATGGCAAGAGTGGGCTAGAGTGGGCATCGAGGCAGGTGCCATGAAGCCGGCTCAGCGCATCTGGTCTCCAGTGCGTCTCCTCGGGCCGGGGTACATGGCACCAGCCCTACGCATGGGGTCCCCGGTTTGCCAGCACAGCCAAGTGCGGTCTATTCCACCTCGCCGCACTGGCCTGGCTACGGGGAGTATCCAGCCAGGTAGGGTTGTGCAGGCTCGGTGCRCGAGACCTCCAGTGAGCCTCCACGGTCCAGTCTATCCGGTGCCTCCTCCACATACCATACCTCCGGTGGRAGCCCCACGCACCAGGGAGTCTCCCTCCTGTCCAGCGCCGCCTGAGCCGCCCTCCTGTCCAGCGCCGCCTGAGCCGCCCTCCTGTCCAGCGCCGCCTGAGCCGCCTCCTGGTCCAGCGCCGCCTGAAGCCCGCCCGTCTGTCCTGAGCCGCCCTCGAGCGCGCCCGCTCTGTCCTGAGCCGACCTGAGCCGCCCGTCTGTCCTGAGCCGCCTGAGCCGCCCGTCTGTCCTGAGCCGGCCTGAGCCGCCCGTCTGTCCTGAGCCGCCTGAGCCGCCCGTCTGTCCTGAGCCGCTGAGCCGCCCGCCTCAGTCGGGCAGCCGCCTGAGCCGCCCGGCAGTCGGGAGCCGCCTGAGCCGCCGTCAGTCGGGAGCCGCCTGAGCCGCCCGTCAGTCGGGAGCCGCCTGAGCCGCCCGTCAGTCCAGAGCCTCCCTCCAGTCCGGATCTGCCAGAGTCTCCCTCCAGTCCGGAGCTGCCCCTCAGTCCAGAGGCGCCCCTCAGTCCAGAGGCGCTCCTCAGTCCAGTGGGGTCCTTTATTAGGGTCCCAAGTCCAAGGTCGGTGGCGAGGGTCGCCGCTCCAAAGACGCCACTTAAGCGGGCTAAGACTATGGTGGAGTGGGGTCCACGTCCCGCGCCAGAGCCGCCACCGCGGACAGATGCCCACCCAGACCCTCCCCTATAGGTTCAGGTTTTGCGGCCGGAGTCCGCACCTTTGGGGGGGGGGGTGTACTGTCACGCCCTGACCATAGTTTGCTTTGTATGTTTCTATGTTTTGTTTGGTCAGGGTGTGATGTAGGTGGGCATTCTATGTTGTATGTCTAGGTTGTCTGTTTCTATGTGTTTGGCCTAATATGGTTCTCAATCAGAGGCAGGTGTCAGTCATTGTCTCTGATTGGGAGCCATATTTAGGTCGCCTGTTTGTCATTGTGTGTGGTGGGTGATTGTTTCCTGTGTCTGTGTTTTTCACCATACGGGACTGTCGTTTTGTTCCATTCACGTTATTCTTTTTGTTCATTGTTCAAGTATTCCTATTAAAATGGATACTTTCCACACTGCGCATTGGTCCTCCTCTTCTCATTCCAATGACGAGCGTTACAGTATGCTGCTAATCTAATAATGATTTCTTTAAAGTTGCATGAAAGGCATGAGCTCTGCTTTGTTTTTTGTGCAGGCTCTACACACTTCATCAGTCTCTCATTCACAATTTGACAAATTTCCTGGCATTTTGCGGCCAGTGGCCGTTGTGCCCTTGGGCTGAATATAATTATAATTCCCTTCTCCCGGTTGCTTGCTGAAGCACCTCTCACTCACATGGCTCTCCATGTCATGTGATCGGGTCTCTCTCATAGGCTACAAGTGAAGACAGACACATCAATTTTGAAGATATTGGAAGAACTGTCTACATTTACTTTTCATCAGCCAACAAGATGAGTAGGCCTAACGAACAGCAAAAGCACTAGCCTATGTCAATCTACTATCCCCCATAGTACAAAAGTTGACCTATTCTGGGCGAGAAATAAATACTCCAAACAGTCTGGGAATGTTGTGGGATGCGATAGATCCCAAATGAATACAACCACTAGCATAAAAAAAAACTGTTTTAAGCAATGAGCTTGACACAACAGATGAGAACCTTTAGCTTAAAATGTTGCTAAACTATTAGGCTATTTCTTCACATTATAAGCTCAGCAATGTGCACACGGCAGTAGTCTATAAGCGCGAATGTGCCATTAGCAGGAAAACACCATTCTCAAAACTGACCATAAATGCCATTATGCATGTAATGCTTTTATAAGGAAGGTGCATTTTTATGGTGAAAATTATCTTCCCCAAACTTGAAACTCATGCATGTATGTATGTATGTATGCCAGTTAGGCTCTACACCCATTGTAAAGCGGACTAATGTGCTTCATTTTGAGAATTTATTTGGCCACTTTAGTTGTGATACAAACCTTATATACCTATGGGCTAGGCTACATAAGGTGTGCGACTATGATTTGAAAAAGTTGGCTGTTTCTTGCATTAAGCTGGACATCATTCAAAAGTGAAAATCTATCATTCACAACTGACAAGCTAATAATGTCACCCATCACACTATTCTTGATTTAATCTTGTCTCTACATATACTAAATAATATGTGTGAAATTTGTTTTTATTTTGAATGGACCATTATCATGCACCTGTCTCAAAACAGGAGCAACGGGGAAAAATGCATGTCCTCTATGCACTTAAATAGCAGAAGGAGGGTGCTTTTCCCGTGGTTCATTTTAATGCCAGCCAGGTAGGCTATACTCCTGTTGTAAAGAGAAGCAATGTACTTAATATTAGAAAGGTTGAGAATTAAATATAGTTGGCCTAGCCTATATAAAGCTGATGGGATACTCCTCAWTTTAACAGAGGCCATCACTCTGTTTTCTCACACAATTGCATAGCCTATAGAAATGTTGCACAACATGAGCTCATGGGGTCTCATGAAGTGTTTGATTAGATTTTAGATCACATTTGCATTGATGTCAAGAGTGATTAGAGGGACAATAGAGTGCTGAGTACCAGGCAGTTAGCAAGTTAGGTAGGCTACTAATGACCATCAGCAGCATCAGAGCTTGCAGAAGCCTAATTACCATGACTAAACGGTCATGTGGAATTTGACTGCCTTCATGACTCGTGACCACCGGAGTAGCGGTAATATGGTCACCGTCACATCCCTAATCACAGTGCATTTCTTACTGATTGAGCAACCAACATCTTTGTCAATGCAGTGAACAGTGACATAACCCAGAGTGACCCTATTCTCAACCATGAGATTCTTGGGATGGGTCATTCCCAGCCAACCGGCCTCAGGGCACCTCATTCTTTCATTGTCAACCATGTATCACAGTGCCACCAGATCATTGAAAAACCACACATTTTAAAATAGGTAGTAGGCCTACATCTAGTGTACCCATGGGGTAGTTTATACCATTAAAGTAGAGAGATGGTCTCATCTGAGAAGAAAGTATGACTTACGTATGTTTGCTATTATTAGATCCCCAGGGACACAGCATACATTTCTCCCCAGTGTTCTGGAATGGCCTGGCCATCCCTCTCTAGTGTGAGAGACAACCTTATTGTCTTCTCAGACGTGTCAGTATTTTGGGTGTGATCTAAGCATGCGTTTAGTGGGTGAGAGCCGCTGGGCATCAAAACTGCTACTGATAGGGTTTGAGTCTTTATTTGACATGGACAATGAATTGTCTTGGCTATATTTGAAAAGTAAATCGTAACAGAGAAAACAGAAGTGAAATGCTTTATGAAACTCCTAAATAGGAAAATGACAGTGATCATCGTCATCATCATCATCATCATCATACAGACCACAAGCTGTTTCAAGCTGACTCATGGGTTTCAGGCAAGCTGAAGGAGAACTAAGTCTTCCAAATAAAACGGTACAAGTAAAAATGTATTAACTTACTGCTACTAATCTCTGTATTGTAATGATAAAGGGAACAGTGGGAACATAGCTTCTCCAGAAACTGGTTTAAACTCATTTAATTTTATCTCTATGAAGATGCACTTCTTTCTAAAAGTGAATTGACAAATACATATTTTCTAACTGTTACCATTGTGTGTGTGTGTGTGTGTGTGTGTGTGTGTGTGTTTGCATGCGTGTGTATGTTGGTAGGACGGAATGTTACAGGAAAAAAGGCAAAGTTATGCAAAAAGAATGTTGTGTAAACACCTTCAACACCATTGGTACCTGGTATTTTCCCCTGCATTCTTTCAATTAACCTGGAGTGTGTTTATACAAGTCACTGTGTGCATCCCAAATGGCACTCCATTCCCTCTGTAGAGTACTACATTTGACCAGGGCCCATAGGGCTCTCGTCAAAAGCAGTACACTTTATAGGGAACAGGGTGCCATTTGGGACACACACACTGTAGCAAGTTGTGTGTACACTAGCTATTACAATCAGGAAGTGGCTGTGATACTAATAAGGTGTGGCCTGTGGACGGTAGATAACATGACATGAGCATGCAGCCATGTAACCTATAAAGCCCCTCAGTCACTCTCTTCTGTTTCAGCAGCTGTCTGCACGTCGACAATGGCACAGAAACATATATTGTGGATCTTTACCCTAACTGCTTCACTCAATCTCTCAGGTAAGTCATTGGATACACTCATCTCCACACAATACAATGACAGGTTAACTTAACCCCAGTCAGCCATCTTCTCAGTGCACTTTATTCAGACTACTACAGTGACTGTAAAGATATTTTCATGGGAGAAAGTAAAACAAGGATTTCTAAAGTGAGGAATAAATATAATGAGTTGTTTAATACTGAAGCAWAAATATTTAGATGAAGAGGGGCAAAGAATATCTCTACTGTATATGTTTTTCTGAGGGAGTGAAATGTTTTGTTTAAATTGGAAGTCTATGTGAGCTTTCAGATTTCCCCATGGATTTGTTAACAGAATCCGAAATAGCAGCCAAAGTACAATGCGTGTACAAAACATTAGGATGACATCGACTGACCAGGTGAATCCAGCTGAAAGCTATGATCCCTTATTGATGTCACTTGTTAAATCCACTTCGGTGTATATTTCAGTCGAAACTACTTTTCCTCCATTTGTTTCTTTCATGGCTTCTGGAAATACAGAAAGTCATGATGAAAACCTGTGGCACCGACAGAGCACTAGACAGTGCTATCATGCTATCCGTGCTACATAGTATAATAGTTACAGTAGTAATTACGGTCAATGAATATGGACAGAAAACAGACATACAGAGTACTTTTTGTGAAATTGTGTGACAGAAACTGGACTTTGTACCACAACAATGCCACATTTCTCAGTTCTCTCTCTTTCTCCTTACCTGATCAGGTGAGGTGAGTCGGGCAGGTACTACCTGTAAGCCCCTGTAAATACACTTAGTGATGAAACCTTAACTTAGACTCATTTTCACAACAACTGTTGGGAAACATCATTGTAGTAGTGTTAGTAAGTATTGGCACACGTAGGGTGCATTCGTTACGCACATTTTGTTGAAAAATGGAAGCAACCCGGATCAAACGAGGGGGGAGCTTCCTGAATTTGTCCAATAGAAACTATCATATTGCTCTGTTTGCTTCCATTTGGTTCTTAAACGGTAAACAGTTTCCGTAATGAATAAATCCAAGGAATGGATAGAATGAAAACAGAGATAATTGCATTATCTGGTAAATTCCCCCTGATTGTCTTGGGCATGGCCAGTATTTCAAAACCTTAGCTCTTCCAATAAGTAGAGACATGGAATGAGATTTCCTCATTTGCTCAGTATTGTTTGTTTTAATGTGAACAGTTCGTTGTAAAACATACAATTAAAAAGCCAGCAAATCATGCAAATTCACTTGAAAATACCCATACGTTGTAATGGTCATCTGTTGAAGAAGGTGTGGACCAAAGCGCAGCAAGTGTCCATGCTTTTTATTGAAACTGAACACTAAGAACAAAATAACAAAGGGAATAACCGAAACAGTCCTGTCAGGTGCAAAACACTAAACAGAAAATAACTACCCACAAAAACCATGTGGGAAAAAGCTACCTAAGTATGGTTCTCAATCAGAGACAACGATAGACACCTGCCTCTGATTGAGAACCACACCCGGCCAAACACAAAGAAATACAAAACATAGAAATTAACATAGAATGCCCACCCAAATCACACCCTGACCTAACCAAAATAGAGACATAAAAATCTCTCTACGGTCAGCGTGTGACATACGTTTACCAATATAATAACCTCATTCCACAGCTATTGCGCAAAGGTGGATGTTCCTCTGTGGCCCAATCACAAAGCAGTGGATATGTACTGCAATTCAATGGCAATGGTCAAGTACAAATCAAAACAGGCCTGACAGAGAACAAGAAAGGGCATCAAAATAACAAAGCATCTGTATCCATTTGTTTCATACACGAACAAAACATAACACAGAATATAATTATTGCTGGAATGCTCATAGCAGCAGGAGCCTACAGTATGCCCTGTTTCTGTAGAGTAGGCAGCCTGATGTACAAGTACACCCCCTGGACAGGACGCAAGTCTATCGCAGTCTATTATCGTATGTAAGGGTCAAACAGCCTGTGTTCATTGTGTATCTGCGGTYTTCATACTGTAGTTTGAAGAAACAATGTGTAAACAATAATGAAATGCATTAAAGTTCCGCCCAAAGCCCTCGCTTATTAAAAGATAGGGCCAAGTCAGCAGAAGCTTTCATTACAAGATAGTTGCCGTAGCTCAACCAAAGGTCCAACTATGTTGTTAGTGTACGCACCACACATTAATTTGTCATGGTTTGGTAGACACACACAATGGAATAACCCATACCCATAATTACATGGTTGGCTGCACAAGAGACTGAGGGGATGAAGTGGCTGGAAGTTGATGAACAACCAGACGATCAAAATGCAATGTTCAGGAGAACAGGAATTTCAATAGAGTAACTTATATATGGAAAGCCGGGATTGTGCTACTGCAGTTCAAGGGCAAAACACTGCTATACTGCCACCTGACTGTTCCTTACCATTGGACCAGTCAATGCCTGGAGACAAGCATGTTAACATCATCCTATCCAGGTTATTATGTTTAGAATAGATAGGATCAGTGTGGGGATAGACAAAGTGGGTCCATTCTTGAATTCTCTCTCATCTCTCTACCACTCCATCTCTCTCTCTATCGCCCCACAGTGAGTCATGGTCGTCTTGAAGGAGTGAGCGACTATGAGGTGGTCCGACCCATCAGGCTACATTCTCTGCAGAAAAGAGAAACACAAGTAAGTCTTCTCCTGTTCTTCCTCCCTGCACAGGAGCTGTTTTGATGTGAAATACACACCAATACCAAAATATTATTTGTTAACAACTGTGTTTAATGCTTGTAATAAAGTGGTGGAAGATCAACCATGTTAATGTAGTGAGGAGATATTATACTGCATCTAGGGTATCAACTAATCCTAATTCTCTGTAACACTTTATTTGGATAGTCCATCTATAGATGCTCTACAAAGTATCTACAGTCTATCAGTAACATTTCAACTAACTATCTACTAACCCTCACCTTAAACTTAACCCTTACCCTAACCCTATCTCTAAACGTAGCAAGCAGTTGCTTTTCAACAGATAGTTTGTTGATAGTAAACTATCCATATAAAGTGTGACCTAATTCTCTCCATCAGTCATCCAGACTGGAAACTATGAAGTATGCAATGAGAGTGGGTGGGAAAGACATTGAGATGCATCTGGAGAAGAATGGGTATGTACAAAAGCCACCTTCAATCTTTTTCTCCTAAATGTTAACCTCTTACACAACATCAGTAGAATGATCACATGCTTCATCATTCTCCTTAACAAGAACGGTCAGTATGTAGAGAACTGTCTTACCACAGTGTAATTTTCAGTTCTCCTTTATAATCACACACTGCATCATTGTCAAGCGTCATTAATGGAATGACACAATTTTGTTTTACCACAGCATGAATTCCTTTGAACATGTAGGTGCCTGATGAAATAATGTAATGAATAACTTTATTTTGGTTCCCTCAGTGAATTACTCACCAACGACTATAGTGAGACTTACTACACTGAGGATGGTACACCAGTCACCTCTACGCCTCAGGATGTGGTTAGTGATTATAACAAACCCTTGATAGGTAGCAGGAGGCTGTGTAGAAGTGTCTTGATTAGAAGGCCCTTAAACCTTTTAATTCATTCTCTTCTCCAGGACCACTGCTACTACCACGGCACTATTGTGAATGACAGTGAGTCAACGGTTAGCATGAGCACCTGCGATGGACTCAGGTAGGCAGCCCCACATTTCTACAGCATATACACTACAGGTCAAAAGTTTTAGAACACCTACTCATTCAAGGGTTTTTCTTTATTTTTACTATTTTCTATGTTGTAGAATTATAGTGAAGACATCAAAACTATGAAATAACACATATGGAATCATGTAGTAACCAAAAAAGTGTTAAACAAATCAAAATATATTTTATATTTGAGATTCTTCAAATATCCACCCTTTGCCTTGATGACAGCTTTGCACACTCTTGGCATTCTCTCAAACAGCTTCATGAGGCTTCATTAACCTCTCTGGGGTAGGTGGGACGCAATCGTCCCACCTGGCCAATAGCCAGGGAAAATACAGAGCGCCATATTCAAATAAAATTATATAAAAATCAAACTTTCATTAAATCACACATGTAAGATACCAAATTAAAGCTACACTCGTTGTGAATCCAGCCAACATGTCAGATTTCAAAAAGGCTTTTCGGCGAAAGCATAAGATGCTATTATCTGATGATAGCACAACAGTAAACAAAGAGAGTAGCATATTTCAACACTGCAGGCACGACACAAAACGCAGAAATAAAAATATAATTCATGCCTTACCTTTGACGAACTTCTTTTGTTGGCACTCCAATATGTCCCATAAACATCACAAATGGTCCTTTTGTTCGATTAATTCCGTCGATATATATCCAAAATGTCAATTTATTTGGCGCGTTTCATCCAGAAAAACACAGCTTCCAACTTGCGCAACGTCACTACAAAATATATCAAAAGTTACATGTAAACTTTACCAAAACATTTCAAACTACTTTTGTAATACAACGTTAGGTATTTTTAAACGTTAATAATCGATCAAATTGAAGACGGGATGATCTGTGTTCAATACAAAAAGAAAACAAACTGACGAAACTTTTCTGGTAATGTTGCCTCTCTCAAACAATTTACTTCAAGTGATCCTCATTTAAGATGGCCGTACTTCTTCATTACACAAAGGAATAACCTCAACCAATTTCCAAAGACTGGTGACATCCAGTGGAAGCGGTAGGAACTGCAAACAAGTCCCTTAGAAATCTGGTGTCCCAATGAAACTCATTGAAAAGACAGTGACCTCAAAAAAAAGAAATCTGAATGGTTTGTCCTCGGGGTTTTGCCTGCTACATAGGTTCTGTTATACTCACAGACATGATTCAAACAGTTTTWGAAACTTCAGAGTGTTTTCTTATATTCTGGGGATGAGTAGCAGGCAGTTGAATTTGGGCATGCTATGTATCCAAAAGTGAAAATGCTGCCCCCTACCCCGAAGAAGTTAACAGATGTGCATTCTTAAAAGATAATTTGTGGAATTGATTTACTTCTTAATGCGTTTGAGCCAATCAGTTGTGTTGTGACAAGGTAGGGGGGATTACTGAAGACAGCCCTATTTGGTAAAAGACCAAATCCATATTATGGCAAGAACAGCTCAAAAAAGCAAAGAGAAACGACAGTCCATCATTACTTTAAGTCAGTCAATACGGAAAATTTCAAGAACTTTGAAAGTTTCTTAATGTGCAGTTTCAAAAACCATCAAGCGCTATGATGAAACTGGCTCTGGCTCTCATGAGGACCGCCACAGAAAAGGAAGACCCAGAGTTACCTCTGCTGCAGAGGATAGGTTCATTAGAGTTACCAGCCTCAGAAATTGTAGGCCAAATACATTTTTCACAGAGTTCAAGTAACAGACACACCTCATCATCAACTGTTCAGAGGAGACTGTGTGAATCAGGCCTTCATGGTCAAATTGCTGCAAAGAAACCACAACTGAAGGACACCAATAAGAGGAAGAGACTTGCTTGGGCCAAGAAATACAAACAATGGACATGAGACCGGTGGAAATTCGTCCTTTGGTCTGGAGTCCAAATGGGAGATTTTTGGTTCAAACCGCCGTGTCTTTGTGAGATGCGGTGTGGGTGAACGGATGATCTCCGCATGTGTATTTCCCACCGTAAAGAATGGAGGAGGAGGTGTTCTGGTGTGATGGTGACACTGTCTGTGAAGTATTCAGAATTGGCACACTTAACCAGCTTGGCTACCACAGCATTCTGCAGCGATATGCCATCCCATCTGGTATGGGCTTAGTGAGACTATCATTTGTTTTTCAACAGGAAAATGACCCAACACACCTCCAGGCTTTGTAAGGGCTATTTTACCAAGAAAGAGAGTGATGGAGTGCTGCATCAGATGACCTGGCCTCCACAATCAAATCAAATCAAATTTATTTATATAGCCCTTTGTACATCAGCTGATATCTCAAAGTGCTGTACAGAAACCCAGCCTAAAACCCCAAACAGCAAGCAATGCAGGTGTAGAAGCACGGTGGCTAGGAAAAACTCCCTAGAAAGGCCAAACCTAGGAAGAAACCTAGAGAGGAACCAGGCTATGAGGGGTGGCCAGTCCTCTTCTGGCTGTGCCGGGTGGAGATTATAACAGAACATGGCCAAGATGTTCAAATGTTCATAAATGACCAGCGGTCCAATAATAATAATCACAGTAGTTGTCGAGGTGCAGCAAGTCAGCACTCAGGAGTAAATGTCAGTTGGCTTTCATAGCCGATCATTAAGAGTATCTCTACCGCTCCTGCGGTCTCTAGAGAGTTGAAAACAGCAGGTCTGGGACAGGTAGCAGTCCGGTGAACGTCAGGGTTCCATAGCGCAGGCAGAACAGTTGAAACTGGAAGCAGCACGGCCAGGTGGACTGGGGACAGCAAGAGTCATCATGCCAGGTATCCTGGCGCATGGTCCTAGGGCTCAGGGCTCCGAGAGAGAGAAAGAAAGAGAGAATTAGAGAGAGCATACTTAAATTCACACGGACACACGGATAAGACAGGAGAAGTACCCAGATATAACAACTGACCCTAGCCCCCCGACACATAAACTAATGCAGCAAAATACTGGAGGCTGAGACAGGAGGGGTCAGGAGACACTGTGGCCCCATCCGATGAACCCCCGGACAGGGCCAAACAGGAAGGATATAACCCCACCCACTCTGCCAAAGCACAGCCCCCACACCACCAGAGGATACTTCAACCACCAACTTACCATCCTGAGACAAGGCCGAGTATAGCCACAAAGATGCATCTCCCGCACAGCACCACCAAGGGGGGGCGCCAACCAGACAGGAAGATCACGTCATGACTCAACCCACTCAAGTGACGCACCCTCCTAGGGACGGCATGAAAGAGCACCAGTAAGCCAGTGACTCAGCCCCTTGTAATAGGGTTAAGAGTAGAGAGACCCACCGGAGAGAGGGAACCGGCCAGCAGAGAACAGCAAGGGCGGTTCGTTGCTCCAGAGCCTTTCCCTTCCCTTCACACTCCTGGGCCAGACTACACTCAATCATATGACCCACTGAAGAGATGAGTCTTCCATGCAGTAACGACTTGAAAGAGTGACGACGAGTTGCGTCTTGCGTCTGTTCCAACAAATACCTTCACAGTGGGTAGCGAGACCCATCTCCATAAAAAATGCGAAGATCTTTAGGAAGAAAAAAGAAGTTAGCCTCTGCCCGTCTCACAGGCCTGTGTGCTCGATTTCTATTAGGTAACAACACCAGGCATTCACGCTATGCCCTCGGACGCTAGCCTAAGTATGTATGTCTTTAGGAGCGTTTGACAGAGTGATGAGGGTGGTCTTTGACCGCGGACCCGTGGCGCGATAACAGCGCAATGAGCACGTCATCGTTGAGATTCTTTGTATCGAAGACCGTAAGGCATACGCTAGTATATTTGGGTAATGGCATACTCGGTCAGGCAGAATGAACTAATCCAATATTTCAGAAAGATAGGATAGTTGCCCATGTTTACGGCTAGCTGAGCTTAGCGTATAGCCCATGCTACCTTGTGTAGACCGCCTTTTAGATGGAGTTTGATCAGTGTAAAAAATATCCCTGTAAAATATCGACGACTTCCTACGCCTTGGATTGTTACGGGACGCCGGCTTCCAACAGGCAAGCCACGTGGTAGGGAGGCTAGCCACTGCGGAGTATAGGTGATCAATTTTGTTTCATTCTCAGTCCAGGTTCTAGCCGTGAGCTTAATAAGTTCTCAAGCACTAACCCTGAATAGCTTCTATTTATTACGTACCATACACCAAACAAGACCCTTGAGAGCTAGACAAGAGGGGAGACGATCAATTCACATAGAGTCTGAGTGTCCACTGCGCGCAGCACAGTAGCTGTGCGATGAACCTACTGAGAAGGGTAACCAGGAAGCGCATTCTTTTCAGCATAACTTTTTGGACAGAACGAGTCTGATTTTGTTGCAATGGTTTAAGTAGGATGGAAAAACAATGTCCTTGAACAGTCTTCGGTACTGTTCGTCAGAAAAGAGAAGATCAGCGTCGCCAGAGCATAGTCGCGAAGAGTCTCTTCATCTAGTTATAGTTGAGTATCAAGTATCTTTTACAACCTATACAGAAGATCTAAACTTCTCAGTAGCCTTCAACTAGGAGACAAACATGCTCATTGTATATGTTGGGCAACCTTAGTGAAAGCAGAAGCTCATTCCTACCTGTTGCATTCGTTCACTAGAGTATGCATATCTCACAACACGCACCTTGGCAGTATGAACATCAGTTTTCTAACAGTCCCAAACATTCTTGTTAGTCCTGAACACTACATGCATTGGGGTCGTAAATGAGCATGCTCAGAATTTTTTGGTGCAATCCTTATTATCCGAGGCATGTCGCGACACTTGACAATGAACTTATCATCTGAGACAGAATGGAACACATGGTGAGTCGTTGATTGCCTAGACCATACCAGTGAAAATTAAACATTATGTTCGATCGAATGTGAACATCCCCCAACGAAGTAAGGCAAACTGTTAATAAATACTGAGTAGAGCGCACAACAAAACCAATGACCTAGTAATGTGCCAAGTAACTGTAATCCTACCCTTTTGAGAAGTCAAAACAGTTTCTCACCCGGCATAACGATATGTACAAAGTTCTATAAGCTTTGTCATGCTAAGGAATGCGAACAAATCCTCACTTTTAACATATCAGAATTGTACAGCAAAACTTAGCGGAAACAATATCGTCTGTATCAGCTCATGAATAAGCCCTAGAAGCAATTCCATGATGATATCCAATCTATCGAATGGTTCCCAACTCCTTCTTACACAAAACGAATGTATTGTGACAGGATTGAACGATATGGTGCGATCCAAAAAGTGTGCTATATTACACTTAAGTCACTAAATAGAGTGTCAATTCAAACTCTTGTTTTCAACCACCTCCACAAATCTTAACTGTGTAACCACAAACGGCTACAGAGTGTCATGGACACACGTCGTGCTCTGAGTCCTCTCGAATCAGTACTACTTGTAAATTGTGCATGACCAACCAAGTCACAAATTAGCTGCCCCAAACAAATGGATTTACAGTACCTCAGTAGCTATTCTGACGTTGAGGTACATTACCAACCTCCAGTAACTACACGCCATTTACAGTTCCAGTGGTTCAGAAGTTTACCATTACACTATATAGACGCGGGCCTTGTAAATAGCTTGTAAATTCCAAAAATCACATCTTCACATTGGTGTTTGTCTTCAGAAAACGGCAGCTGAGTTGCTTGCGCAACAGCCGTTTTTAATTTATTTTATTGAAAAGAATGGAAAGATTCGACTTTTATAGAGCCGGCCTTTCAATGATTTATGTTACAATTATACTTTCGGTTGGATCCAAATGACTTTTAGAGCGTGCTTCCAATTTGAAGGGAGGCTTTATTACTGTGTACCCCTCTGTTTATAGTGAGTTTATGGTTACACAAATTTCACAGGTGAATAAGAGAGCCCGTTATTATGCGCTCTTCAACCCATCTCAAAGAACGGTCACCTGAGCCTATTCGAAGCGAGCTCTCTTATAAACAAATGTGAAGATATCTAAAAGTAAAATATACGAGCCAATCACCATGTCATGCGAGAACAGAATAGAATAAGTAGGCCTCTCTACAAGAGCCTGCTCGATCACTTAGTGAGTTGTTACATGCACATATTCGAGAATGCCTGAAGTAACCACGTTCATCTTCTAATATAGCAAGCAAAATTTAGTATGCAAGTATGACAAACACTAACAATACGACTTATCCACACAGCCTAGTTGTCTCATCTCATCTCAACTAGGT
>NC_036872.1:28812843-28877776 GCF_002910315.2 Salvelinus sp. IW2-2015 | reverse complement strand
TAAAATGCCTTGTAAATTGTAAAATAATTAAAATGGTGAAGAATCACCATGTTAATGTAGTTGGAGTGAGAATCTATACTGATCTAGTTGGATCAACTAATCCTAATTCTCGGAACACTTTTTATTGGATAGTCCATCTATAGCTGCTTTACAGAGTATCTACAGTCTATCTAGTAAACATTCACTATATTGATCTCTACAAGCCTCACACTTAAACTTAACGTACACACTACACCCGTTTATCATCCTAATGCACTACGTGCTTACTATTTCAACAGATCAGTTTGTTTGATAGGCTAATACTATATATCAAACAGTGTGACCTCAATCTTTCTCTCCATCAGTCATGTGCCACGACTGGTACAAACTCTATGACACGTAATCGCAATGGGAGATGTGACGAAGTAGTGGAAGACATTGAGATGCATCGGAGAAGAATGGGTATGTACAAAAGCACCTTCAATCTTTTTCTCCTAAATGTTAACCTTACACAACATCAGTAGAATGATCACATGCTTCATCATTCTCCTTAACAAGAACGGTCAGTATGTAGAGAACTGTCTTACCACAGTGTAATTTTCAGTTCTCCTTTATAATCACACACTGCATCATTGTCAAGCGTCATTAATGGAATGACACAATTTTGTTTACCACAGCATGAATTCCTTTGAACATGTAGTGCCGATGAAATAATGTAATGAATAACTTTATTTTGGTTCCCTCAGTGAATTACTCACCAACGACTATAGTGAGACTTACTACACTGAGGATGGTACACCAGTCACCTCTACGCCTCAGGATGTGGTAGTGATTTAACAAACCCTTGATAGGTAGCAGGAGCTGTGTAGAAGTGTCTTGATTAGAAGCCCTTAAACCTTTTAATTCATTCTCTTCTCCAGGACCACTGCTCTACCACGGCACTATTGTGAATGACAGTGAGTCAACGGTTAGCATGAGCACCTGCGATGACTCAGGTAGGCAGCCCCACATTTCTACAGCATATACACTACAGGTCAAAGTTTTAGAACACCTACTCATTCAAGGGTTTTTCTTTATTTTTACATTTTTCATGTTGTAGAATTATAGTGAAGACATCAAAACTATGAAATAACACATATGGAATCATGAGTAACCAAAAAAGTGTTAAACAAATCAAAATATATTTTTATATTTGAGATTCTTCAAATATCCACCTTTGCCTTGATGACAGCCTTGCACACTCTTGGCATTCTCTCAAACAGCTTCATGAGGCTTCATTAACCTCTCTGGGGTAGGTGGGACGCAATCGTCCCACCTGGCCAATAGCCAGGGAAAATACAGAGCGCCATATTCAAATAAAATTATAAAAATCAAACTTTCATTAAATCACACATGTAAGATACCAAATTAAAGCTACACTCGTTGTGAATCCAGCAGCAACATGTCAGATTTCAAAAAGGCTTTTCGGCGAAAGCATAAGATGCTATTATCTGATGATAGCACAACAGTAAACAAAGAGAGTAGCATATTTCAACACTGCAGCACGACACCAAAACGCAGAAATAAAAATATAATTATGCCTTACCTTTTGACGAATTCTTTTGTTGGCACTCCAATATGTCCCATAAACATCACAAATGGTCCTTTTGTCGATTAATTCCGTCGATATATATCCAAAATGTCAATTATTGCGCGTTTCATCCAGAAAAACACAGCTTCCAACTTGCGCAACGTCACTACAAAATATATCAAAAGTTACATGTAAACTTTACCAAAACATTTCAAACTACTTTTGTAATACAACGTTAGGTATTTTTAAAGTTAATAATCGATCAAATTGAAGACGGATGCTTGTGTTCAATACAAAAAGAAAACAAACTGACGAAACTTTTCTGGTAATGTTGCCTCTCTCAAACAATTTACTTCAAGTGATCCTCATTTAAGATGGCCGTACTTCTTCATTACACAAAGGAATAACCTCAACCAATTTCCAAAGACTGGTGACATCCAGTGGAAGGTAGGAACTGCAAACAATCCCTTAGAAATCTGGTGTCCAATGAAACTCATGAAAAGACAGTGACCTCAAAAAAAAGAAATCTGAATGGTTTGTCCTCGGGTTTTGCCTGCTACATAGGTTCTGTTATACTCACAGACATGATTCAAACAGTTTTTGAAACTTCAGAGTGTTTTCTTATATTCTGGGATGAGTAGCAGGCAGTTGAATTTGGGCATGCTATGTATCCAAAGTGAAAATGCTGCCCCCTACCCGAAGAAGTTAACAGATGTGCATTCTTAAAAGATAATTTGTGGAATTGATGCTCTTAATGCGTTTGAGCCATACAGTTGTGTTGGACGGTGGATTACTGAAGACAGCCCTATTTGGTAAAAGACCAAATCCATTTATGCAAGAACAGCCTAAAAAAGCAAAGAGAAACGACAGTCCATCATTACTTTAAGTCAGTCAATACGGAAAATTTCAAGAACTTTGAAAGTTTCTTAATGTGCAGTTTCAAAAACCATCAAGCGCTATGATGAAACTGGCTCTGGCTCTCATGAGGACGCCACAGAAAAGGAAGACCCAGAGTTACCTCTGCTGCAGAGGATAGGTTCATTAGAGTTACCAGCCTCAGAATTGTAGGCCAAATACATTTTTCACAGAGTTCAAGTAACAGCACACTCATCATCAACTGTTCAGAGGAGACTGTGTGAATCAGGCCTTCATGGTCAAATTGCTGCAAAGAAACCACAACTGAAGGACACCAATAAGAGGAAGAGACTTGCTTGGGCCAAAATAAAACAAACAATGGACATGAGACCGGTGGAAATTCGTCCTTTGGTCTGGAGTCCAAATGGGAGATTTTGGTTCAAACCGCCGTGTCTTGTGAGATGCGGTGTGGGTGAACGGATGATCTCCGCATGTGTATTTCCACCGTAAAGAATGGAGGAGGAGGTGTTCTGGTGTGATGGTGACACTGTCTGTGAAGTATTCAGAATTGGCACACTTAACCAGCTTGGCTACCACAGCATTCTGCAGCGATATGCCATCCCATCTGGTATGGGCTTAGTGAGACTATCATTTGTTTTTCAACAGGAAATGACCCAACACACCTCCAGGCTTTTAAGGCTATTTTACCAAGAAAGAGAGTGATGGAGTGCATGCGCATCAGATGACCTGGCCTCCACAATCAAATCAAATCAAATTTTATTTATATAGCCCTTTGACATCAGCTATATCTCAAGTGCTGTACAGAAACCCAGCCTAAAACCCCAAACAGCAAGCAATGCAGGTGTAGAAGCACGGTGGCTAGGAAAAACTCCCTAGAAAGGCCAAACCTAGGAAGAAACCTAGAGAGAACCAGGCTATGAGGGTGGCCAGTCCTCTTCTGGCTGTGCCGGTGGAGATTATAACAGAACTATGCCAAGATGTTCAAATGTTCATAAATGACCAGCATGGTCAAATAATAATAATCACAGTAGTTGTCGAGGTGCAGCAAGTCAGCACTCAGAGTAAATGTCAGTTGGCTTTTCATAGCCGATCATAAGAGTATCTCTACCGCTCCTGCGGTCTCTAGAGAGTTAAAACAGCAGGTCTGGGACAGGTAGCACTGTCCTAACGAGTGTCAGGTTCCATAGCTGCAGGCAGAAACAGTTGAAACTGGAGCAGCAGCACGGCCAGTGGACTGGGACAGCAAGGAGTCATCATGCCAGGTCATCCTGAGCATGGTCCTAGGGCTCAGGGCCTCCGAGAGAGAGAAAGAAAGAGAGAATTAGAGAGAGCATACTTAAATTCACACAGGACACCGGATAAGACAGGAGAAGTACTCCAGATATAACAAACTGACCCTAGCCCCCCGACACATAAACTAATGCAGCATAAATACTGGAGGCTGAGACAGGAGGGGTCAGGAGACACTGTGGCCCCATCCGATGATACCCCCGGACAGGGCCAAACAGGAAGGATATAACCCCATCCACTTTGCCAAAGCACAGCCCCCACACCACCAGAGGGATATATTCAACCACCAACTTACCATCCTGAGACAAGGCCGAGTATAGCCCACAAAGATCTCCGCCACGGCACCACTCAAGGGGGGGGCGCCAACCTAGACAGGAAGATCACGTCAGTGACTCAACCCACTCAAGTGACGCACCCCTCCTAGGGGCGGCATGAAAGAGCACCAGTAAGCCAGTGACTCAGCCCCTGTAATAGGGTTAGAGGTAGAGAATCCCACCGGAGAGAGGGGAACCGGCCAGGCAGAGACAGCAAGGGCGGTTCGTTGCTCCAGAGCCTTTCCGTTCACCTTCACACTCCTGGGCCAGACTACACTCAATCATATGACCCACTGAAGAGATGAGTCTTCAGTAAAGACTTAAAAGTTGAGACCGAGTCTGCGTCTCTCACATGGGTAGGCAGACCATTCCATAAAAATGGAGATCTATAGGAGAAAGTGCTGCCTCCAGCTGTTTGCTTAGAAATTCTAGGGACAATTAGGAGGCCTGCGTCTTGTGACCGTAGCGTACGTGTAGGTATGTACGGCAGGAACAACTCGGAAAGATAGGTAGGAGCAAGCCCATGTAACGCTTTGTAGGTTAACAGTAAAACCTTGAAATCAGCCCTTGCCTTAACAGGAAGCCAGTGTAGGGAGGCTAGCACTGGAGTAATATGATCAATTTTTTTCATTCTAGTCAGGATTCTAGCAGCCATATTTAGCACTAACTGAAGTTTATTTAGTGCTTTATCCGGTAGCCGGAAAGTAMAGCATTGCAGTAGTCTAACCTAGAAGTAACAAAAGCATGGATTAATTTTTCAGCATAATTTTTGGACAGAACGTTTCTGATTTTTGCAATGTTACGTAGATGGAAAAAAGCTGTCCTTGAAACAGGCTTGGTATGTTCGTCAAAAGAGAGATCAGGGTCCAGAGTAACGCAGAGGTCCTTCACAGTTTTATTTGAGACGACTTTACAACCATCAAGATTAATTGTCAGATTCAACAGAAGATCTCTTTGTTTRTTGGGACCTAGAACAAGCATCTCTGTTTTGTCCGAGCTTAAAAGTAGAADGTTTMCAGCCATCCACTTCCTTATGTCTGAAACACAGGCTTCTAGCGAGGGCAATTTTGGGGCTTCACCATGTTTCATTGAAATGTACAGCTGTGTGTCATCCGCATAGCAGTGAAAGTTAACATTATGTTTTCGAATGACATCCCCAAGAGGTAAAATATATAGTGAAAACAATAGTGGTCCTAAAACGGAACCTTGAGGAACACCGAAATGTACAGTTGATTTGTCAGAGGACAAACCATTCACAGAGACAAACTGATATCTTTCTGACAGATAAGATCTAAACCAGGCCAGAACCAATTTGGGTTTCCAATCTCTCCAAAAGAATGTGGTGATCGATGGTATCAAAGGCAGCACTAAGGTCTAGTAGCACAAGGACAGATGCAGAGCCTCGGTCTGACGCCATTAAAAGGTAATTTACCACCTTCACAAGTGCAGTCTCAGTGCTATGATGGGGTCTAAAACCAGACTGAAGCATTTCGTATACATTGTTTGTCTTCAGGAAGGCAGTGAGTTGCTGCGCAACAGCTTTTTATTTATTTTTTGAGAGGAATGGAAGATTCGATATAGGCCGATAGTTTTTTAAATATTTTCTGGGTCAAGGTTTGGCTTTTTCAAGAGAGGCTTTATTACTGCCACTTTTAGTGAGTTTGGTACACATCCGGTGGATAGAGAGCCGTTTATTATGTTCAACATAGGAGGGCCAAGCACATGAAGCAGCTCTTTAAGTAGTTTAGTTGGAATAGGGTCCAGTATGCAGCTTGAAGGTTTAGAGGCCATGATTATTTTCATCATTGTGTCAAGAGATTTAGTACTAAAACACTTGAGTGTCTCTCTTGATCCTAGGTCCTGGCAGAGTTGTGCAGACTCAGGACAGCTGAGCTTTGGAGGAATATGCAGATTTAAAGAGGAGTCCGTCATTTGCTTTCTAATGATCATGATCTTTTCCTCAAAGAAGTTCATGAATTTATTACTGCTGAAGTGAAAGCCATCCTCACTTGGGGAATGCTGCTTTTTAGTTAGCTTTGCGACAGTATCAAACTAAATTGATTGTTCTTATTTTCCTCAATTAAGTTGGAAAAACAGGATGATCGAGCAGCAGTGAGGGCTCTTCGATACTGCACGGTACTGTCTTTCCAAGCTAGTCGGAAGACTTCCAGTTTGGTGTGGCGCCATTTCCGTTCCAATTTTCTGGAAGCTTGCTTCAGAGCTCGGGTATTTTCTGTATACCAGGGAGCTAGTTTCTTATGACAAATGTTTTTAGTTTTTAGGGATGCAACTGCATCTAGGGTATTGCGCAAGGTTAAATTGAGTTCCTCAGTTAGGTGGTTAACTGATTTTTGTCCTCTGYCGTCCTTGGGTAGGCAGAAGGAGCCTGGAAGGGCATCAAGGAATCTTTGTGTTGTCTGAGAATTTATAGCACGACTTTTGATGCTCCTTGGTTGGGGTCTGAGCAGATTATTTGTTGCGATTGCAAACGTAATAAAATGGTGGTCCGATAGTCCAGGATTATGAGGAAAAACATTAAGATCTACATCATTTATTCCATGGGACAAAACTAGGTCCATAGTATGACAGTGGCAGTGAGTAGGTCCAGAGACATGTTGGAAAAAAACCACTGAGTCGATGATGGCTCCGAAAGCCTTTTGGAGTGGGTCTGTGGACTTTTCCATGTGACTATTAAAATCACCAAAAATTTGAATATTATCTGCTATGACTACAAGGTCCGATAGGAATTCAGGGAACTCAGTGAGGAARGCTGTATATGGCCCAGGAGGCCTGTAAACAGTAGCTATAAAAAGTGATTGAGTAGGCTGCATAGATTTCATGACTAGAAGCTCAAAAGACGAAAACGTCATCTTCTTTTGGTAAATTGAAATTTGCTATCGTAAATGTTAGCAACACCTCCGCCTTTGCGGGATGCACGGGGGATATGGTCACTAGTGTAACCAGGAGGTGAGGCCTCATTTAACACAGTAACTTCATCAGGCTTAAGCCATGTTTCAGTCAGGCCAATCACATCAAGATTATGATCAGTGATTAGTTAATTGACTATAACTGCCTTTGAGGTGAGGGATCTAACATTAAGTAYCCCTATTTTGAGATGTGAGGTATCACGATCTCTTTCAATAATGGCAGGAATGGAGGAGGTCTTTATCCTAGTGAGATTGCTAAGGCGAACACCGCCATGTTTAGTTTTGCCCAACCTAGGTCGAGGCACAGACACAGTCTCAATGGAGATAGCTGAGCTGACAACACTGACTATGCTAGTGGCAGACTCCACTAAGCTGGCAGGCTGGCTAACAGCCTGCTGCCTGGCCTGCACCCTATTTCATTGTGGAGCTAGAGGAGTTAGAGCCCTGTCTATGTTGGTAGATAAGATGAGAGCACCCCTCCAGCTAGGATGGAGTCCGTCACTCCTCAGCAGGCCAGGCTTGATCCTGTTTGTGGGTGAGCCAGAAAGAGGGCCAATTATCTACAAATTCTATCTTTTGGGAGGGGCAGAAAACAGTTTTCACCCAGCGATTGAGTTGTGAGACTCTGCTGTAGAGCTCATCACTCCCCCTAACTGGGAGGGGGCCAGAGACAATTACTCGATGCCGACACATCTTTCTAGCTGATTTACACGCTGAAGCTATGTTGCGCTTGGTGACCTCTGACTGTTTCATCCTAACATCGTTGGTGCCGACGTGGATAACAATATCTCTATACTCTCTACACTCGCCAGTTTTAGCTTTAGCCAGCACCATCTTCAGATTAGCCTTAACGTCGGTAGCCCTGCCCCCTGGTAAACAGTGTATGGTCGCTGGATGATTCGTTTTAAGTCTAATACTGCGGGTAATGGAGTCGCCAATGACTAGGGTTTTCAATTTGTCAGAGCTAATGGTGGGAGCCTTCGGCGTCTCAGACCCCGTAACHSGAGGAGTAGAGACAAGAGAAGGCTCGGCCTCAGACTCCGACTRGCRGCTTAATGGGGAAAACCGYTTGAAAGTTTCTGTCGGCTGAATGAGCGACACCGGTTGAGCATTCCTACAGCATTTCCCTCCAGAAGCCATGAGAAAGTTGTCCGGCTGCGGGGACTGTGCGAGGGGATTTATACTACTATCTGTACTTACTGGTGGCACAGACGCTGTTTCATCCTTTCCTACACTGAAATTACCCTAACAATCCCCCGACCTCAACCAAATTGAGATGGTTTGGGATGAGTCGGACCGCAGAGTGAAGGAAAAGCAGCCAACAAGTGCTCAGCACATGTGGGAACTCCTTCAAGACTGTTGGAAAAGCATTCCAGATGAAGCTGGTTTAGAGAATGCCAAGAGTGTGCAAAGCTGCCATCAAGGCAAAGGGTGGCTATTTGAAGAATCTCAAATTTAAAATATATTTTGATTTGTTTGACACTTTTTTGGTTACAACATGATTCCATATGTGTTATTTAATAGTTTGATGTATTTCTATAATGTAGAAAATAGTAAAAATAAAGAAAACCCTTGAATAAGTAGGTGTTCTAAAACTTTTGACCAGTAGTGTAAGTCCACAGTGAAACACTATTCTATACCCCAAATCAGTTGTGTCATGTCTATTATATGTTTTTATTTTAGGGGATATTTCAGAACAGCCGCCCAAAGGTACCTGATTGAGCCTCTGTCAGGGGGGGATGATGGCGATCACGCAGTGCTAAAATACGAGGACCAGAGCCCCAAGCCTGTGGTGTGTGGAGTCACCAACACTAGCTGGAATGCAGACTACCCTCCCATAACTAGCAAGAGCCGCTCTCGAGCCTCAGTAAGACATACAATCTATTAATATATTTGAAATTTCCCAATTTAAATATAGTCTGATGTGGTATCTCACATCAAAACAGAAATAGCAGAACAGGAAATTATGTGTTCTAATGAAGGTCATTGATAGCTGAAACGTCAACCTTTGAAAAAACATTGAGTTTTTAATGGTAAGCGTGGGTTGTACCTTTTTATTTTCAATGATGATCACATTTTTGGGGATGCACCTCGACTCAAGTTGGATGAGCACACTCCACTTCCTTCCTAAAAAGAAATGAACCATATATATTACAACAATGGTTTCCTGTTTATTAGGGTCCATCTCTACTTCAACAGCAAAAGTATGTTGAGCTCGTCCTCGTTGCAGACAACCGTGAGGTAAGAACTTGCAGACAAATACATCAGAAATACAAGTCCCACCTTTACCAGAATCAACACAATGCACTTGATCATTTCATACTTCAATATTTCATTAACATTATTTAATTGGCCATTACTTGACCTAATTGTATTTAGATCAAACCAACCTATATCTATAATAAACAAAAATATAAATACAACATGTAATGTGTTAGTCCCATGTTTCATGACCTGAAGTAAAAGATCCCAGAATTGTTCCAATAGGCACAAAAACCTTATTTCTGTAAAATGTGGTGCACAAATTTGTTTACATCCCTGTTCATGAGCATTTCTACTTTGCCAAGATAATCCTGACAGGTGTGGCATGTCAAGAAGCTGATTAAACAGCATGATCATTACACAGGTGCACCTTGTGCTGGGGGCAATAAAATGCCACTCTAAAATGTGCAGTTTTGTCACACAACACAATGCCACATATGTCTTAAGTTTTGAGGGAGCATGCAATTGGCATGCTGACTGCAGGAATGGCCACCAGAGCTGTTGCCAGAGAATTGAATGTTCCTTTCTCTACCATAAGCCACCTCCAACGTCGTTTTATAAAATTTGGCAGTATGTCCTACTGGCCTCACGACCGCAGACGATGTGTAACCATGCCAAGCCCAGGACCTCCACATTTGACTTCTTCACCTGCAGAATGGTCTGGGATGAGCCACCCAGACAGCTGATGAAACTGGGGGTTTGCACAACCGAAGAAGTTCTGCACAAACTGTCAGAAACCATCTCAGGGAAGCTCACCTGCGTGCTCGTCGTCCTCACCAGGGCCTTGACCTGACTGCCGTTGTAACCGACTTCAGCGGGCAAATACTCACATTCGATGACCACTGGCACACTGGAGAATTATGCTCTTCACAGACAAATCCCGGTTTCAACTGTACCAGGCAGATGGCAGACAGCGTGTATGGCATTGTGTGAGTGAGTGGTATGCTGATGTCAATGTTGTGAACAGAGTGCCTGATTGTGGCGGTGGGTTTATGGCATGGGCAGGTATAAGCTACGGACAATGAACACAATTGCATTTTATCGATGGCAATTTGAATGCACAGAGATACCATGAAGAGATCCTGAGGCCCATTGTCATTCCATTCATCCAACGCGATCACCTCATGTTTCAGCATGATAATGCCTGGCCCCATGTTGCAAGGATCTGTACACAATTCTTCCATGGCCTGCACATTCACCAGACATGTCACCCATTGAGCATGTTTGGGATGTGTTCCAGTTCCTGCCAATATCAAGCAACTTCGCACAGCCATTGAAGAGGAGTGGGACAACATTCCACGTGCCACAGTCAATTCTATGTGAAGGAGATGTGTCGCGCTGCATGAGCCAAATGGTGGTCACACCAGATACTGACTGGTTTTCTGATCCTAGCCCCTACCTATTTTTATTAAAGTATCTGTGACCATCAGATGCATATCTGTATTCCCAGTCATGTTAAATCCATAGATTGGGGCCTAATGGATTTATTTCAATTGACTGATTTCTTTAAATTAACTCAGTAAAATCTTAGAAATTGTTGCATATTGCGTTTATATTTTTGTTCAGTATACAGTATCTAATGAGTCAGTAGTGAGTAATGTATTGTGAAACAGGATCTCCACTGTTCTCTTGTGATTGTACTAAAACATGATGCTATTTCAGTACAAGAACATGAAGAGTAACCTCAGAGAGCTGCGTAAGAGGATATTTGAAGTGGTCAACTTTGTCAACATGGTGAGTCAGTCCCTGCAAGGTGGCAGTATTAGCAAACTGCCAGTAAATCCCGTATAAGATCCCCAACAGGACCTACAGTGGGTGCTTTTAGCAACATAGGTCTATTTACATACACTAGAGTTGCTTTCAATTTTATTTGGTTCCACAAAAACAGTCCATGGGAAGCCAGAAGTGAAATGTAATTCCATTCCAACTTACTGTGCCAGTGGGAACAGCATCATTATGATGGGGGAATTTGAGACAAAATATCTAAAGGACCATATTATTAAACAGGCTTTCTGTTGTACACCCACTTTCTCTCCGCTTACCTCAAAAAAAAAAAAAAAAAAGTTCCCCATAAGTTTAACATTTTATTCCACATATGGCACATGTGCAGGACTTTTATTTTGACATGAGATAAGCACAGAGAAAATGGGTCTACAACAGATCCACGTTTGGAAAGTCTGTTTAATAATATTATTTTTTAGACCAACCGTCCTGCCCACCGGCACATGAAGTTGAAATGGAATTGTATTTATCTTCTGGCTTCCCACGGACTGTTTTTGTGCAACCCAATACAATTCAAAGCAACACTATTGCATGTAAATAGACCTGCGTCGCTAAAAGCACCTAGACAGGAGCATGTTCCTGCTGTCTGGTCACCCAACACCATGTTAAAAAAGAATCCTCACCTTTTTGTATTCTGCCTCTGCTTGTACAGTACTTGTTTTCTTCTCTGCCTTGTGAAGGTCATTCAACTGAAACCTCACTATATTTGAACCCTATCAGTCGTGAGACTCCAGAAAAAACGCCTATTTATTTATCTGACCTTCATTTATCTGCATGTCCAGCCATTATTTTTAAATCATATCATATCAAATCAAATAGAATTTAA
Organism: Salvelinus sp. IW2-2015; assembly: GCF_002910315.2. Lineage (NCBI taxonomy): Eukaryota > Metazoa > Chordata > Actinopteri > Salmoniformes > Salmonidae > Salvelinus > Salvelinus sp. IW2-2015. The sequence goes on along the minus strand of NC_036872.1, from coordinate 28,865,950 downwards.
TTTGTCACATTCCGTGAAATGCTTACTTACAAGCCTTTAACCAACAATGCAGTTCAAGAAATAGACTTAAGAAAATATAAACTAAAGTGATTAAAAAAAAAGTAACAGAAGAAAATTACATAACAATAATGAGGCTATATACAGGGGGAACCGGTACCGAGTCAGTGTGCGGGGGTACAGGTTAGTCGAGGTAATTTGTATAGTGACTATGCAGATAGCTGAAGTCAGAAGTGTACATACACTTAGGTTGGAGTCATTAAACTCGTTTTTCAACCACTCCACAAATTTCTTGTAAACAAACTATAGTTTTGGCAAGTCGGTTAGGACATCTACTTCGTGCATGACACAAGTAATCTTTCCAACAATTGTTAACAGACAGATTATTTCACTTATAATTCACTGTATCACAATTCCAGTGGGTCAGAAGTTTACATACACTAAGTTGACTGCCTAAACAGCTTGGAAAATTCCAGAAAATTATGTCATGGCTTTAGAAGCTTCTGATAGGCTAATTGACATCATTTGAGTCAATTGGAGGTGTACCTGTAGATATATTTCAAGGCATACCTTCAAACTCAGTGCCTCTTTGCTTGACATCATGGGAAAATCAAAAGAAATCAGCCAAGACCTCATAAAAAAAGATTGTAGACCTCCACAACTCTGGTTCATCCTTGGGAGCAATTTCCAAACGCCTGAAGGTACCACATTCATCTGTACAAACAATAGTTTGCAAGTATAAACACCATGGGACCACGCAGCCGTCATACCGCTGAGGAAGGAGAGGCGTTCTGTCTCCTAGAGATGAATGTACTTTGGTGCGAAAAGTGCAAATCAATCCCAGAACAACAGCAAAGGTCCTTGTAAAGATGCTGGAGGAAACAGGTACAAACATTTCTATATCCACAGTAAAACGAGTCCTATATTTGCACAACCTGAAAGGCCGCTCAGCAAGGAAGAAGCCACTGCTCCAAAACCGCTATAAAAAAGCCAGACTACGGTTTGCAACTGCACATGGGGACAAAGATCAAACTTTTTGGAGAAATGTCCTCTGGTCTGATGAAGCAAAAATGGAACTGTTTGGCCATAATGACCATCATTATGTTTGGAGGAAAAAGGAGGAGGCTTGCAAGCCGAAGAACACCATCCCAAACGTGAAGCACAGGGGTGGCTTTGCTGCATGAGGGACTGGTGCACTTCACAAAATAGATGGCATCATGAGGTAGGGAAATTGTGGATATATTGAAGCAGCATCTCAAGACATCAGTCAGGAAGTTAAAGCTTAGTCGCAAATGGGTCTTCCAAATGGACAATGACCCCAAGCATACTTCCAATGTTGTGGCAAAATGGCTTTAGGACAACAAAGTCAAGGTATTGGAGTGGCCATCACAAAGCCCTGACCTCATCCTATAGAACATTTGTGGGCAGAACTGAAAAAGCGTGTGCGAGCAAGGAGGCCTACAAACCTGACTCAGTTACACCAGCTCTGTCAGGAGGAATGGGCCAAAATTCACCCAACTTATTGTGGGAAGCTTGTGGAAGGCTACCCAAAACGTTTGACCCAAGTTAAACTATTTAAAGGCAATGCTACCAAATACTAATTGAGTGTATGTAAACTTCTGACCCACTGGGAATGTGATGAAAGAAATAAAAGCTGAAATAAATCATTCTCTCCGCTATTATTCTGACATTTCACATTCTTAAAATAAAGTGGTGATCCTAACTGACCTAAGACAGGGAATTTTTACAAGGATTAAATGTCAGGAATTGTGAAAAACTGAGTTTAAATGTATTTGGCTAAGGTGTATGTAAACTTCCGACTTCAACTGTAGATAATAAACAGCGACTGTTCAGCAGTCTTATGGCTTGGGGGTAGAAGCTGTTAAGGAGCCTTTTGATCCTAGACCTGGCGCTCCAGTACCGCTTGCCGTGCGGTATCTTAGAGAACAATGAACTGTTATGAACTGTTAAGGCCGGTTTCCAGGACACAGATTAAGCCTAGACAAAAAAGACCAAAAAAGTAAACTCAACGGAGAACCTATCTACATTTGTTTTAGTCCATGACTATTCTTAATCTGTGTCCGGGTAAAATACTACTTGTTTTAATGGGGAGAGTCTCACCTCACCATGCAATTAATCTGCCTGCAGGTATACAAGCCCCTCAACACCTTCATTGCCTTGGTTGGTCTGGAGGTGTGGACAGACAATGATAAGATATCAGTGACCGCCCCTGCTGGTGCCACCCTGGATGCCTTTACCAAGTGGAGGAACAGCGACCTGGTCAACACCAAGCGTCATGACAACGCACACCTCATCAGGTAGGTCACGACGTACACAACTTATTAGGAAGGCCCCAGCGCACACTTCATCAGGTAGGCCTGGACACACCTTCAAGGAGGCTACAATGCACACTTCATCAGATACCCCACAACGCACACTTAATCAGCTAACTCAAATAAATGGAATTGTTCATCTAAAGTGCCTCACCTCTATCTCTGACTCTCTGATTAAACACATATCTGTGAGGCTCTCAAGGTTTGAGTTGAGTACAAGATAAACAGGATTATAAACTGGGTGGTTCGAGCCCTGAATGCTGATTGGCTGACAGCCATGGTATATCAGACCGTATACCACGGGTATTACAAAACCTGTATTTTTACTGCTCTAATTACATTGGTAACCAGTTTATTATAGCTATAACGCACCTTGGGGGTTTGTAGTATAAGGCCGATATACCACGGCTAAGGGCTGRATCCAGGCACTCTGCGTTGCGTCGTGCTTAAGAACAGCCCTTAGCCGTGGTATATTGGCCATATACCACACCCCCTCGTGCCTTATTGCTTAAATATAACACATCAAAGAGGCAGATAACACAAGAGCGCATACCGGACGTCCTCCAATGACATGACTCCAACAAGATCACCGGGAGAGATTAGCCATTGAAGTTGGATGTCCCACCCAGTTGACTACATTAAAATGGTGGAAGGCTTTTGGACACTAGAGGCCTCTATCATTCTCTATTGGTGTGCTTGTCAGACAGCTAAATAGGGTCGGGTGACAATCAGCTGATGGGTCACCTGATAAGGAGGTCATCTTGGTTTGGAACGTTGTTATTATTGATAGACCCACATTTAAGAATTCATAACAAGAGTATGTGACATGTATGGGTCCTTGATATATATATACATATGTGGGGTTCATATGTTTCTTGTTCCCTGTGTTTCAGTGGCATTGACTTTGAGGGATCGACGGTGGGTCTGGCCTTCATTGGGACTCTATGTTCAGATCATTCCGTTGGGATTGTGCAGGTAAAGTACATTTCATTAGATCTAGGCTGTGGTTCAAACTCAGAAAAGTCACACCCTCATCCACTTACCCTCGCCTTATGCCCTTAGGGGAATCCCCGTCGCCATCTTGGAGGACGGTCCAAATGATTAGCCAAGCAAGGGATGTTTGCAACGTAAGCCCCTCAGCCCTTGTTTTTAGTCAAGTTTACAAGTGTACAATTATGTTCACTCCGGGGCCTGAAACTCCCCATAATTCAATTTGCGACGATTGTACATCCGCTAAGAAAAGTCCACGAAAACTTAAAAACATCAATGGAGAAGTCAACATACAAGTATAAGTAAAAACGAATGCAAATAAGTTAGAAATTGTGCTACTAATGCACATGATGGCACAAACACGTCTCTTTTAGAAATTGTAGAAATAAAACATTTTCCTTTTGAAGTTCCAGCTAGGCAGGCTAACATTAGTTAATTAATTTGCTAGCTATCATACAGTATGCGTYTATTAGTAATTATATATTTAATATAAGTAGACATGCATTCATAATTGACTGTACCGCATATAAAGCATCCACAAGCTACCGGTGGCTGAAAACACAAGTGACAAATTTCAGGCCAAGGGTGGTCCATTTAAAAATAATTCCTTTCTCCCTCGCCCCTTGGCCTGCAAGTGTATACTCGTCAGACATCATGATACGTCATCAGAAGTGTCCATTTAATTTGAGGGCTGAGGGTATAGGGTGTGTCTTTTAAGTGTTTGGACCGTCTCCCTACATTTGCATACACGATGAGCTGCCATTATTTGAATGTGGTAATAGTACTGTATTTGCTTGAGGTATTTCAACTATATGTTGCTTCATGTGGTATTGCAATAAGGGGACAACGGAGAGATTTTACCAAGTTTCCAAGAAGTGACGTTTCCAAAGAAGAAATTGTGTGTTGAATTGCAAGATTAACTCGTTTTATAAATACGTACGGGAAATGCAAAAAAAAATCATGTGAATGGAGGAAGTAATTATTTCAAATGGTAAATTAGCCAATGAACCAACATGTAGATAATCTCAAAAAGGAAGATCAATTGTAGTGCACTTTAATACAGTGGAACAGTAACTCATACTCTATAGCAATGTAAATACTAACCAATGCATCCATATCAGTTTCACTGATATAAAATCTATTTTACAAGAGAAATATGGTCCAATACATTCAGGTTTAGTGAATGTTAACTATGTGTTTTACTACAGGATCACAACCCCAGGGCCATTGCTGTAGGGGCCACATTGGCCCACGAGATGGGCCACAACCTGGGCATGAACCACGATGACTCCAGTGCCTGTGTTTGTTCTGGGAATAGTTGTATAATGGCTGGGGCCCTCAGGTAAGGACTGTTTTGAGATATGATCTTGTGACTAGATTGGAATGGTGTCAATGATTAACCATCTGATTGATTGTGTTGTACAAGGAAGAGGGAACCTCTATTAAAGAACACTTACAGGCATTGTTCTCCGCCCATAACACACACAGAGCAGCCATATTGCAAAAACATTTACATGGAACATAGCTCATGAGACTGTGTAGCAATAGCACAGTGGTGTGTGTCAGTGGTTTTATTAAATGAAAACATAGCCTATTTGGGTAACTAAAGTGTTTCTTTCAGCTGGGATATCCCAAAGTCATTCAGTAGCTGCAGTAGTGTAAACTACGACCGGTTTCTGAATAATCGTAACCCTGAGTGTCTGCTGGACAAGCCAGACTACCGGAATGTGGAATCAACCCCAGTGTGTGGCAATGGCTTCCTGGAGATAGGAGAGCAGTGTGATTGTGGCTCCCTGGAGGTGGATGAACCTTTCATTTACATTCCTTACACCACCTTTTGTATATTTTCTCTCATTATCCTAGATCAGCAATGCACCATTCAAATCATACAAAAGTATTTTGGTTCTCATGAAGTTAATACAAGGTTTTCAAGTGATTACAATATATATATATATATATATATATTATTCAAAGCTATCTTTTACTAAAATGTTAACTTTAATCTTTGACTGTATCTGATCAAATGTAGAGTACATTTATTTTTCAACAAGACAGATAAAGACAAACACTTCTGGGAATAAGATTTATGCTTTGTCTGATCTTACCTGTTTTCCTTGGCTAGGGGTAAACAAAAGGAATGTATATGACAAGCACAGACCTTTCCCGATAACTGATGTATCTCCTCCACCGCCCACCTCAGAAAAACCTGTGTTTACTAAGTTTGGGACCTTTCCTTTCGAATGAGTGTACTGACATGGCAGTAATGCAATGATGTGATTCAAATTGATAAAATTCAACAAGCTTCACATGTTTGTGCATAGTACAGCAGGCTATTCTGTACATGTCCATGCACAGTATGATAGCCATACCTATATGGTAAGCAGGCATAAGAAACTTTGATTATATTTATCCACAGAGTGGTTTAGTCAAGTCAATCTGTCCAGACCTGTTAGTCAGGCTGATAAGACACTATCTTATTATGTCCCTGTCTTGCTGAACCACTCCTCTCTTGCCAAGTCTTGTTTGCTTCAGAGGCCTGTAATTCCAGTTTCTCTTGATAGCCTACTACAGTACAATGTTTGTTTTACTTAGTTAGTGTATGTCTTAGTATGGTGTAATACACTAAGGGGTAAATATGTAGTGGGAAACCGCTTAGTATCTAGTCCAAGTATACACATACACAGAGGCTTGACTATTTTGAGATACAATATTTAAATAGTTATCAAAATGACTTAATGACATGTACTGTATGGTTTGATGTTGTTATAGGCGTGTACAAACCCATGCTGTAATGCCACCAGCTGCACACTGACTAAGGGCTCAGAGTGTGCTGCAGGAGCGTGCTGTGACAACTGTAAGGTGAGAGCAATAGTGTAAAGTATTTAAGTAAAAATACTTAAAAGTATTACCTAAGTCGTTTTTTGGGCTATCCGTACTTTAATTGACTATTTATATATATATTTTTTTACAACTTTTACTTTTACTTCACTATATTATTAAAGAAAATGATGTACTTTTTACTCAATACATTTTCCCTGACACCCAAAAGTACTCGTTACATTTTGTATGCTTACCAGCTCAGGAAAATTGTATAATTCCCACTTATCAAGAGAACATCCCTGGTCATCCATACTTCCTCTGATCTGACGGACTCACTAAACACATGCTTCGTTTGTAAATTATGTTTAAGTTTGTCTATCTGGTCTGGATTGCTTAATATAAGGAATTTTAAATGATTTGTACTTGTAGTTTGATACTTAAGTATATTTTATCAATTACATATACTTTTGATACTTAAGTATATTTAAAACTAAATACGTTTAGACTTTTGCTCAAGAAGAATTTTACTGGGTGACTTTCACTTGAGTCATTTTCTGTTAAGGTATCTTTACTTTTACACAAATAGGACAATTGAGTACTTTTTCCACCACTGGGTGAGAGCAGACCACAGTTCAACCATGCCTCTGCTCTGGGAAAATCTCAATMACATACTCCTCTCTCCTCATCTCCTTCTTAAACCCATTGGATGAGTAAGCCAGAGGTCCCTCCCCTCTGACCTTCTCCTCCAATGGGTTTAGAGAAAGAGACAAGGAGTTTGCATTTGAGATCTTCCCTCTGTCCACTCTTTACTTCCTTCTGTGTTCCTTTGATACAAAAGCCCTCTTGTGGACAGCAGCAGACACGCATAACTATGTCAAAGATTGTTTGACTCAAATGTATAAGTAAATTAAAGACATTTGACTTTCACTCTCATTTTATGAAACTTAAAAAGTAAAGGAATTACTGTAAGGAGAATATTTTCCATAGCATCACAATAAAAAAAATGCCGTAGTCTTGGATACGTATTGTTTAGAACTGCAAAAGCAGCTTGCTGTGTCCCAAGTGGGTCTGCGGGTCAGCCAGGCTAGTTTTGAACTTCTATTTCAGCAAACAGAGTAGATTCAGAGTGCAGTTGCAGCCTGACACGTCTTTCACCAAGCTTATAGACTATCTTGCCATAGTCATGGCAGTCGGCTGCGGGAAGACTATCACGCTAGTGATACGAAACATGGCAACAACAACTCTCTCCACAGATATTGTCCTCATCCAGAGAGTGCAGAATGATGCATGATGACTGTGACTTGCCAGAATACTGCACAGGGAAATCAGCCGACTGTCCCGAGGACGTCTTCACTGTCAACGGGATTCCCTGTGATGGAGGACGTGGGTACTGCAACAACGGCCAGTGTCCACAGCACCGCGACCAGTGTGTGAAAATGTATGGACCATGTAAGTGAAAGCATTTCCTTCCGTCTCAACAACACCGATGCACCTTTCATCTGTTTAGGTGATGTAGGTAGCTCTTCTGGATCCTATTCTCACACAGCAACCTTACTGATACCTGTCATTTTCCATCTGTAGTGTATTAGTGTGGAGACAGAGGACACACATGGTAGCTTCACTACTACTCTAACGCATTGTGTAACATTGGGCGTTATCCCCTCCTTAGCTGCTGAAAACGCCAGAACGTACTGCTATGAGCAGAACACCAGAGGACTGTACTACGCCTACTGTAGACGGCCTTCAAAGAACCAGTACATCCCCTGCCAGAGACAGTGAGTCCCGACAAGCAATACCATGCTATTTTAATAGACCGTTTTTCCTACTCAGATTATAGTGTTCGTTACTGAAGCAGTGTATCACTGATATGATTTCCCCGTTGTTCTCCTCTGTAGAGATGTGCAGTGTGGGAAACTCTTCTGCAAGAACGGTAACGACAACCCCAACTATGGTCGCATGGTGAAATTCTCCGACTGCAAAGCCTCATTCTACGATGATCACATCAGTGATTTTGGACAGGTGGACACTGGGACCAAGTGTAATGATGGAAAGGTGTAGTGATTTTTTGGCTTTTCCCAATGAGGCTTCTGTACCTCTAGCTGTGTTTTGGGGAAATTAAATGAGACGTCAGATTTAATGTGGTGAGTGTTATTTACTCTTAACCCTTGTTCCCATTTCCCCGTCTTCTATTCCAAGGTGTGCAGCCAGAATGAATGTGTGGATTTTGAGACAGCCTACGGACCTAGAGTCACCAACTGCTCAGCACTATGTAAAGGACATGCTGTGAGTACAGTGCTTCAAGCGGCCCCTGTCTCTGGTATTTTTGAGCTTGGGGACTTATAAGAGCCAAGGACCAAGTAAGTGTAACCGATGTGAAATGGCTAGCTAGTTAGCCGTGGTGCGCGCTAATAGCGTTTCAATCGGTGACGTCACTCGCTTTGAGACCTTGAAGTAGTGGTTCCCCTTGCTCTGCAAGGGCCGCGGCTTTTGTGGAGCGATGGGTAACGATGCTTCGTGGGTGACTGTTGTTGATGTGTGCAGAGGGTCCCTGGTTCGCGCCCGGGTCGGGGCGAGGGGACGTACTAAAGTTAAACTGTTACATAAGGAACATAGGCCATTGACAAATGTCCTCCGTTTCACTCGGTTTGGGGCAGATCTGTCCAGGTCACACCACAAACAATAAAATAGAATTGTAGAAAACCCATTATAATAATGTGTGTGTTTGTGTTGTGCCACTACAGGTGTGTAATCACAAAATGGAGTGCCAGTGTGAGCCAGGATGGTTACTTCCCGGCTGCGATACAAAGGATGAAAGCTTCACAGGTCTCTCCAGAGGTAGGCCCTTCAGACCTTGCTAAAGACATCCATAAAATCTTAGTTTTTTTATAACATGGTTTCAGTGGTTGAAAGGGATAATACTTTCCATGTCAATACAATGTTACTAGAGTGTTAGTGTTTTACTACACAGGTATTTGAACATCTTCATGTAAAGTGTTGCCAAAAGATTTGGTCTGTGCTTTCATGTATTCAGCTCATAGACCTTGCCATAACGGTCTCCCTCTCTGTGTGATTGTAGAAGGACTGATTGCCATTGCAGTGACAGTCACTCTGCTGCTCCTGGCTGCTATTGCTGGGGTAGTGGCTGTGTTCCTTAAGAAGAGACAACAGTCCCCCACTCTCCCTAGGTGAGTACACTAGGTGGACCATATATAAAGACTTGCAACAAGATGACCCTTTTGATGAATGTAAATATACTCTCTTACAAGGGAGACCTGGCAATTGAGGTCTTCTGAACTTAAATGGGACTTCCAGAATAAATAAAGGTTAAATTAATACAAAATGTCACTGTCTGCTCATCTACCAGCTACCATACCCAGCAGAAAACCAATAAAGTGTACAACGACCACAATAACAAACTGCCAATCCCCAGTAACGCTATGCCACCACAGGTAATAACAGTGAAATACCTTTTTAATTTATAGAGTATCATCTTAATGTAGGGTTTGGTTGATATCATTATTGTGTTCATGAACTGGACTTGTGCCTATTAGCTAATGCATCTCTTTACAATTTCCAGCCCAAGCAACCAAAGGGTGCTCCGCCCCCACCCCCTCCTGCTGCTAACCTATCACGAGCCCCAGCCCATGACTTCAGGGCCATGCGACAGGTAATGGTGATGGTTGAGAATATCAGCATCTAGTTATTATGATGGATACATCCTAAACAAATGCAATGGGCTTAAAAAAAGAAATCCATTAGATTTCAATATATAGTCCCTTCAGTATTCAGACCACTTGACTTTTTCCACATTTTGTTATGTTACAGCCTTATTCTAAAATGGATTGAATACAAACATTTACTCAGCAATCTATACACAATACCCCATAATGACAAATGTATTAAAAATAAACAGAAATAGCTTATTTACATAAGTATTCAGACCCTTTTCTATGAGACTCTAAATTTAGCTCATATGCATCCTGTTTCCATTGATCATCCTTGATGTTTCTACAACTTGGAGTCCACCTGTGGTAAATTAAATTGATTAGACATGATTTGGAAAGGCCCACACCTGTCTATATAAAGTCCCTCAGTTGCCAGTGCATGTCAGCGCAAAAACCAAGCCATGAGGTCGAAGGAATTGTCCGTAGAGCTCCGAGACAGGATTGTGTCGAGGCACAGATCTGGGGAAGGGTACCAAAAAAAAGTCTGCAGCATTGAAGGTCCCCAAAAACACAGTGGCCTCCATCATTCTTAAATGGAAGAAGTTTGGAACCACCAAGACTCTTCCTAGAGCTGGCCGCCCGGCCAAACTGAGCAGTCAGGGGACAGGGCAGGGAGGTGACCAAGAACCCGATGGTCACTGAGATAGCTCTAGAGTTCCTCTGTGGAGATGGGAAAACCTTCCAGAAGGACAACCATCTCTGCAGCACTCCACCAATCAGGCATTTAAGGTAGAGTGGCTAGATGGAAGCCACTCCTCAGTAAAAGGCACATGACAGCCCACTTGGAGTTTGCCTAAAGGCACCTAAAGACTCTCAGACCATGAGGAACAATATTCTCTGGTCTGATGAAACCAAGATTGAACTCTTTGGCCTGAATGCCAAGCGTCATGTCTGGAGGAAACCTGGGACCATCCCTACAGTGAAGCATGGTGGTGGCAGCATCGTGCTGTGGGTATGTTTTTCAGTGGCAGGAAGTTGGAGAGCAGCGAGGAGAGGCAAAGATGAACGGAGCAAAGTACAGATAGATCCTTGATGGAAACCTGCTCCAGAGCGCTCAGGACCTCAGACTGGGGCAAATGTTCACCTTCCAACAGGACAACGACCCTAAGCACACAGCCAAGACAATGCAGGAATGGTTTCAGGACAAGTCTCTGAATGTCCTTGATTGGCCCAGCAAGAGCCCGGACCTGAACCCGATCAAACATCTTTGAAGAGACCTGAAAATAGCTGTGCAGCAACATTCCTCATCCAACCTGACAGAGCTTGAGAGGGTCTTTAGATAAGAATGGGAGAAACTCCCCAAATGCAGGTGTGCCAAGCTTGTAGTGTCATACCCAAGAAGACTCAAGGCTGTAATCGCCGCCAAAGGTGCTTCAACAAAGTACAGAGTAAACGGTCAAAATAGTTATGTAAATGTGATATTTCCATTTTTTATGTAAAAAATTTGATATTTCCATTTTTTATGTAAAAAATGTCTAAAAAAGCATTTGATTGTTTTGTCATTATGGGGTATTGTGTGTAGATTGATGAGGGGGGGGAAACTATTTAATCAATTTTAGAACAAGGCTGTAACATAAATAAATGTGGAAAAAGTGAAGGGATCTGAATACTTTCTGAAGGCACTGTAGTCTCCCTAGACAAATGGGTTACCTCCCACATAGTGCTGTTTCCCTAGGTCTGGGATTTCCAAGACTAATATATAGACAACAATAGTTAAAGGGATGGTTAAATAAATGTTAATGTTCAGACAAAATTTCTGGCTTAAGTTAAACAATGTAATTTATCTTCCAGGCTTTGAGGCCCCCACCCCCACGGGTCTGATGTCGCCATCGAGAGGAAACAGGAGGATCACACAGACCTTACCAAGACCTCAAATGCAGGGCCGCCAGAGCTGAGTGCAGTCAGTGCATTGAGACCTCACGTCTTTGGGATAATTTTACAGATACAGTTGAAGTCGGAAGTTTACATACACCTTAGCCAAATACATTTAAAAACTCAGTTTTTCACAATTCCTGACCTTTAATCCTAGTAAAAAATCCCTCTCTTAGGTCAGTTAGGATCACCACTATATTTTAAGAGTGTGAAAAGTCAGAGTAATAGTAGAGAATTATTTATTTCAGCTTTTATTTCTTTCATCACATTCCCAGTGGGTCAGAAGTTTACATACACTCAATTAGTATTTGCTTTAAATTGTTCAACTTGGGTCAAACGTTTCAGGTAGCCTTCCACAAGCTTCCCACAATAAGTTGGGTGAATTTTAGCCCATTCCTCCTGACAGAGATGGTGTAACTGGGTCAGGTTTGTAGGCCTCCTTGCTCACACACGCTTTTTCAGTTCTGCCCACACATTTTCTACAGGATTGAGGTCAGGGCTTTGTGATGGCCACTCCAATACCTTTAGTTTGTTGTCCTTAAGCCATTTTGCCACAACATTGGAAGTATGTTTGGGGTTATTGTCCACTTGGAAGATCCATTTGCGACCAAGATGACTTCCTGACTGATTTCTTGAATGTTGCTTCAATATATCCACAATTTTCCTACCTCATGATGCCATCTATTTTGTGAAGTGTACTAGTCCCTCCTGCAGCAAAGCACCCCCACAACATGATGCTGCAACCCCCATGCTTCACGGTTGGGATGGTGTTCTTCGTCTTGCAAACCTCCCCCTTTTACCTCCAAATATAACGATGGTCATTATGGCCAAACAGTTCCATTTTTGTTTCATCAGAACAGAGGACATTTCTTCAAAAAGTTTGATCTTTGTGTCAATGTGCAGTTGCAAACCGTAGTCTGGCTTTTTTATAGCGGTTTTGGAGCAGTGGCTTCTTCCTTGCTGAGCGGCCTTTCAGGTTATGTCGATATAAGACTTGTTTTACTGTGGATATAGATACTTTTGTACCCGTTTCCTCCAGCATCTTCACAGGGTCCTTTGCTGTTGTTCTGGGATTGATTTGCACTCTTAGCACCAAAGTACGTTCATCTCTAGGAGACAGAACGCGTCTCCTTCCTCAGCGGTATGACGGCTGCGTGGTCCCATGGTGTTTATACTTGTGTACTATTTTGTACAGATGAACGTGGTACCTTCAGGCGTTTGGAAATTGCTCCCAAGGATGAACCAGACTTGAGCGGTCTACAACATTTTTTCTGAGGTCATGGCTGATTTCCTTATAATTTCCCATGATGTCAAGCGAAGAGGCACTGAGTTTGAAGGTGGGCCTTGAAGTACATCCACAGGTACACCTTCAATTGACTCAAATGTAGCTTCTAAAGCCATGACATCATTTCCCAGAATTTRTACAAGCTGTTTAAAGGCACAGTCAACTTAGTGCATGTAAACTTCTGACCCACTGGAATTGTGATACAGTGAATTATAAGTTCAATAATCTGTCTGTAAACAATTGTTGGAAAAATTACGTGTCATGCACAAAGTAGATGTCCTAACGGACTTCACAGAACTATAGTTTGTTAACAAGAAATTTGTGGAGTGGTTGAAAAATGAGTTTTAATGACTCCAACCTAAGTGTATGTAAACTTCAGACTTTAGCTGTAGCTACAAATGAGCCATGGACTGAGGAGACCTCTTTATGAGGAACAGACGTCTTAAAAATTGCACTTTTTACTATTTATTAGCCATATCATTTCATACCTGTGATTTGTCATTGCCATTTGAGGGGGTGAGTGCACAGTATGTGATATGCAATTTATTTTATAATACTACATTTGCTCTAGGCTGACTGTATATGCCTGACTTTGGATGAATACTGTAAGCCAACAGTAAATAGTTTTTATCAATAGTAAATATTACTGAGGGAGACAGACATTGCTGACTAAAGTAAACAAATATTCAATTCAGTGAGCGAGACCTTTTATCTTATGTATCTTTTCACAGCGTAGAACATTCTAAATTTTGCATAACCAACTGTGACTGAGAAATGACCATATACCATTACTTGAGGAACAGCATTTTCTTTAACAATTCTGTTGCCACTATTTTCTTCTCTCTGATTGTACAAGAAGTACGACCTGATTAACATTTCAAGCGTGAAAAAAATAAATTATTTTTTTGGACATGACAGTCCTGCTTATGTAGAATTGTGATATTTATAAAACAACTTTTAGGGCTCAACATTTAAACACTGAAGAACCCAATGACATTCATCCACCCATTCAACCTGACATGTAGAGAAAATATTAGCAACATGTAGAATAACTTAGATCAAGGGAGACTAGAATTTAACAAGAGCATTGAAGTGAGAAAGCATCTGGCATACCATCGTAAAATCTGCAGAGCTAAAAACTCACAGCCAGGACAGGGAAACGCTTAGTATTTACATTTTATTTTTCAAGCGATTCATCTACATAGATTAAGATTTCATGGCCTCGCATGACAAGTACTGTACTTGACGAAAGGATTATTTTCATCCTTTTTACAGCTAAAGACTTTTGAATGACAAATATTTCTGTACACTCTGAGAAATATTTAGAAACTGACAAGAGGTCAGGAATACAGGCCTACTCTGGGGCCTCTAAGTCCTAGCTAACTTCACACCAAACCAACATTTTAAGCGGTCGTGAATGTGGGAAAAAACATTTTTAAAGAGCATCTTTTGACCATTTTCTGAACCCACAATACAGTAGAGATGATTTTTTATTTTACTAACAAAAAGGGGCTGTAAATAAGCATCTAGGCAGTGACAACTCAATGAACCTGCCCCACGTTGAGTGGAAACAGGCTCCAGGATCTCTCCATGACCACTGAACACAAGAACAGGACATTCTGATGGCCATTCTCCCCCACCAGTCACACACAGGTGTTGGTGTTTGTTTAGGAAGTGGCATGGCACATTAAAAGCAACTTGTTTAAAGCTGTATAATATATTATAAAAGGGAAAATTCACATAAGGATAACAAAATCTCAATGCTTTTCTTGAATGATTGAAGACAATAGAATAACTACATGTGACGGGAGGAGTGTCAGAGAAGCAGTTCTAGCCCCCCAAAAAATCTAGGGCTAAAACTCTAAGCACCGGTTCATCGAGTCACAAGTCCTAAAGAAGTCAATCATTAAAGGGTTCAGAGCAGGTGTTACAAAAGTGTCCAGTCCTCATTCCTGCCATGGAGGTGATAAAGACAAAAAGGTGTCAAGACCATAACTCAAGACACTCAATCAAATGAACATAGAAGAAACATCAGGAATTACTTATCTTTTTTACTGCATGATCAATGTAGAGTCTG
The DNA here is from genome assembly GCF_002910315.2 of Salvelinus sp. IW2-2015. Classification (NCBI taxonomy): domain Eukaryota; kingdom Metazoa; phylum Chordata; class Actinopteri; order Salmoniformes; family Salmonidae; genus Salvelinus; species Salvelinus sp. IW2-2015. The sequence goes on along the minus strand of NC_036872.1, from coordinate 28,850,851 downwards.
TAGTTGGTCCCCAACTTTGCACTACCACCGATACTGAGAATTGTGTCAGTCCGTGGGATACATGATAAAGAGAGCTGATAAAGAGAAGGAAATACCCAAAACAATCCTCACAGCATCACTGAGAATGACTCAATCTACTACTCTTCGGGCTACAGCATTCCTCAAACTGTTAGCAACTAAAGCATTTGATTGGAGACAAGCTTTCCCTTCCGTTCATCTAACACATATGCATCAAATCAACAGTAGATGGAGTCAAGAAACCCCAAAAACATCCTTTCTGTAGTGTAGAGAGCAATATGAAATCAAACGAAGTGTCATTATTATTAGTAGTATTATAACACAGAAATCTTATCTAAAACATAAAATGAACATGGAGTTTCAGTTCATTTTGGGACAATATATGAGCGTTTTTCACCATCTGCTCCATGGGAAATATTACCCCTCCATCTTGAGAAGAGGACACTGGTTGTTCTTCCTTGATATTAGGTTGGTATGTATGTTTCGTTACCATGAAGACTTCTTTCCCCATCCAGAAAATCACTCTGCAGAACAGTTGGCCACTCTCAGCTCAATGTCCCAGGAAAGCTAACCAAATAGCAGTGCCACCACCACCAAGTCCACTTGGAGATGTACCAATACATACTGTATGCCTATAACCCCTTTCAATCAGACTTTGGTTTTGCAGAAGATGATCTAAATATATATAATCCCCCAGCTGCTTACAGTTAAGCACACTGGTAAAAATGTTGGTTGGTGACAGCCTGCAAGCAACACCAACTGTCAAAACACTATACAGAACACATAAAACCAGAGAAACTAACCACCATCCATTGACACGTCACATCAATAATCGTAGCAAACTAGAATCAATTCTTCCATATACAATTTTTTCCATATCATTTGGAAAATGTACATTCACATTTGTCATTTAGCAGATGCTCTTATCCTGAGCAACTTACAGGAGCAACTTACAGGAGCAATTAGGGTTAAGTGCCTTGCTCAATGGCACAGACAGATTTTTCACCTAGTCGGCTTGGGGATTTGAACCAGCGACCTTCCAGTGACTGGGCCAATGATCTTAAATCTCTAAGCTACCTGCTGCCCCAGGGCAGTTTCTCAAGGTTGACTAAAGGTTGTAAGATTAAACCCTGTTTATCCTAACTTTAAAATACAGGAGGAACACATTGGCCCACAGAATATCTAAACAGCATTCAGTGGTTTCAAAGAAATTGGACAAAAAACAGTTGGTGTTTTTCCTGAACTTCTGCTGGAGGTATAAAATAATCTTCTGCAATGGCGTCTCAAATCTAGTTCCCATAATTATTTTCTCTCCAGTTAATACACATCATAATATCATTTAAATAAACGTATAAGAGCAGACACACTCAACTTTTCCCTTGTGAAACACATAAAATAGAAAAACTTGAATTGACTAAGAACGGATAATAAGGTCTCCTTCAATAGCTACCTCATTCAACTCAAATTTACAAAATAGTCTTCATGGTTTTCGCTCTGACATTTACCATTGTTATAAGAATGTCAGTATGCTTATACATTTAAACATCTTAGAAATGTATGATTTTATGAAACTGTAGCTATGACATATACCTAATATAACTAATTGAATAAATAAAATAAGTGTTTGATTTATTCATATGGTTTTACTGCGTGGTGGCTGAAACCATTCTCCCAGTGCTGTGACGTCTTCTCTACCAACGTTCTGTGCCGTCTTCTCTACCCACGTTCTGTGCCTGTTCAACTGTATAGGCCAGCTGGGGGCAAAATCTCAATGAGACAGAGAGAGAAAGAAAGATGAGAGAACGTGAGAAGGAGGGAGCGAGCGAGATAGAAGACAGAGTTAAAGAGACAAAGATAGTTTGGGTGTATGAAACATTGCCATGGCCTGGGGCTGGTGGGGATGAGAGGGGGTCTCTCTCCAGGTTTAGTCTGTGCCATTCTTGGGGGCATTTGGGTTGACTGGCTGCTGGCCATCCTTGCGTGGGGGCATTCTCTCGTTGACTTTGTCCAGGCTCTGTGCCTCTGCAAAGTCCTTGATCTTCCTTGTGGGAGAGAAGCCTTGAATGGCTGGAAGGAAGAAATGAAAGAGAGGGACAATTAGAAATCAAAGGAAACAATGCTTTGAATACTTAAACATTTAGTTAGTGAAAAATAGTTAGCCATTATACTGAACAAAAATATAAAAACGCAACAATTTCATTGATTTTATGAGCAAATGAGCAAACCAGTCAATTTAAATAAATACATTAGGCCCTAATCTATGGATTTCACATGACTGGAATACAGATATTCATCTGTTGGTCACAGATACCTTTTAATTATAATTATTTTATTAATATAAAAAAAAAAATAGGCCTCAGGAACTTGTCATGGTATTTTTGTGCATTCAAATTGCCATCGATAAAACGCAATTGTGCCCGTTGTCCATAGCTTACACCTGCCCATACCATAACCTCACCACATACACAGCACTCTGTTCACAACGTTGACATCAGCAAACCGTTCACACACTCGACGCCATACATGTGGTCTGGGGTTGTGAGGCCGGTTGGACATACTGCCAAATTCTCCAAACGTTTGAGGCGGCTTATGGTAGAGAAATTAGCATCCAGTTCTCTGGCAACAGCTCTGGTGGACATTCCTACAGTTAGCATGCCAATTGCACGCGCCCTCAAAACTTGACATCTCTGGCATTGTGTTGTGTGAACTTTTATTGTTCCCAGCACAAGGTGAACCTATGTAATGATCACACTGTTTAATCAGCTTCTTGATATGCCACACCTGTCAGGTGGCTGGATTATCTTAGTAAAGGAGAAATGCTCACTAACAGGGATGTAAACTAATGTGTGCACAACATGAGAAATAAGCTTTTTGTGCGTATGGAACATTTTGGGGATCTTTTATTCAGCTCATGAAACATGGGACCAACACTTTACATGTTGCGTTTATATTTTTGTTCAGTGTACTTGAAGGATCTGCTATAAGAAATTGTAGGCAAAACCTGCAAAATGAAAACATTTACAGCTTTTTTGTGCAGATTCTCAGTTTTGCCTTGATTCGGTCAAATTGTATGCACTTAGTGAACTCCAGGTTATTTTGTTACCAAATGCAGGTAATAGCTGACAGACTGAAAACAGTGCAGACATACATTGAATACACAGAAACACGGCAAGTCGTATGGACAGAAAAACTGTACGATTGGCAAAACCACTGAACAAGCTACAACACCTCACAGTGAATGTGGGACTTACTGTAACATTCCAAGTGTCAAGGAGAAACCACACAGAAAACATGGGCAAACCAGAGATATACAGTAAGTAACTATTCCACTTTTTTCCATAACGTTTCAAAGAATGTGAACATTTAGAATAACAGGAAAATAACACCCTAAAATGGTAGTTTTGGAGTTGATTTTATGATAATGTTATCTATAAAACTGCACTCAGAAATGGGCACTCTTGCACAACCAGAGATCTGCAGTTATAACAGCTGAAGTGCCACAAACACCTTAATACCTCTTAACATCAGTGAGAAATGAATCATTGCAAGGAAAGGCAAACAGTGGTACTTAATAGGTGAGTGGTACATAAAACCCTATAAAACATGCTCTGATAAACATATCAATATCATTGGACAGAAACCAAACTACCTATACTACTTCAAAATGTGCATGCGGTCAAGGAGAGTATGAGTGCTAAGATAGTAACATGTCAACAGGAGCAGACAGTGACAGAGTAGCAACAGCCAAGCAGCATAACAGGATTAGACTGAAAATATCCCTGGATAGCCAGGAGGAGGTATGTTCTATCTCCATTAGTGATGATGGGGGGGCTAGAAGTCTTCGCTGGCTTTGCTCAGGGAACAGCTGCCTGGACCAATGGAAAGGAAACCAGCAACCTCGGCTTTCACCCATGTGGCCTCTGCCTACAGTTTGTCTACAAATCACTGCTAGGCCTAATGTCTGACTCTCTGTATCTGTGACTCCAGTATATCTATCTGTGAAGACGGTTTAGGCTTTGCCTTTAAGTTATCATGGTCCAGATCTTGCAATGCCCCTAGGACTTAGGAATAATGTAACTGTCTGGTGCATGTTGAGGTTCAAGCTAAAGTCTCTCCTGCCAAATGAAGAGCCCACTGCTTGGGCATTTGAGTCCTATTATGTACACTACATTACCATGAGTATGTGGACACCTGCTCGTCGAACAAGTTCTTCCACACTTATCGACAAACTATTTCTGTATGGAAATTGCTTTGTGCATGGGGGCATTATGCTGAAACAGGAAAGAGGCTTCCCCAAACTGTTGCCACAAAGTTGGAAGCACAGAATCGTCTAGATAGTCATATGCTGTAGCTTTAATATTTCCCTTCACTGGAACTAAGAGGCCTAGGCCGAACCATGAAAAACAACCCCAGACCATTATTCCTCCTTCGCCAAACTTTACAGTTAGCCCTATGCATTGGCACAGGATTCTTCCATCGGACTGCCAGATGGTGAAGCGTAATTCATCACTCCAGAGAACGAGTTTCCACTGCTCCAGAGTCCAATGGTGGCGAGCTTTACACCACTCCAGCCGAAGCTTGGCATTACGCATGGGGATCTTAAGCTTGTGTGCAGCTGCTCAGCTACGGAAACCCATTTCAGGAAGCTCTCAACGTACATTTATTGTGCTGATGTTGCTTCCAGAGGCAGTTTTGAACTCTGTAGTGAGTGTAGCAACAGAAGACAGGTGATTTGTACATGCTATGCGCTTCAGCACTCTGTGGTCTCGTTCTGTGAGCATGTGTCGCCTACCACTTCACGGCTGAGCCGTTGTTGCGCCTAGACTTTTCCACTTCACAATAACAGCACATACAGTTGACCGGGCAGCTCTAGCAGGGCAGAAATTTTACAAACTGACTTGTTGGAAAGGTGGCATCCAATGACGTTGCAAGTCACTGAGCTCTTCAGTACGTGCCATTCTACTGCCAATGTTTGTCTTTGGAGATTACATGGCTGTGTCCGTGATTTTATACACCCGTCAGCAACGGGTGTGGCTGAAATAGCCGAATCCACTAGTTTGAAGGGGTGTCCAACATACTTTGTCTTGCCTATGTATGCATGCATGTATGTATGTATGTATGTGAACCCTTTGGAATTACCTGGATTTCTGCATAAATTGGTCATCAAATTTGATCTGATCTTCATCTAAGTCACAACAATAGACAAACATAGTGTCCTTAAACTAAGAACACTGAAATTATTGTATTTTTCTTGTCGTCTATATTGAATACATCATTTAAACATTCAGTGTAGGTTGGAAAAAGTATGTGAACCCCTCGGCTAATGACTTCTCCGAAAGCTAATTGGATTCAAGAGTCCAATCAATGAGACAAGATTGGAGATGTTGGTTAGAGCCGTCTTGCCCTATAAAAAAAAGAAACTCACAAAATTTGAGTTTGCTATTCACAAGAAGCATTGCCTGACGTGAACCATGCCTCGAACAAAAGAGATCTCAGAAGACCTAAGATTAAGAATTGTTGACTTGCATAAAGCTGGAAAGGGTTACAAAAAAGTCTCTCTAAAAGCCTTGATGTTCATCAGTCCACGGTAAGACAAATTGTCGAGAAAGTTGAGCATTGTTGCTACTTTCCCTAGGAGTGGCCACAGAAGAAGCCACTGTTGTCCCAAAAAACATTGCTGCAAGTCTGAAGTTTGCAAAGTGCACCTGGATGTTCCAGTATTCTGTGGACAGATTAAATTACAATTGAGTTGTTTGGAAAGAACACACAACACTATGTGTGGAGAAAAAAAAGGCACAGAACACCAACATCAAAACTTCATCCCAACTGTAAAGTAAATTGGAGGGAGCATCATGGCCAGCTTGCTATCATCGACGGAAAAATGAATTCCCAAGTTTATCAAGACATTTTGCAGGAGAATGTAAGGGTATCTGTCCACCAATTGAAGCTCAACAGAGGTGATGCAACAGGACAACGACCCAAAACACAGAAGTAAATCAACAGAATAGCTTCAACAGAAGAAAATAAGCCTTCTGGAGTGGCCCAGTCATAGTCCTGACCTCAACCCAATTGAGATGCTGTGGCATGACCTCAAGAGAGCAGTTCACACCAGACATCCCATATATTGAACAAACAGTTTCGTAAAGAGGAATGGTCCAAAATTCCTTCTGACTGTTGTGCAGGTCTGATCCACAACTACAGAAAATGTTGAGGTTATTGCTGCCAAAGGAGGGTCAACCAGTTATTAAATCCAATGGTTCACATACTTCCCCCACCCTGCACTGTGAATGTTTACATGGTGTGTTCAATAAAGACATGAAAAACTAATAACAAACAATTATAAATTAAGCAAAATGTGTTTGTCTATTGTTGTGACCTAGATGAAGATCAGATCAAATTTTATGAACAATTTATCCAGCAATTCAGGTATTTCCAAAGGGTTCACATACTTTTTCTTGCCACTAAAATATAAAAATATACATACATACACTTAGGTTGGAGTCATTAAAACTCATTTTTAAACCACTCCACACATTTCTTGTTAACAAACTATAGTTTTGGCAAGTCGGTTCGGAAATCTACTTCATGCATGAGAAGTAATTTTTCCAACAACTGTTTACAGACAGATTACATTTATACTTCACTGTATCACAATTCCAGTGGGTCAGAAGTTAACATACACTAAGTTGACTGTGCCTTTAAACAGCTTGGAAAATTGGCTATAGAAGCTTCTGATAGGCTAATTGACATAATTTGAGTCAATTGGAGGTGTACCTGTGGATGTACTTCAAGGCCTACCTTCAAACTCAGTGCCTCTTTGCTTGACATCATGGGAAAATCAAAAGAAATCAGACAAGACCTCAGATTTTTTTTTTTTGGAGACCTCCACAAGTCTGGTTCATCCTTGGGAGCAATTTCCAAACACCTGAAGGTACCACGTTCATCTGTACAAACAATAGTACGCAAGTATAAACACCATGGGACCACGCAGCCGTCATACCGTTCAGGAAGGAGACGCGTTCTGTCTCCTAGAGATGAACGTATTTTGGTGCGAAGAGTGCAAATCAATTCCAGAACAACAGCAAAGGACCTTGTGAAGATGCTGGAGGAAACAGGTAGAAAAGTATCTATATCCACAGTAAAACGAGTTCTATATTGACATAACCTGAAAAGCCGCTCAGCAAGGAAGAAGCCACTGCTCCAAAACCGCCATAAAAAAGCCGGACTACGGTTTGCAACTGCACATGGGGACAAAAATCTTACTTTTTGGAGAAAAGTCCTCTGGTCTGATGAAACAAAAATAGAACTGTTTGGCCATAATGACCATCGTTATGTTTGGAGGAAAAAGGGGGAGGTTTGCAAGACGAAGAACACCATCCCAACCGTGAAGCACGAGGGCGGCAGCATCATGTTGTGGGGGTGCTTTGCTGCAGGAGGGACTGATGCACTTCACAAAATAGATGGCATCATGAGGTAGGAAAATTGTGTGGATATATTGAAGCAACATCTCAAGACATCAGTCAGGAAGTTAAAGCTTGGTCGCAAATGGATCTTCCAAATGGACAATGACCCCAAGCATACTTCCAAAGTTGTGGCAAAATGGCATAAGGACAACAATGTCAAGGTATTGGAGTGGCCATCACAAAGCCCTGACCTCAATCCTATAGAAAATGTGTGGGCAGAACTGAAAAAGTATGTGCGAGCAAGGAGGCCTACAAACCTGACTCAGTTACACCAGCTCTTTCAGGAGGACTGGGCCAAATTCACCCAACTTATTGTGGGAAGCTTGTGGAAGGCTACCTGAAACGTTTGACCCAAGTTAAACAATTTAAAGGCAATGCTGCCAAATACTAATTGAGTGTATGTAAACTTCTGACCCAATGGGAATGTGGTGAAAGAAATAAAAGCTGAAAAATAACTCTATTATTCTGACATTGCATTCTTAAAATAAAGTGGTGATCCTAACTGACCTAAGACAGGGAATGTTTACTAGGATTAAATGTCAGGAATTGTGAAAAACTGAGTTTAAATCTATTTGGCTAAGACGTATGTAAACTTTCAACTGTACACACACAGACACACACAGAGTAGTTGCAGGCACTGGTAATGCAAGAGCAGCCATTTTGCAAAGTGAAGAACATCAATCCATGACAAAGCATTTCATGAACCACACACAGTGAACGAACAACAAGAATAACAAAACAAACATTTCAAAAGTGACACAAAAACAGGAGTGCATAGAACATTTAAGGCAGGCCCCATTTGAAAAGGTTAAAAGTTACACAAGGACAAGACACTGAGGGAGGGATCCGGGGACCACTTGCGTACCTTTGGCCTCCGCGGCCTCAGCGGCAGCTATGTCAATGTGGGTAGTGGTGAGAAGGAGAAAAGTGAGTCATCAATGCAGAGACCAAATAACATCAATAACAGAACAGACAGAGCGAACCAACCAGGAAAACAGGTTATACTTCCAGAGCAACAGCACCATTCAAATACACCTCAAACCGTTTTTAGTGTGATGAGAGAGAGTCTGCCTCCCTAATGACAATGTATTATATTAGGATTAGGAGCACCCACAAGGCTCTGGTCAACAGCAGGCCACTATAGGGAACAGTGTCATTTAGGCTCTGGTCAACAGCAGGCCACTATAGGGAACAGTGTCATATAGGCTCTGTCAACAGCAGGCCACTATAGGAACAGTGTCTATAGGCTCTGGTCAACAGCAGGCCACTATAGGAACGTGTCATTTCGGCTCTGGTCAACAGCAGGCCACTATAGGGAACAGTGTCATATAGGCTCTGGTCAACAGCAGGCCACTATAGGGAACAGTGTCATTTCGGCTCTGGTCAACAGCAGGCCACTATAGGGAACAGTGTCATTTAGGACAGTACCAGAGTGAGAGCGGCCTGCAGGAGATCTAGGATGCTAGCTGCTGTTAAAGGGTCATGAGGGCTTAAATGTGGATGGACAGATTTGGGGGGGGGGGGGTTCTGAGCAGTGAGCACGCACGCACAAGCGTCTTTTATTGGGCTATTCTGGATCTTGTTATGGGAACAATCCAATGACGAAGTCTGCTGGGCGGAGAAGGGAACGGATCTCCTTGCTACATCTCTCTTAATGAAGTGTGTTATGGCTCAGTTCTCAAAGGAACACGTGTGATGACAGATGACAACTGTGGCGAGATGACAGCTTTAATCTTTCTATTCAACTTGTTCTTAATGAGGTGCTCTGTTACTGGTGTCACTGAATAACACATGGTGAATCTAGCTCTGAGACCATAACAGAGCGCTGAATACAGTAGCTAAAGTAAGGCATTTCCCCCTTTAGTTTTCAAAGAGCACTGGCACTGCAGTCAAAACGGCTCAGCATTTCCCTAAACGTCACCAGAGCACTGTCAGGTAGCAGTGAAGACAAACAGGGATGTAATGACCCAGGACACACAACCAATCCAGGGTTTTAACTTGGCCAGTCAGCCTAGCCTCCTCGATGTTAAAGCCTTGGTCAGGCTGGAGGGGCGAAAGACACAGGGTGTGTCCCAATTACTAATAGGGGTCTGGTCATAAATAGTGCACTCGATTGTGAATAGGATGGCATTTGGGGCGCAGCCTGAGACAGACAATGGCATTCTGGTAAAGGTCACGTCATGTGGTTTCTCTCTGAGTGCTCACAGCTTTGTGGCGACGTTCAGTACACCTCCGCCTCGCTTGGGAGACCAGCCCCCAACATGCCCTTCTCTCCTTCCTGCTGACAGGCCTGGTGTGTGTATTTCCCCCGCTGGCTGGGCTGGTTGACCTTTAGATCAGGGCTACGGCCACTTCAGTGACAGGCGGCTCTGAGCCGACCCCCCGGACACCCGCCCACAGTCCCCCCTCTACCCCACGGGGACGGCTGGCTTGATACAGAGCCCCAGACAGACGAAGGTTGTGTCCCAAATCACAACATCTTCCCTTTATAGTGACCAGTGTGGCCCATAGTAGCCCAGTGAGCTAGGGGAGTGAGGGCAGCAATCTAACATGATGTTCATCTAATGTACATTAACAAAGGCCAGGTGTAGGCTTCAGCGACTGTGATGGTTTCCACATCTCCACTGCATCATGGAAAAAGGAAAGCAGAAGAGCCGGGTCTATTATGTTTTTTCCCCAAAGTGAACTTATTCATGTCAAAATGCAAAACATTGAGTGAAGCGTACATCCTTCGGTTTACTGTGGCAAGGCTGTGTCGTTAGTGCAGGTTAAAAACAGCATGGCACCCCAGGGCCCTCTGAGGGTAGGGCATGGGGAACGGGTGGAGCTGGGGGTACAAGAGAGAGAGGAGGACAGAGACAGCAAGGTGAGGGTAGACAGGGGAGGGTGAAAGGAACACTTACCAGTCTGCAAGGTCTGTTTGCCGCCTGATAACACTCCTAGAGGCAGCGACCCGGTCGGGGTAAGTCCTTTGAGTGTCAGCACACTCTCACTCTCCTCCCTGAAGAGCGGGAGAGAAAGGAGAAGAGACACCTTAGATATCTAACAAAGTTTTCAATAACTACATATGTTAAAACACTCCTCTGTAGCATCCAATGACATCCCTGTATATGGGCCACTAATAGTCCTACATACAGAAACAGTAATAGACCTCCATATAGAACATGTGTGAATTCTAGGATCTCTGTGCTGATCTGCATCTCCCTTTCCCCATTGCATTTGTGTGGCAGGCTAATGTCATTACACAGCCTCACCACGGTGCTGTGTCGTGACTCACTATTGCCTGCTCATTAAACCTCTGAGAAGCAGCACTGTGTTTTCAAACATTACTTCATTAGGCACTTAACTGACTTCAGTCATGTCATGAACTACACTCAAGTCTAAACTAAAAATAGACTTCAGTCTACTCCCAACCTCAAGGTCTTGAGACTTTGGGTGCGTCTGAAATGGCAACCTATTCCCTAAAGTGTACTACTTATAGCCAAAGCCCTAGGGCCCTGGTCAAAACTAGTGCACTATACAGGGAAGAGGGTGCAATTTGGGACACAATATATGCTGTCTGGTGTGATTCTGAGAGAGAGAGAGAGAGAACTTCTCACCTGAGAACAGAGAAGACTCTGGCCATCTTCCCAATGGCTCGGATCTTATTCCGGATCACCTCTTTGCGTACCGCTGGGATTCCACCGTCTTCTCATAAAATACAAGAAAAAAAATTCCTAAACTGGAGATAGGAGATTTCGGAGATTTCATATTGCATTGTAATGGTTTCTACCATTTGACATACACCGAGTCTACAAAACAACACATTAGTCCATGCCCCAACGAATTGAGGCTGTTCTGAGGGCAAAAGGGGGTGCAACTAAATATTAGGAAGGTGTTCCTAATGTTCTGTACACTCAGTGTAGTCTGACATTATCATAGGGAAGAGGAAAGGACAGTGTGGAAAATTAAGGGAGCCAAAGGAAGAAGCAGAGTGGAGAGGACAAAATGGGGAGGGGAGAGAAGTAGAGCTCTGTCAGATCTCCAGCGAGTCCTGAGATCTCCGAGCTGAACTCCACGCATGAGAGACTGTTTCTGACTGAGCTATGATGACGTGGTTCTACATCTGCATTGCTTGCTGTTTTAGGCTGGGTTTCTGTATAGCACTTTGACATTGACTGATGTAAAAAGGGCTTTATGAATACATTTGATTGATAAAACCAGCTACCAGCTTTACTTAGCACTCCAGCGATAACGTGGAGGTGTGTGTGTGTGTGTGTGTGTGTGTGTGTGTGTGTGTCTCTCTGTCATAGAGTTGGCGTTGAAGTGCCTTTTTAAAAACAGAAGGGCAGCTTTGCTTTTAATTGTATGATAGGTCTGATCACCCACAACGATGAGACAGCCTATAGGGAGGAGGTCAGAGACCTGGCCGTGTGGTGCCAAGACAACAACAACCTCTCCCTCAACGTGATCAAGATAAAGGAGACGATTGTGGACTACAGTAATAAGAGGACCAAGCACGCCCCCATTCTCATCGAAGGGGATGCAGTGGAGCAGGTTGAGAACTTCAAGTTCCTTGGTGTCCACATCACCAACAAGGTCCAAGCACACCAAAAGTCATGAAGAGGGCATGACAAAACCTATTCCCCTTCAGGAGACTGAAGAGATTTGGCATGGGTCCTCAGATCCTCAAAAAGGTTCTACAGCTGCACCATCGAGAGCATCCTGACTGGTTGCATCACTGCCTGGTATGGCAACTGCTCAGACTCCGACTGCAAGGCACTACAGAGGGTAGGGGCCAAGCTTCCTGCCATCCAGGACCTCTGTACCAGATGGTGTCAGAGGAAGGCCCTAAACTGAAAAAGACTCCAGCCACCCTAGTCAGACTGTTCTTTCTGCTACCGAACGGCAAGCTGTGCCAAGTCTAGGTCCAAGAGGCTTCTAAACAGCTTCTACCCCCAAGCCATAGGACTCCTGAACACCGAATCAAATGGCTACCCAAACTATTTGCATTGCCTSCCCCCCCCCCCCCTCCCCCTTTACACCACTGCTACTCTCTGTTGTGATCATCTATGCATAGTTACTTTAATAACGCTACCTACAGCTGAAGTCAGAAGTTTACATACACCTTAGCCAAATACATTAAACTCAGTTTCACAATTCCTGTCATTTAAACCTAGTAAAAATTCCATCTAGGTCAGTTAGGATCACCACCTTATTTTAAGAATGTGAAATGTCAGAATAATAGTAGAGAGAATGATTTAGTTCAGCTTTTATTTATTTCATCACATTCCCAGTGGGTAGGAAGTTTACATACACTCAATTAGTATTTGCTTTAAATTGTTCAACTTGGGTCAAACGTTTCAGGCAGCCTTCCACAAGCTTCCCACAATGAGTTGGGTGAATTTTGGCCCATTTCTCCTGACAGAGCTGGTGTAACTGAGTCAGGTTTGTAGGCCTCCTTGCTCACACACGCTTTTTCAGTTCTGCCCACACATTTTCTATAGGATTGAGGTCAGGGCTTTGTGATGGCCACTCCAATACCATGACCTTGTTGTCCTTATGCCATTTTGCCACAACTTTGGAAGTATGCTTGGGGTCATTGTCCATTTGCGACCAAGCTTTAACTTCCTGACTGATGTCTTGAGATGTTGCTTCAATATATCCACATAATTTTTCATCCTTATGATGCAATCTATTTTGTGAAGTGCACCAGTCCCTCCTGCAGGAAAGCACCCCCACAAAATGATGCTGCCACCACCGTGCTTCATGGTTGGGATGGTGTTCTTTGGCTTGCAAGCCTCCCCCTTTTTCCTCCAAACATAAAGATGATCATTATGACCAAACAGTTCTATTTTTGTTTCATCAGACCAGAGGACATTTCTCCAAAAAGTACAATCTTTGTCCCCATGTGCAGTTGCAAACCGTAGTCTGGCTTTTCTATGGCGGTTTTGGAGCAGTGGCTTCTTCCTTGCTGAGCGGCCTTTCAGGTTATGTCAATATAGAACTCGTTTTACTGTGGATATAGATACTTTTGTACCCGTTTCCTCCAGCATCTTCACAGGGTCCTTTGCTGTTGTTCTGGGATTGATTTGCACTCTTCGCACCAAAGTACGTATATCTCTAGGAGACAGAACGCGTCTCCTTCCTGAGCGGTATGACGGCTGCGTGGTCCCATGGTGTTTATACTTGCGTACTATTGTTTGTACAGATGAACGTGGTACCTTCAGGCGTTTGGCAATTGCTCCCAAGGATGAATCAGACGTGTGGAGGTCTACAATTTGTTTTCTGGGGGTGATTTCTTTTGATTTTCCCATGATGTCAAGCAAAGAGGCACTGAGTTTGAAGGTATGCCTTGAAATACATCTACAGGTACACCTCCAAATGACTTAAATGATGTCAATTAGCATATCAGAAGCTTCTAAAGCCGTGACATAATTTTCTGGAATTTAGTCAACTTAGTGCATGTAAACTTCTGACCCACTGGAATTGTCCTAACCGACTTGCCAAAACTATAGTTTGTTAACAAGAAATTTGTGGAGTGGTTGAAAAAACGAGTTTATGACTCCCACCTAAGTGTATGTAAACGTCTGACTTCAACTGTACATATTACCTCAACTAACCGGTGCCCCCACACATTGTACCGGTACCCCCCTGTATATCTGTATTTAGTCTCGCTATTATTATTTTACTGCTGCTCCTTAATTACTTGTTACTTTTATTTCTTATTCTTATCTATTTTTTAAAACTGCATTGTTGGTTCGGGGCTCTTAAGTAAGCATTTCACTCTAAGGTCTACACCTGTTGTATTCAGCACATGTGACTAATAAAATGTGATATCCAAGGTGTGCGTTTTGCAACCTGTGGACCAGCGAGGGTGAAATCCTGGCTGTGCCTCTTACCTTCACACAGGTCGTCTCCTTCCGACATGAGTTCATCATCAGAGCAGATGTTCAGCACGTTCACCAGCATCTCTGTCACTGTTGGGAGGGGAGAGACGGCAGCACCACAGCTCAGGTTAGCACCACCACCAAAACACTCTTTGCTGCATCTTTTTGGGTGCAGACCTATTACACTAGAATGTGCCAATGCTCCTTTCTGGCATTCTACTCCGCATTCTTAACTCTGAAACACAGTTTGGACGGGGACCACATGCATACCTTTCTCTCCAACAAAGGGCAGAGACCACGTGAAGACGTCCATAAAGTTGGGCAGCCAGTAGGGGTGGGGGGAGCAGTTGAACTGCCGAATGTTCATCACATTGTTCTCATACTTTAATACAGCAGCTGGAAGTCGGAGCAAGAACAAAATAATGATACACTTAGCCATTCTGACATACAGAAAATGTAGCACTGGCAAAAGTAGCACTTATAACACATTGGCAAATTGTCATATTTTGGAGACAGAAGAGGGAAATGCCAATCCCAGCTAGTAAACATAACAGCCATATAAAGACTATGCATAAAACACCCACACACTGTCTTGATATAAGGAGTACACAAACCTTTGTTGTTGTACACATCTAGGTAATTTGGTGCTGAGAAGATTGTAATTAATGAAGGAAAGCCTGTAGTCTGGCTTTTTCTGTACATCCGATACCTGGGATGAGACAATTATTTTAGTTTGACAGCACAATAGTGAAGAGCCAAAAATAAATATTGCTATTTTTGGTAACGTTAAGTGATCAAAAACAGTGAAACTTACCCTGCATCCTGTGCTTCGTGTGCTCTTATTACCGACAACAAGTTATTATTTATCAAAAAGTCACATACAGCCGGGTAACTGCAAGGCAAGACAGAGAGAAAAAAAACTATTAGAACAGCGAGTGGAATTAAATCTGGACCTCAGAGTCAGTCTGACAACCATGCAACGTGACAGATTCTTTGAGTAAAACCATTTGAAGCATTCTCTAGCGGTTCTTTACTTTTGGAAATACATTTTGTGTATTACCCTCTGGCCTGGGAGGTAGGCAGGGTTTAATTAACTAGTGAGGCCAAAGTAGAGCAGAGGCAAGGCAGTGGTATTTATGAGCTCTGATAGCTGATCCAAATGCAGTCAAGAGAACAGGAGTTCACAGCCACGGCCAGCAAGGAGACTTGGTGTGAGTCTTAAATGGCACCCTATTCCTTATATAGTGCACTACTTTTGACCAGGGCCCTATAGGGAATAGGGTGCCATTAGAGACAGATCTCGATGTGGCTGCTGGACTGGCTTTTACACACAATATATTATTGTGGGGTATGCATGGTGTCCGAGCTGTGTGCTAGTAGTTTAAACAGTCAGCTCAGTACATTCAGTTGGTCAACATTTCTTACAAAAACAAGTAGCGATGAAGTCAATCTCCTCCACTTTGAGCCATGAGAGATTGACATGCATATTATTCATGTTAGCTCTCTGTGAACATTTAAGGGTCAGCAGTGCTGCCCTGTTCTGAGCCAATTGTAATTTTCAGAAGTCCCTCTTTGTGGCACCTGACCACAACTGAACAGAAGTCCAGGTGCGACAAACTAGGGCCTGTAGGACCTGCCTTGTTGATAGTGTTGTTAAAAAGTCAGAGCAGCGCTTTATTATGGACAGACTTCTCCCCATCTTAGCTACTGTTGTATTATCATGTTTTTGACCATGACAGTTTACAATCAAGGGTTACTCCAAGCAGTTTAGGTCACCTCAACCTGCTCAATTTCCACATAATTTAATATAACATTTTGTTGAGGTTTAGGGATTAGTGAATGATTTGTCCAAAATACAATGCTTAGTTTTTTGGGGTTATATTTAGGACTAACTTATTCCTTGCCACCCATTCTGAAACTAATTGCAGCTCTTTGTTAAGTGTTGCAGTGATTTCACTCGCTGTAGTATCTGATGTGTATAGTGTTGAGGCCTCCGCATACAGACAACACTGGCTTTACTCAAGCATGTCATTAATAAATATTGAAAAAAGTAAGGGGCCTAGACAGCTGCCCTGGGGAATTCCTGATTCTACCTGGATTATGCTTGAGAGGCCTCCATTAAAGAACACCCTCTGTGTTCTGTTACAGGTAACTCTTTATCCACAATATAGCAGGGGGTGTAAAGCCATAACACATATGCATTTACAGAAGGAGATTATGATCGATAATGTCAAAAGCCATACTAAAGTCAGGCAAAACAGCTCCCACAATATTTTTATCAATTTCTGACAGCCAATCAGTCATTTGTGTAAGTGCCATGCTTGTTGAATGTCCTTCCCTATAAGCATGTTGAAAGTCTGAATTATTTTTACAATAAAATAGCATTGTATCTGGTCAAATCATTTTTTCCTAAAGTTTACTAAGGGTTGGTAACAGGCTGATTGGTCGGCTATTCGAACCAGTAAAGGGGGCTTTACTATTCTTGGGTAGTATAATTACTTTTGCTTCCCTCCAGGCCTAAGGGAACACTTTCTAGTAGGCTTAAATTGAAGATATGGCAAATAGGAGTGGCAATATTGTCCGCTATTATCCTCAGTAATTTTTAATCTGTTGTCAGACGTCGGTGGGTTGTCATTGTTGATAGACAATTTTCTCACCTCTTCCACACTTTACAGAATTAAAAAATATATATATATATTTAAATTAAACCTTTATTTAACTAGGCAAGTCAGTTAAGAACAAATTCTTATTTACAATGACAGCCTACACGGGCCAAACCCAGACGACACTGGGCCAATTGTGCACCGCCCTATGGGACTCCRAATCATGGCCGGTTGTGATACAGCCTGGAATTTAACCATTTCAAATCAGTTATACTTGGATGTGTAGTGTCAGCATTTGTTGTATCATGTAGACCTATCCCTGGATACTCAGAGGATATGGAAACTATTCAAGTGGCAAACAGTATTATTTGATTTCATTGGCCAGTATTATTGAATATAATATTTATTTTATCCATCTGAAACTGGACACGTATTGTGCTCTACTAGTACCGTACCTGAAAAAGTAGGAGCAGCCTCGCACTGAGTTGTGGTTGAAGTGTTCTGCTGTCTTTTCACTGCCGTAGTCCTCTCCTGGGTCAGCCCAGATCAGGTCACACATAGGGCCGAAAGCTGGAGGCTCCTTAAACCTGTCTAACTGTGGAGCGCGTGCGTACACACACACACACACACACACACACACACACACACACACACACACACACACACACACACACACACACACACACACAGCACCGTGAGTCACAGAAAGTTGATCGATCACAGATTAAAATCAACCAAATGTATCCACACTTGGTTTTGTAGTCAAACGTGGACTCAAACACCACTTTCTCATCAGGTGCCAGGTGAACTTACTTTCCTAATGTCGTCTAGGCAGTTGATTTCTGGGGAGAGACCGCCGTGTACACACAGGAACTGTTGGTTGAGAAGAGCAGCTAGGGGCAGGCAGTCAAAGGCCTCCATGCAGGCATCATACACGCGCTCAGAGTACTTAATCTTACCTAAATATGGAACAGGTGAGACAACTTCACAATTGCTTTCAGAGAGAAACTACTAGCGCTATTTAAACACTTGATAAGACAGTACCACATTCAATTGTCACTGAGGTCAAACTAACCGTGTTTGCATGCCAAAATAACTTAGTAGGAAGTAGAGTCAATTAGCTACAGCCTAGTATTTCAGAGGGTTTCATTGTTTTGTTTGTCAGCCTTTAGTAGCAACAGCATACATGTAGTGCCGGCACATACTTCACACTGGCCATTTGGGACTAGTAACCTACATATGTTCAACCACTATCTTAACAGTTACTGGCTACACCGCAGCGGATGTTGTGTCTTCCTGGATAATTGCTTAAGCTTCTTTACTTCAGATGCTGGTGAACTTTCATCAGTGTAACTTGTCTTGCACAACACTTACCACAGGTCAGATTAACTGACTGACTGTTGAGGAAGTGAAGTCCATATAAGGCGAGAGAACGGCAGTGTTTGTTATTAGGCCAGTAAATTAGGAGCAGTTAGTTCGGCCTAACAACAGACGTCCCTTCCTCTCTCATTAACTAGTCCAGAAAATACCCTAAATGAAAATGCTTAGTACTGGACAGGGCCACTATCATTGAGAGTCCAAGGAAAGCAAGATAATCAGTGAGTACCATGATTGAGAGAGAGAAGCATTCAAACTATTCTAAAGTAGCGAAGGGAGAGAGAACCACACCGCACTCCATTTGACCTTCAGCGTTTGAAATCAGTTTATATGGAACTCATGTTTCCTGTCATGGTTAAAATGTTCAGAGGCCTGTACAGGCGCACATAAGGGAATTCATCAGTCTTGCACTAGCCTTACACTAACCCAAAGGCTGAATGACAAACCAGAACAAGTCTTTGAAATACTAAGGCCTTTGGCTATAGCCCATCTAATTGAATCTACTGTTAAAGATTTTGGCGATCAAGTGAAAGCCATTCATCTGCCCAAGTAGGGCTGGGCGAAATATTGAATTAATTAGAACGTATGTTTTTGTGCGATATTTCAAAACGCCTATCGCAAGAATCGAGGTTTGTTATTTTTATGAGCGTTTGTCCGCTTGTTCTCATGTTGTATTTTTGGTCTCGTCTCCTTCGCTCTTCTGAGTCTCTTCATTTACACCAGATTTTTGTATAGAATGACAAGATGCAAGTCTCAGTTTTAGCAAGAGTGAAACCTCTCGCTTCGCCACTTACTCTACAGTTTACACACACATCAAGAGCCCCCTTCCCCTGCCTCTCACAGCAACAAAGTTGAGAGGTTCCATCTTCCTCTTTGACAAGCGGTTTCAACTTGCTATTTGCATCTGAGGTTTGGTCCAACAGAGTCGGTCATATGGACACCAAAACACATTGAGACATTATTTTACTGTAAGAGAGATATTAAAAAAGGCTATCGTTAGAAAAGTTCTCAACTACTCAAATTGTGCGTAGAGCAGACACTACTAAAACAAGAGTATCAATGCATATTGACTCTGGAAAATTAATGCTCAGTTTGTCGTGTGCGCTACTGGGGTACCACGTCCCGCTAGCAGCATTTTAGGCAAAGACTGTCATGCTACCTGTCTAGTTTGTGTTTTATAAATGTACAATAAGCATAAAACAATTATATAAGGAATTAGCAACTTGTTCATTCTGAGAAATAAGTTAAGCCACTTGATTTCAACATCTGAACAAAGTGGACAGTCTAACATGCTTTTCAACCAGTTGGAGACAGAAGGGTGTGTTTGTAACAATTCAACCTTGTTAGCTAGCAAATAGATCCAAGTTGGCTACACTTGAAATACAAAGATTAGCTGGCTAATCACTAGCACGTGGGCTTGCGAGATTGTTGATGAGGCCTGAGTTCATTTTCTACAGCCTAATTCCTGCTTCAAGAAGTGAGTCATTATTAGTGAATGTGCATTATGCATGGTTCTACTTAAATTTGCATTTTTCACAGAGATACTTGAAAGCTAGATGAGTGATTGCAGAAAAAAAAAAAATGGTTCAACTACTTTGATAAAATTCAATTATTAGTGGGTCGTATGGTTGTGGAAGGCTTATTTAGCCTAGGTAATACTTCAAGCCCTGAATTAACTTGATTGCTGACTGTTTGAAATGCAGTGTAATTGACCTTTAAATTGTATAACACTTAAATTGMGAAAATCGGCCAAAACAAATCTAGATATAATTTTCAGGCCATATTGCCTAGCTCTATGCCGAAGGATCCCATAGCTAAACTGTTGTCAGTCACATGAGCTTCTGGCTGACTTCCAGAGAGGAGAGCTAATAACCAACTGGTCAAAAACTGGTTGACGCAACGTTGCTTCAATGTAATGCCAGGATTTCACCCTCGCTGGTCCACAGGTTGCAAAACGCACACCTTGGATATCACATTTTATTAGTCACATGTGCTGAATACAACAGGTGTAGACCTTAGAGTGAAATGCCCTGAAGAGCCCCGAACCATCATATTACATGTTTTATTTAAAGTGCATTTAAAGTTTGATTTAGTCCTATTTTTTTATTTAGATTTTTGGTTAAGATGAATCCAACATATCAATTGTTAATTTGTAGATAAACTTTAATTAAAGCCAGACTAAGTCAGCGGCACAGACGGAACTATTCAAGTAGAAGATAAATCTCCTTCAAAATGCTGATATTTGGTTGTGTTTAGGCATGGGTGGCTCTCACACACACACACACACACACATTCAAGGGTTTTTCTTATTTTTTTTTTACATTGTAGAATAATAGTGAAGATATCAAAACTACGAAATAACACATGGAATCATTTAGTAACCAAAAACAGTGGTAAATCAAAATATATTTTACATTTGAGATTCTTCAAAGTATCCACCCTTTGCCTTGATGACAGCTTTGCACACTAGAAATTCTCTCAACCAGCTTCATGAGGTAGTCACCTGGAATACATTTCAATTAACAGGTGTGCTTTGTTAAGTTCATTTGTGGAATTTAATTCCTTCTTAATGCGTTTGAGCCAATCAATTGTGTTGTGACAAGGTAAGGGTGGTATACAGAAGATAGCCCTATTTGGTAAAAGACCAAGTCCATATTATGGCAAGACCAGCTCAAATAAGCAAAGAGAAACGACAGTCCATCATTACTTTAAGACATGAAGGTTAGTCAATACGGAAAATGTCAAGAACTTGAACGTTTTTTCAAATGCAGTCACAAAAACCATCAAGCTCTATGATGAAACTGGCTCATGAGGACCACCACAGGAAAGGAAGATCCAGAGTTACCTCTGCTGCAGAGGATAGGTTCATTAAAGTTGACAGCCTCAGAAATTGCAGCCCAAATAAATTCTTCACAGAGTTCAAGTAACAGACATCTCAACATAAACTGTTCAGAGGAGACTGCGTGAATCAGGCCTTCATGGTCAAATTGCTGCAAAGAAACCACTAAAGGACACCAATAAGAAGAGACTTGCTTGGGCCAAGAAACACGAGCAATGGTCATTAGACCGGTGGAAATTTGTCCTTTGGTCTGGAGTCCAAATGGGAGATTTTTGGTTCCAAACGCCGTGTCTTTGTGAGATGCAGAGTAGGTGAACGGATGATCTCTGTAAGTGTAGTTCCCACCGTGAAGCATGGAGGATGTGGTGTGATGGTGCTTTTCTGGTGACACTGTCTGTGATTTATTTAGAATTCAAGGCACACTTAACCAGCATCTGGTTTGAGCTTAATGGGACTATAATTTATTTTTCAACAGGACCTCCAGGCTGTGTAAGGGCTATTTGACCAAGGAAGAGAGTGATGGAGTGCTGCATCAGATGACCTGGCCTCCACAATCACCCAACCTAATTGAGATGGTTTGGGATGAGTTGGACCACAGAGTGAAGGAAAAGCAACCAAAAAGTGCTCAGCATATGTGGGAACTCCTTCAATATTGGAAAAACATTCCAGGTGAAGCTGGTTAAGAGACTGCCAAGCATGTGCAAAGCTGTCATCAAGGCAAAGGGTGGCTATTTGAAGAATCTGAAATATTAAAAACATTTTGATTTGTTTAACACTTTTTTGGTGTGTTATGATTCCATGTGTGTTATTTCATACTTTTGATATCTTCACTATTATTCTACTATGTAGAAAATAGTAAAAATAAAGAAGAACCCTTGAATGAGTAGATGTGTCCAAATGTTTGACTGGTACTCTTTCTTTATGAGCTGGATTGCTGGTCTTTGCAATTACATTATCTTCGTTTGCGCTTGTTTAGCATATTTAGCCAGCAGCCTCCATGGAAATTCGCTAATTTTGTTAGCATTCTGGTAATAGACACCAAATGGGCTTTTATTGCTTTTCTTGGTGCCACCTTCTGTAATAAACTAGTAATACCGTAAATCCAACGTGAGAAGGACGGTATGACGATATGAAAATCTGGATACAGCCCAACCCTAGTTGCATTGATAACCAAACAATTCAATATAATTTTTGAAGTACAATAAATTGCCTATTAAGTACACTTGCACCATGTACTTTTAAAATAATGTTAACTGCAATCAAGGTAATTTGGTTCTGCTATTCGATGAATCACAGTGATAACATTAATCTGTTGTATAAATAAACAAAATATCTGACATTGTATTCCAATTTCCTGTGCTTTTAAATAGTTGAAAGTGCAATGGTATACACATAGGGGTGACAACTAAACCAAAAATCAGACATTGGAATTTGGTTGTGCTTTTAGATGGTTGCAACAAAAAAAATTGATAACACATCGGAAATTCAACACACTTTTGGCTGTCTTTTTGAGTGTGTGAACATAGGTTCTCTCATTGATCAACTTCAACCAAATATTACCCAATTATCCACGTTGAAATGATGTGGTGTGCCCAGTGTGATGGTCCAGGGTGGATCAGTGTTGCCGTAGCAACCAGACCAGGCTTCAGAAACAAAAACACTGGGACTGAGTTTGGGAAACCCTGCCCTATTCCACTATAGGTAATATGATGCAATTTGGGACGCACACTGTCTTAGACCGGTCACCCATCGCTTCTCAAAATGCCTGAGAAACATACAGGTACACACTCACGTGGCATTCCAGGTCATCTTTTTCAGAGGATAAGATCTCACAACACCTGGAGAAATGTCTTAACGACCCAGGAACCATATTACTAGACATTTTCAGACCGTTTGTTTTACTTTCATCCTGAAGAGAAGGGCAACACGGATCAGTCATGCAAACTGCCTCCGCCTGCCTGGCGCTGCTCAACTAGTTTAAATGCATGCTTATGAGTGCTTCATTATAAACAAATTAGACAAGCATCTTTCTTTCCAATGGGTGTTTGCCAATTAAATGCTATTTTCCAATGTTGTGGCTGTCTTTCCTGTCCTGTTTGCCAAAGTGGGGTTTGTTTCTTTGCCGATATTTGCATACTATTGCCTCACACCTGTGCTGCCACTTGAATGCAACGTCACCCACACACACACCTACCTACCTCCTCTATAAACACATTGTGAGTGTGTCAGCTCTGTGTTTAACTGTCTGAATAAGAACATGGCTGGCTGCTCTTCATGCCTCTGTAGCTCACTTTCTGTCTGTACCTTGAATAGGAGAAATGTTCTCTATGCATGGATAAAGACATCTGAATGATGAGACGTTACATCTGGTGACTGACTGACAGGCTTCCTGATCCTGGTGTCTGTCTATCACTGAACGGTTGCCAAGCTCATCAGCCACAAATACAACTGCACTAAGAGCAGCAATAGGCATCAAAGCTAGGGGGAAGAAGGTCCACTTTAAGCATGTACTTTAGGCTCCATCTGTTTGCAGAGCAGAGCCAGGTCTGCTACTCTAGGTTGGATAGGTCCTTTGATCCCTAAGTAGTACCCTACAGTGTTGCATCACATTAGGCTTGTCCTCATTGGTGTGACCTGCCATGCTGCAGTGACAGTACTTACATTCCTGTTTGAAGGTGAAGTACTCTGTGAGGTGCCGGCACTCGTGGTTCCCTCGCAGGAGGAAGAGTGTGGTCGGGTGATTGATCTTGAGTGACCAGAGGTACAGCACACACTGCAGAGGGAAGGAAGGAAAGACAGCGAGAGAGAGGGACAAGGCATGTAATTCAATAACACAAAGCCCGCATAGATCCTGAATGCCCTAAATGAATTACAAATCACTACAGTGGGGTTGGGTGGTATCCATGCAGTCATACCATTTCTGTACCATACCGGGGGTATACGGTATTACCAAACGGGGCGCTATTTCTTTGAAGCACAAAACAATTTAGGCAACAGAGATCTTGATCCAGGAGGGGATTGAATGTCTCTGATGTAACCAAMAAGTTAGCAAACCAAATACATAGCTGGAGCCCTGAGCTAGATATCATTTATTTGACACATCTTAAATTTCTATATAGCTATAATTAACTTAACACAGCCCCCATAGCAATGTTATTGAGTTTAGTGGATAAATCATATGGTTAGAGAAAATAGCCTTAATGAAAAAAGCATTAATAAACAATGGCATTATTTTTTATTAACTCTGCAACGCTTCCAACTTTGGACTTTTTTCACAACTGCCACCAGTTTGACACCAAAACAATTACAAGACATATTGACATAGCTAGTAAAATACACAAGTGCGTAAGGGGTCGCGTTACACTTCAGAAATCTCAATTTTCAAAAAGCAGACCTCACCTGCGTTTTACATTGAAAATCAAGTGTTTACTTGCTTCAATAGAGTGATCAGGGGCGTGCAACTATAGTTTTCCTTCACAGAAAATACATTAGTGCAACATATAGGGCTGAAAATCTATTCATTTTCATCAGATGACAACAGAAGTGGAATGCTATTTGGCTGGCAGCTACACAAGTAAATGAGCTTACAATGAAAAAGCAAGGTATTTTTTTGCAAAAATGATATTTCTAAAGTTGATCAAAGAAAGAATGTAGCCAGCTACATTTCAAACAGTTACACATGTAATGGAAGCTCAAAATGAGTGATACCGAACAGAAATTACAATAAGGAGCATTTTAGATCCGCATTTCCAAAACGCAGCAAGATATTTCTTATGGGTTCTTTTTTTCCTGTGTGAAAAACACAGAATTCTGCATTAACGCAACCCCTGGTGTAAAATATAAAGGGTATTTCATGTTGAAACACTCCTATTAAACACCAATGATATTCACTAAGTTGATGGGTTATATTCAGAATAATGTTTTACAGCTTTTATTATATTGTAAAATCTTGTTTTATATATTTAACATGTGATAAGGCCACACAAAGGGCCAGAGATAGACACCTGTGATAATCCGAAGTACCCCAAAAGGCCACTAGATGGCATTTGATAAATTCCATAAATTCCTTGAAAGTTACCAAACTCTGGTAGTTTACTGGTAAACCTTGAAAGTAACTTCCCTTTGCAACCCTAGTTAAAACATATGATCCAGCCAAATAAGATGCAGCCAAAGCCACCTCTTCAACTAACCAGATGGCCTGTGTCCACAGTACACAGAGAAGAAAAAAAACAGCGCATTGAAACTGACCTCCTCCGAAAAGCAACAATAGACAATTTTTTCTCTCCCCATTTAGGGCACTCATTGGGGGAGAAACACCGCCCTCCAGATTCAATCAAAATTAATTTATCCCCAGACACTCTTTGATGCTGGACCCAAATAGAGTCTAGTACACATTTAATGTGCAACGACAATATGAAAAGCTGGCAGCATTTACAATCCAAATGAGACTGCTTCCCCTTCCACCCCCAGACAGACAGACAAGGTAGCAGCACTCAGTCTCCACTTGGCTTGCCACTTTCAGTCTCTCTCTCAGCCCCCAGTCCTCCTCTTCAGAATAAACATACAGCCAGGAACACAACCAGAGCCCTACATTAAGTCCTGAGAACAGGGTGCCGAGGTAACCAAGGCCAGCAGGTGTGCATTCATATGATACACCAATAACAGACAATGGAAGCGAGAGGTGTGGGGAGGGAGCATTACGCTACCCTTGAATCCTAATTTCTAGGACGGACAAAGTGTTACAGAGCTGAGATGGTAACCTGAGTGTCAGTCTTTGTGCCATCATGCCAAACATGGCTTGACAATGAAAGCAAAGAGTTGGCAAGAGCACAAACCAATCTGGGACCAGGCTAGGGGACTGGCTGACCATGGGGAGATGTTCAGGCCAGGGAGGGAGCCAGGGTGAAGAGGGGGGCAGTAGTCGGTGAAAGGACCTCTAGTGTGAGTGAGGGGGTGGATGGTGGAGGCTGAAGGGACCAGGCGTTTAAATGAGGACAGCGCTCCTCCTGTGTTCTCACTCTCTTGCTCCCTCTTTCAGCCAGACTGTCTGTTGGAGCCTTGAGCTGAGCGGGGGAGGCAGACAAAGGCAGCAGAACAGCACATTGTGTGTCAGACATGAGTGGCTGCTACCTCCCTCGCCTCAACAGTCGACACACACTTCACCTCAGCTAGACGTGTGCTGCCTGGGGGGAGGGGAGGTCCATAAGGTGAGAGCACTTTCCTGTATCAAAGAGGAAGAAAGGAGACCTAGAGGCAAAGAATAAAATGGATTGCTCACACACGCTCAATTTAGACCCCCGAGCAAATCGCCAGCCTGAAATGGTAATGCTACCTACTTTCTGTGAGAGGATAAAGTCAATCTTTCCGTTACCAAGGTAACTCCATTGAGATCCCCTTTCCTTGTATAGCCTATCCTCCTTTATGTGTGATTCCAGAGTGGCTCTGTGTGCTTGGCCATCATAAGGAACTGGAATACACAGGTTTCTGAGCCCAGCTCCGTTGAATCAAATCAATCTAGGTGTACAGAGGAGGCATTGGCTGGGGGATGTGGGGGATAGGGCCTAAGTGCCTGGCAGCTTCCATTCAGAGTTCCATTGGGAGGATTATACTGAGGTGGATGGAGATGAATTCAGTGGGGTAGATAGATCTCACATTGTACATCCCAAATGGCACCCTATTTTTTTTTTTTTTTTTACCTTTATTTAACTAGGCAAGTCCGTTAAGAACAAATTCTTATTTACAATGACAAATATTGACCAGAGCCCTATGAGCCCTGGTCAAAAGTAGCGCACTACATTAGGAAATAGCGTGACATTTTGGACGGTACCACCTATACATTAATTGAGCTGTGCGTCAGTCCACTTTCGTCCACCCTTGGCCTTCGACCAATGGTAGATCTCATTACTGGCCTAGTTAACACACTGGTTTCATCTATGCAGCACAGCAAACACAGCTTCTCTCTGCCAGTCCTTCTAGGAGAGCAAGGCACTGACAGTACCCTCCTCCTTACCCCTACACTAAGGCACAGTAGATCATCATTACTAACCTATATATGATGTGTAACAGAGAGCACATGGAGTCATTTCATTAGTATTTATTAACCAGGATAGTCCATTGAGTAACCCTTGCCACTGGTTTCCAGGTTGTAAAGTGAGAATCAAGTGAACAATAAACACTGCATGCTTGACTACACACTAGCTAAGTGTTTCTGACATTTTGGAAGTGGAATGAACCTTGATTTGTACAAGCACATCCCTCCATTGTGCTTCCAGAGGTGTCACCTGCCTGGGTTATGAGGGGGAGGACAACATTTCAGCCAGAATAGTTCAATGCCCCAGGAGTCACCTGTCCGGAAAGCTCCCTCAGTGTTTGACTCTACCTGTCATTCCCTATTCTCTTTCACCGACACCTTTTCATCTATGACATTTCACCCACCGCCTCCCATCAAAAGACCTCCACAGCCACAGACGGAGCTGATCAATGCTTGGCCCAGTTAGCCGACCAGGCCCTATAGCCCTGTTGGCTATTCCATTTAACCCACTTACAGCCCTAGTTCAAAACCCAGCCAGCCCAGCTCTGTAGCCAGTGGACCAATCCACTCTGCTGAGTGGATCCAGGTTTCCACTCTGTCTGGTACCAATTTAGGGCTAAAATCATCCACACGCTGCTCTTCTCATTACTGGCTGTAAAATTCATTATTTAAATGCTCTCCATCTACGCAAAAGTGAAAATGCTTCCATCCACTTTACATGACACTGGCTCCTAGACTGAAATGTTCACTTCTCACTCACATTTCAAACTAAATCATGCAGTAACCATGATGACCATTCAGAAAGCACAGGAAAGCAGCAGACAGAACCCATTTGAGATGTCCATGATGACGACAATGACTGTTAAAGAAATCTCTCTCTCGGCTGTGTTTAAGGCAGTATGGTCTGAAGAGGGCTTGGCAGGGCCATCTCTGTGTGTCTAGCAGACATTATACAGAGACAGATGGCTGAGTGAGAGGCTGGCATGAAGGCAGCAAAGGGCCTTAGACTTAGTTAGCATGAGACAGCCAGTCTCCTCGCACAGAAAGACAGACACATAATCATCCCTACTTGGTAGAAAACAACTTAGGCTACACCATAGAAATAGAACCCAGGCTGTTTCTGTGGTCTACACACGTTCACCCAGATTAATCGAGCTGAAGTAGGGGACACTGACCCCAATTCACATGCTCTGCCTTGTGGGAAGCCACAGACTTATGACCATAAACCGAGATGGCAGCTAAAATTAAGGTTTTGACTATGTGATGTAACAAAAGACTTAGCCAACTTGGCTCTAAGCAACTTCAGACATGACATAATGCTTAGTGAGAGCAGAGCGGGTGTCCGTCCCTCCCTGGGCCTGAGAGAGAGCATCTCGTGCATTACGCTCATCTCAATATCTGCAATACTGCTCGTGGCAACATTTCACTGAGTCAACCTTTTAATTAAACATGGCACACCAGTCCAGCAGGGCCAGACAACCATTACAATGTTAAATGCCTCTGCCGCACTGCTCGCCTTCAAACTCAAGACAGGGAATTTCCATCCTGCTGCAGAATTTAAAATAGGGCCAATTGCTTTTGCCCTCATTTTGAGTGGTCTCTAATACTCACCAGGCAGTCTCCAACCCTGATCCCCCAATGACTCCCAGTATTTATTCACTCTTCCCCCTCCAACCAAATTTAGATTCTCCTTTTTCATTGGTAGACTTAAGGATAGAGGGAATTGGGGCAGTAGGGTAAACTCACTTCGATACTGAAGTAGCCTCGGTCTACGTAGTCTCCGAGGAAGAGATAGCGTGTGTTGCTGGGCAAGCCACCAACTTCAAACAGCTTCATTAGGTCAAAGAACTGTCCGTGGACATCTCCACACACTGAGGACAAACAAACAACACTGTTATGGAAGGAAACAGAATAGGTTATTATCCTCTAATACAGGAGAGGCACGGTGCTATATGACAATAGTTTGACAGTAATTTGAGAGAGTAGCCTCATTCAGTCTATGAAGAAGTAATCTATTGATGTAAAAATGTGAATTACAGGGAATAAATGTAGGTCTATCTTAAATCAATGTTT
Organism: Salvelinus sp. IW2-2015; assembly: GCF_002910315.2. Classification (NCBI taxonomy): domain Eukaryota; kingdom Metazoa; phylum Chordata; class Actinopteri; order Salmoniformes; family Salmonidae; genus Salvelinus; species Salvelinus sp. IW2-2015. The sequence continues at coordinate 28,821,578 of NC_036872.1, read as the reverse complement.
TCCTCCATTATTTCTCTGTAATACAAAAACATATTGAATAACCCTGAAGGGAGTCAGAAGAAAAAGCCTCTAATAGAAAGATTAACGTGTAATTCAGAGTCCGGTGTCCCATTGTGACATAGGTACATGGTTCTGAGACCACCATCCGAGGGGGAAGCACAGGTCAAACGCGCACCTCTGCACAAATCCCAACCAACGCTGCTCCACATACTCTTCCTCTATTCATCTGGATGTGTTAACATTTGGAGAAATTGCCTGAGCCGTGCTGAGAATTTGAAAGGTATGAAAGTTAACGCTCCAATACTTTAACCTAGAACACTGCTGAGTGTACAGTACACGTTTTGGACTCTGATATGTGCTGAAGCTGGATCAGGACGGTAAGGACAGCTGTGTGAAACGGAGTTCAGAACTCTGGCCAGTAAAATGGGTCTACTCCACTCCAATACACCTTTTGCTAACAGATGCATTAAACAGTGGTGTGGCACCATGGCATACTGCCCAGCCCAGTGCTGTGTTTACTCTGGGCCTGGTTGGGCACTATTCCATGGCACTAACTGTCTGTCTGTCTAAAAGAGAGGTGCATGCATCATCCTCACTCAGCATGTCTAGGCCAGAGGAAGTAGTCTAGCCTGGTGGAACCAACCTGATCCCTGTGTTCTCACCATTCTACTTCACTTGATACGTGCAGTAAAACAGAATGGTAAATGGAGGAATCAGACTGGTTCCACCAGGCTACGAGAAGGCACTAATATGTGTACTATTCAAATCCATAGCACGTATATGATGTAACCTAAATCCATAAGACCTGGGGTTTAAAACTTGCTAAACCCGGATGTTGTTTTAGACAAATTCCAAAAGGTCAGGCTTCACAAGCTAAACACAACTAGACCTAATGACAGGCTAAACGTGACTATTTGCATAAGATCCGTTTGAAGTAAAGTTAGTGGAGGCCGGGTGACTGACAGCCATAGAAGCAGCAGGTAAGTTCCTCCTCAGATAAAGGGAGGGAATGTACTCAACTATCTTTTTGCGTAAAACATTGAAAGGGTGCTCACTCTGTATGAGCCAGGCACATACAGAGTGTACAAAACATTAGGAACTTTCCATGCTCTTTCCATGACATAGACTGACCAGGTGAATCCAGATGAAATCTATGATCCCTTATTGATGTCACCTGTTAAATCGACTTCACTCAGTGTAGATGAAGGGGAGGAGACGGGTAAAAAAAATATTTTTAAGCCTTGAGACATGGATTGTGTATGTGTGCAATTCAGGTCGCGTCTACACTTGACACTTGCATCCGACTTCTGTTATCAGAATACGAAGATCGCATTGAAAAGACAGGTCTAGACCCACAAAAGTCACTTCGTGGTCTGATTGTGTTCAGATCTGGCTGACCATTTCAGGTGGTCAGGGAGGCATTGTGTAGGGGCCTCCCGAGTGGCGCAGTGGTCTAAGGCAGTGCTAGCTGTGCCACTAGAGATTCTGGTTCAAATCCAGGCTCTGTCGCATCCGGCCGCAACCGAGAGAGGCATGGGGCGGCGCACAATTGGCCCAGCGTTGTCCGGGTTAGGAGAAGGTTTGGCCGGCAGGGATGTGCTTGTCCCATTTGCACTCTTGCGACTCCTGTGGCGGGCCGGGCGAAATGCACGCTGACATGGTCGCCAGGTGTTTCCTCCGACACATTGGTGGGGCTGGCTTCTGGGTTAAGCGGGCATCGTGTCAAGAAGCATTGCGGCTTGGCTGGGTTGTGTTTTGGAGGACACACGGCTCTAAACCGTCGCCTCTCCCGATTCCGTACGGGAGTTGCAGCGATGAGACAAGAATAACTACTAATTGGATAGCACGAAATTGGGGAGAAAAAGTGGTAAAAGTACAAATAAATAAAAGGGAGGCATTGTGTGCGGATTTCTCCTCAGTCTGGATGCAATAAGGCTACCGAAAGCGCATCAGCACTCCTCCCACAAGACTCCAGAAGACTTGTGTTTTGGGACCGAGAGGCATTATAACATTGGAGGAAATACGTTCTAAGTGTGTGAGGAATGTGTTTGCTGGCCTCAAATGCTAGCCAGGTAGCTAAAATAAATTTAAAAAAATAAAGTTATGCTAACCCGTTTTCAATCCCTTTAGCATTGATTGCTAGGTAGCTACAGAGGTTAGCTACTGCCATCAGTTGTGGTGTTTTCATATTTTGCCTATTCCACTGTTTGTAGAATGCCTATTGCACGGGAAAAGGGAATCCAGATACAATGTGGACACATTTAAATGTAGTTGTAGATGCATTACGCGTTTGGAATTCCATGTTCAGAACTACATGATCAGAATCTTAAGGCTTCATGAACAGTAAAGTCTAGACACGCCTCAGAGGATGAATGGGCAAGACAAAAGATGTAAGTGCCTTTGAACGGGGTATGGTAGTAGGTGCCAGACGCAAAGGTTTGAGTGTGTCAAGAACTGCAAAGCTGCTGGGTTTTTCACACGCAACAGTTTCCCCATGTGTATCAAGAACGGTCCACCCCCTAAAGGACATCCAGCCAACTTGACAACTGTGGGAAGCATTGGAGTCAACATGGGCCAGCATCCCTGTTGAACTCGACACCTTGTAGCCCATGCCCCAATGAATTGAGGCTGTTCTGAGGGCAAAAGGGGGTGAAACTCAATATTAGGAAGGTGTTCCTAATGTTTTGTACACTCAGTGTACAGTAACAACAAAAAAGGTGACCAAGTTCCTTCTCTCCAACCTAATGTGCGTCTGTTTATGTCGAAGGTGTTGTGCAGTAGAAACATTTCTGTCTCAAACAGATCAATAAAGTACTCTACTTCTCTTACCTGTGATGGGTGCCTCTACCTCCAGCATGCATTTTTCCTGTCGCAGAATGTTGGCTCCGTCGTTGATGATCCGGAGGGCCACTTCCTCCTCCAGCCGGCCCTCCTTCACCAGGTGGGTTCGGAGGGTCTCTGGGTTGGGCTTGCCATCCTCAAACAGCTCCTTCATAGACAGACGCTGCTGTGGAGGGTATGGCACAGCTAGACAGGGGAACAGAGGGCCAAACAGGTATTATGGATGAGTACACTACTTTTGACCAGGGCTTTGGTCATAAGTAGTGTACTAAATAGGCTAAAGAATGCCATTTGGGATGGGACCCTGGTCAAAAGTAGTGCACTAAAGGGAATAGTGTGCCATTTGGGATGCAACCCTAGATGCAAGGGGTTACATTTATATTCAATACCTAAATGAGTGCAGCAATCTACAATGCATTATGTCCACCATTAGTGTACTACAGATTGTTCATTTGTGCTGGCAAACCACATACAATCTAGGCTTTAAGTTAGCCTAGAGAAATAGAATGAGAACCCAGATCTTAGGCAATGAAACAATATTAAGCCATCCAGTAATAATTTGAAACAAACTGATGGGAAGTGTTTCCCCATCTGCCTACAGTGTCCACCCAGTCATTAATATACTAGTGAAGCAGACGGCAGCATCCCTGGTAGGCTAGTCAATCACTTTATCAAATGTCATTCCCACTGAGGTGTTATCAGGAGAGGTAGACATTTAGAGAGAGTGATGAAGTTATGGTCACAAGAGGACTCTTATTGATGTAGAGGCTACGCTATAATAATACAGCCATGCAAGGTCTCAGACGCCGAGCACCAATCCATCCCGGCTCACCTCACATGAACCGTCTAGCCTGGTCACTAATCTGTTCTACAGTCTCACAATCCCTTACAGAGTGCAAAAGGTTTCCATGGCATAAGAAACTTGATAATGTTTTAGCTACTGGACTCTGTTGTCAAATGAAAAATAAATGTTCCTCTTTTTGTTCAGAAACTAGGCTAAATTGTGTAGCAAGTAGCTATGCAGGCAAGCAATTAGAAAATATGACAATTGTTGTTTTTAGTTGTAGGTTATAATATAGACTTGGTGTGGAATGGATGTGTTGGCAGTTGGATTACATGGGGCAACAACCTCCAAATCGTTAAACAGGAAAGGACTGTTCCAATGCAAATCAGCAGACAGACCGATAGGATGAGGCATTTACTATCGGAATAATGAGGCAGGCCATATCCAGTTTGGCAGGTAGGGCCTAGCATTCCCTCTGTCCTGGTTTGAAAGATTAGGTAAATTGACCTATAACCTTTCACAGAGCCACACAGTAAGTGTCTTCTACTACAAGAACACTTGTCTTTGTTTTCTAAAGAAGCCCAGCAATGACAAACTAATCAAACTGTCATTAAAAAAACATCCATATCATGGTCACTTCAGATCACAGGTGTCAAACTCATTCCACGGTGGGCCAAGAGTCTGCGGGTTTTCGCTCCTCCCTTGTACTTGATTGATGAATATAAGGCACTACTTAGTAAAGAACATCCCTCATCTGGTTGTCTAGAGCTTAATTGAAAGGAAGAACCCAAAACCCCCAGACAATAGGACCTCAATGGAAAGAGTTCGATGCCTGAGAAGAAGGTACTCAGTCTCCACCATGGCTCTGCTTATAACACTGTATAGATCATCAAGGACGATCATGAAAGCGACATAAACCAAAGGCTGGAATATGAGTGAGCTCTAATTAGCTTTTGTGTGGGTGTGTTTAATCAGCGCGATGGCACCTGACTCTGCAGAGGAACAGAGGTAGCCTAATGCATTATAACCTACTACCATTCATCTCAGGTTACCAGGAGGTTGACGCTGGTCTGGAGAGATGAGAGGGGAGGTTGACTTGTGTAATGTGTCAGCAGCAGAATCAATTGATAATATTATCTGTCTGAGACAAACACTTTGTCATGCTGAAACAAATGTCCATGCTTCTTTTCTTCACTAGCATCATTGAGTAGGGATGTTAAGTTAACAGTTAAATCGGTTAGCTGCCGGAAATACATTTGACAGGTCATGCTTATCAGTCTAAAGGTTCATTTGCATAATTTAGAGGAATTAAATTGACACATGCATTTTTAGGTAGCCGCTATGTATCTTATTTAAATCACATGCGCACAGCATATAAAGTGTGTGAGGAGCGGAATATTACCTGTCGGACAGCGCAAAAACTTCAGCTCCTGGAGTGAAGTGTTCTTATAAGCCAAATCATTGTGCAACAATTCTAAATGTAATCGAGAGTTTATGGCCACGATTAAAAAGAGGATTCCAGCTTTCTATGACAACATTTTTATTTCTCAACAACTAATTGAAAGGTGTCATCCATTAGAGTGCATAGGCAAAACGATAGGACTATAAGTGTGTCAGCACCTTGTAATCTAAACTGGAGACAGTATGCAATTTGAAAACATATAGCCTCCTTAATTGTTTGAAACCTGAGTGTCTTAGTTCATATTATGAGGCATGTCTTACCTTGCTTCAAAGTAGCCTAGCCAAAATCCAACCATAAAAAACAACCTTAATATCGAGCCCTGGAGGGAATTATTTTAAAGACAAAGTATTCGGTTGCAATTGTAATATTGTATAGGCTACCAAGGGTGGCCAACCATCCTCCAGGAGAGCCTTAAAGGGACATTGTTGTAATTAGGGACAGGTTTGAATATGAAAGAAAATAGGCAGAGTGTAGTCTACATTCTTTTCTGATTCTCTATGGTAAAAAAACTATTTTGTAAAGTGGTTCCCCCCTTTTTTTCTTACCTTTAACTAGTTAAAAAAAAGGTTAAATAAATAGAGGCTAAAAAAATACAATAAATAAAACAAATGTTCCTTGCATCGTACAATCAGAGTTGCTAAAGGTCTGAATTTGGGATATTTTACTTAAAATCACCCAAAAAGTTAGCTTATTTTTTATTTAACCTTTATTTAACTAGGCAAGTCAGTTAAGAACAAATTCTTATTTACAACGACGGCCTAAGAACAGTGGGTTAACTGCCTTGTTCAGGGGCAGAACGACAGATTTTTACCTTGTCAGCTCGGGGATTCGATCTAGCAAGCTTTTGGTTACTGGCCCAACGCTCTAATCACAAGGCTACCTACCGCCGCAAAAGTGAACCATTTTTTATCGGATACACATAAGGCAATTCTAGGTCTTGTGGCATATTTTGGTTAAAATATCCCCAATTCAATGGAATTACAACCCTCTGCATACACAGTGCACTTCCATCACATGTGCAGATGATTCTCAAGACCTTGTACACTAATGAGCTGCTATTGAGCCCATACTACTACAGTCTGAGCCAAGGACTACATGCTTTCTGGTAAGTTTTGATTACAATACTGGGTGGGATGAATATATTTTATGACATACACGATTTTTTGTTAACTAGTAAACAGTAGCCTACAGCAAAGTGTGTTTAAATCAATTCTAACTTGTTAACCATTTCTGCTAGTTAGTGTTTGCTACCATACGGATTTAAACTTGCTCGAGCCTGCTAACTGAGTGTTAATTCACCTGTTTCCATACATGTTTCATTTTAAAACATGCATCTTACAAAGGAGTTGTTCAATCTAGCCACTTGAAACAATGCCACTTAATATAATGTATATACTGTACTCTATATCATCTACTGCATCTTGCCATCTTTATGTAATACACGTATCACTAGCCACTTTAAAACTAAGCCACTTTTATGTTTACATACCCTACATTACTCATCTCATATGTATATACTGTACTCGATACCATCTACTGCATCTTGCCTATGCCGTTCTGTACCATCACTTATTCATATATCTTTATGTACATATTCTTTATCCCTTTACACTTGTGTGTATAAGGTAGTAGTTGTGGAATTGTTAGGTTAGATTACTCGTTGGTTATTACTGCATTGTCAGAACTAGAAGCACAAGCATTTCMCTACACTCGCATTAACATCTGCTAACCATGTGTATGTGACAAATAAAATTTGATTTGATCTAACTGCTTAACAATTTATCTATACATGGAATTGTATTTGGAATTTTTTTTACAATTTTTTTTCTAATCTTTACAGGAAAATGCCACGGGTACTATCTGATGTGTGGAGACATTTTACTGCAGCTAATGTAGTAGGAAAAGCGGTTTACATTTGCAAATACTGTGCCAAATCATATGTGAAGAATGCAACAAAGATGCAGAATCATCTGGCCAAGTGCATAAAGTTCCCTCAGTGCTCACAACAAGCAACCTCTGACAAAAGTCCCTCTACTTCTATTCGAGGTGAAAATGATGAATCAGACACCTTATGGACAGCAACAGCCTATGGTCCTCCTGGAATCAGAAGTTTTTTTGGCTCAATAGAGGAACGTAGTCAGAGAAATGCTGATGAATGTCTTGCTCGAGCTGTGTATGCAACTGGTTCACCTCTGATGCTTACAGGCAATGTGTATTGGAAGAGATTTCTGAATGTTCTTCGCCCAAAATACACCCCTCCAACCAGACATGCTTTATCTACTCATTTTCTGGATGCAGAGTTCAAGTGAAGGTCAAGGAAATCATAGAGAAAGCAGACTGTATTGCAATCATCTCTGATGGGTGGTTGAATGATCGTGGAATAATTAACTACATCATCTCCACCCCTCAACCAGTATTCTACAAGAGCACAGACACAAGGGACAACAGACACACCGGTCTCTACATTGCAGATGAGCTGAAGGCAGTCATCAATGACCTTGGACCACAGAAGGTATTTGCACTGGTGAAAGACAAAGCTGCGAACATGAAGGCTGCTTGGTCTAAAGTGGAGGAGTCCTACCCTCACATCACACCCATTGGCTGTGCTGCTCATGCATTGAATCTGCTCAAGGACATCAAGACACTGAAAACAATGGATACACTTACAAGAGAGCCAAGGAAATGGTTAGGTATGTGAAGGGTCATCAAGTTATAGCAGCAATCTACCTCACCAAGCAAAGTGAGAAGAATAAGAGCACCACATTAAGAGCACCACCCAGCAACACACGTTGGGGTGGTGTTGTCATTATGTTTGACAGTCTCCTGGAGGGGAAGGAGTCTCTCCAAGACATGGCCATATCACAGTCTGCCGATATGGACAGCCCCATCAAGAGGGTCCTCCTGGATGATGTATTTTGGGAGAGAGTGGTAAGCAGCCTGAAACTCCTAAAATCTATTGTAGCAGCCATTGCACAGATTGAGGGAGACAATACCATACTGTCTGATGTTCAGACTCTGCTTGCAGATGTAAGAGAAGAAATCTGTACTGCCCTGCCCACGTCACTGTTGCTCCAAGCAGAGGAAACTGCAGTTCTGAAATACTGCAAAAGGTGTGAAGACTTCTGCCTGAAGCCCATACACACCGCAGCGTACCTGTTGGACCCCAAGTATGCTGGCAAAAGCATCCTGTCTGGTGCAGAGATCAACAAGGAATATGGTGTCATCACTACCGTGTCTCGCCACCTTGGTCTGGATGAGGGAAAGGTTCTTGGCAGTCTGGCGAAGTACACTTCCAAGCAAGGGCTTTGGGATGGAGATGCAATATGGCAGTCGGGCCAACATGAGATCATCAGCCATCTGGTGGAAGGGACTTTGTGGATCTGAGGCTCTTTCCCCTGTTGCCTCCAACATCCTCCAAATCCCACCAACATCAGCCGCCTCAGAGCGCAACTGGTCCTTGTTTGGGAACACAGACACACACACCAAAGCACGCAACAGCCTGACCAATACAAGGGTTGAGAAATTGGTTGCCATCCGGGCAAATTTGAGCCTGACAACGAGCCATCCTCAACAAGGTTGGAAAGTGACAGTGAAGATGATGCCTCAGAGTCTGATGTTCAAGAGGTGGACATTGAGGAGGTCCAGGGA
>NC_036872.1:28736636-28811398 GCF_002910315.2 Salvelinus sp. IW2-2015 | reverse complement strand
TTTGTACAGTGTTTTGTGCTGCTACCATGTTGTGTTGCTGCCCTGTTGAGTTGTTACCACATTGTTGTCGTGTTGCTACCATGTCGTTGTCATGTGTTGCTGCCATGCTATGTTGTTGTCTTAGGTCTCTCTTTATGTAGTGTTGTGGTGTCTCTCTTGTAGGAACTGAGAAGTGGTCTGTGGTCACCACCTGCAGAACCACTCCTTTATTGGGGGGTGTCTTGCTAATTGCCTATAATTTCCACCTGTTGTCTATTCCATTTGCACAACAGCATGTGAAATGTATTGTCAATCAGTGTTGCTTCCTAAGTGGACAGTTGGATTTCACAGAAGTGTGATTGACTTGGAGTTACATTGTGTTGTTTAAGTGTTCCCTTTATTTTTTGAGCAGTGTATATCCAATGCAAAAAACATCTACATTTAAATTAATTTAATATTAATTTACATATATTTCTGTTAATTCCCATATATTCCACACAGAAAGTTTCCACCTCTGAATATTCCCCAAAATGTGCAACCCTACGTAAAATATAAAAATTGTGTTACACTTTTTTATTTTGTACAAGTGACTTCGGCTTTTGGAACAACAAAAAAATGTCCTACTTTTGGTGTCAATCCCTGTTTTCATATCAACATTATTTGTCCAGAAGCCAAAGGCACAATCAGTCATAATAACAACGCATTGTAGTTGCTCCATCTTTAGATCCCCCCCGCATTATAAGTTTCAACCTGAGATTTTCATCAGTCACACAAGGAACCGCTTGCATCAGGTGCCCTTTTAAGAATGTTTTACATTGGCTGCTTCATTACAGGAGTTGCATATTCATGGCTGTGAGACAAAAGGCTTGCTATTGTTGCATGTTTCAATTAAGCTCTTAATGAAAAACTTGTGTTCAGTGTATGATGCTCTGTTGGTCACATCATTTTACTGTTTGGAACTAATTTTACAGTTTGCTAACCGGTTAATGAGAGTCGGTTAGTCGGCAGCAAAATTGACCGAAATGTGCATCCTTATTTTGGAGCAACCATCAGTCAAACGCAAGTCCAACCTATTCACGCACTACTTTTGACCAGAACCTTATGATACTATGCAGCCTTGTTTTGGTGTGCAGCACAGAACAGGTGTGGCACAGGCTGAATATGTGATGGGCTGGCATAGGATCGGACAGCCAGTCTGCAGTAGGATTGCTACGGCAGCACACACAGTGAACTCAAACTCACCCTATGATCAGTACAAGCTGTCATGCTCACAAGTGTGGTATAAATAAACGTAAGCGCTCCTGGGCCTACGAGGCAGGCCGCGAAAGGAACTGTAAGCCGGGTACGAGCGTTAAGAAGAGATTAGGGAAAAGCCTCTATTAGCCTATTATTACAGGGTCAGAGTCTGTGTATTTGGTAGCCTAGCAAGCTAACCCCACTGGAGGCAAGATCCTGGCCCCAAGGATCCAAGAAAATATGGATGGAGACTCAGTGAGGGGCAAAGGCAGGCAGTGGTGACCATATGTCAAGGGCTAGGCCTATTGGCCAGGTATAGGGATCAACGCCACCATCTCAGTGACACTAACTGGAGCAAGGCAGTTGGATCACACAGTCATGTATTCTAGGGTCACCTGCGCATGATCTCAGTCTGCAGTAGTGGTGAGAGTCAAACTGCTACTGGTCAGGAGGACCAGGAGTTTGGGAACAAAATTATAGGTTAGGATAGGCATACACTAGGCTTGGGCAATATACAGTTTATACCAGGATATAATTGTCAATACCGTTAAATTACACATTGCAGGAGCTGCGTGGTACGCCACTGCTTATAACTATAAGAATTCTAAGATGTCAAATGATATCCAGGTCAGGGTTCCAGCTATGCATTTGGTTTGCTAACTAAGTGGTTAGATGTCAAGAACAAGCTTCTTGGTTACAGCAGAGACAATCAATCCCCTCCTGGATCAAGATCCCTGTTGCCCAAATTGTTATGTGAGTAAAAAAATAAATACATATTTTGTATTTGGGGGGAAGGGGGGTATAGCGCCCTACTGTGCACTTCCGGTAATACCATATACCCCGGTATGGTACAGAAACTGTATGACAGTACGAAAATCTGGACACCACCCAACCCTAACAGTACACCGGAAATTCATCTTTCCTTCAGATTAGTTTACTAATTAGCATGGTTGTTCAATAGCCTCTGCTTCATAACAAATGAGTCTTGAATCTAATGAAGTAGGCCTACATCTTACCCAAACAAACAATATGTATTTAATTCTCAGTGTTTCCTCTAGGATTTTTTCCTATTATTTTTTTTCAGCCGCAGCGGCAGTTGGGGTGGAGGGGGATCTTCCCGTGGAATATCAATACATCTACAAGAGCAACAAAAAATTATTGTGGCAGCAATGATTTAGCAGCCGCGGTGCACCGCTGCTAAATGCATTTGGTCTGTCTATTATAGTCGGTCTGTCTATTATATAATCAAATACTCCCAAAGGGGGTAATGGCACACTGACTGATTAGGCTACAGAATCAGGGCAGTGGATGTGGCCCAGGGTGCTGTGGGAAGGTCCCTCCCATCCAAATTGCCCTAATCACTGAATGCCTTTACTTTACCCAATGAATTAATTACACAGAGTTGTGGTCATCTCTGGCACTTAGTCAGTGACATCACATACTCTGCACCCAACTGGGCAGCTCCCGTTCAGACAGGAACACCTGCCAAGGCTACACAGTTTTTAATTACCCATACCAAATGATTGATTTGAGGCTCCCCATAAATCACACAAATGAAGTGGAGTGCGAAATATGAACTCACCAATAAAGAAAGAATGATGAATACCTCCTCTTTTCCATCTGGGCTACAATTGTGGTACAAGTAGAGCACTTGCACAACATCCCATCTCTTCAATAATGTAGGCTATCCAAAGTGTCAGTTTCAGTAACTTTTTAGTCATATCTAGCAGTGAGTGAGATCAATCGTGTGGATAGTACCACTAGCAGAGGAGTAGCAGTATCATCCTACTCACCAAGTCTCTCCTGAGCCATGGTACAGTTAAACTGCCAGGTTGGGACCCCCACTGCTTCTGGCTGGCTGTACAAACAACAAACCAATTTTTCTTCCACTCTTCCTCCCTCCCGCTACTCTCTCACACCCTGTGGTAGCTAGACCATGTTGTACACGTCACTGGGGAGATTCTTTCCGCAATTAACTCACCCTCTCACTACTGGCAGACATGCATACAAATTGCAATCCCCTGCCAGGGCATTCTCTTGCTGCAGGCCCAGCACTCTCCCCGAAAGGGTTGGTAGCGCTGGGTTGATAGAGGGGGTCTCCCCGGGAGCTGGCTCGGGTTCGGCTGAAGAGACCGGTTCAGGCCAGGCTCCGCTGTGCTAACGAGGTTCTGCCTGCCCAGGGAGCCACAACAGCAGAGTGCAGGAATCCCCTTGCCAGCCTAATCACAGCAATAGCAAACCTCTCACGGCACGCTCTCCCTCAGTCGCGCTTGTGTGACACACTGCACACAGTCACTCAATTCCTCATGATGAGAAATTACAGGCCTATCTAGACCTAGAGTGCCCCACTGAAACCTGCCTAATGATGTCACCCTGCATCACGTTCCTTGACCACAGACTGAGTCAGCAGACATGGGAGAAGGTGTCTGTCTGCGACCCAAAGTGGGCCCTGAATGTGAGAGGTGGGTCACGAGTTATGAGAATACATTTATAATCACACACCATTTATTATTAATTTGGGTCGTTGGAAGACAATTTAGGTCATAGGACGACAGTCAATTTCACATTTTGGGTCTCGATCTGAAAAAGTTTAAATAACCCTGATTTAGAGCCAATGTCAAAGGGGCCCCCTGAGTCCTGTTCACAGCCAAGCTTCATGGCAGGGCTGCTATAAACCCGGTCCTAAAAAATACCACAAGTGTATACCCATCACAGAGAAATTGGTGACTGTCACAAAAACAAGCATTTTGTTTTTTGGATTAGGCCGTCTACACCCCTGGTTATACACATTAGAAAACACATTTGAGTAGCTAGTTAGCTAGACAACAATTTATAACAAACTCACTTTTTTGATTGCGAGTAACATTAATTGTCTCTCTGTCCATTCTGTATATGTCGTGCCTGTTGACTACCTAGCTATAGGTGTTGAGTGAGCCATGCTAAATATATATAGCTAGTTACAAACTGTGTGTCCTAACGAAATGTATGTATGACAGAACTAGCTAGCTAAGCTACCCAACTACTGCAGCCAAGCAGATACAATTTGTTCGTTCAATATAGTTTACTAGTTTGCGAGTATGCTGTTCTTGCAGTTTCTTGTGGTGTAACGTTAGCTACCTAAGGTTAGCTAGCCAACTGTCTAACCCATGGACTGTTAAATTGAAGTCTAACTGGCTAACTCCTGCAAAGTCAACTCACCTTTTACGAGCCGCTCAGTTGTAGATTGTTTTTCTCCGGCTTTCTCCTTGTCTTTGTCTTTTCCAGACATGATTGTTTCGCCTTGCCTCAAAACTCAGGACCAAGCTCGATGACCAAGCTAGCTAGCTTCTAGCACTAGCTAGCTGCTTACACTGTTTTGACGTTATGTTGAGACTGAAGAGACTGGCTTTATTTCCGACAAGACTGATTTGATTAGCTACAGTAGTTAGCTAGCTATGCTCGATTGCTAACGAGCTAGCTAGTCCGTGTCAAAATTTCACAAACTGAAGTGGACCATCAACACCGGGACTGCTTGTTCCGCGTATCAAAAGTCTTTAATATTTTGTGGAAAATACGATTTTCCACTTTAAGAGGTTAAGAGCAAACAAGCTAACTAACTGTTAGCTGGCTAACTAACGTTGACGTTAGATGTCTATCAAATTGACAAATGACTAGCTATCAAGCCATTTGAATGCTAACGTTATTCAGACATCTCATCAAATGGCTTGGATTACTTAGATTAGCTACTCATTCATAAAATCTATCGCTTTCAAACCTGAGTTTCCTCGTGGTTATTGAGCCCTGTTCCAGGTATAACTAGCGTTCTGACCATAACCTAAAGGATTAAACTCTAGCTAATCTGACAGCCCACACAGACAGGGCGCGTTCGAGCAGACCAGTTTTGTCAAATCGGTGCGCCTTCTTCTTTAAATTTGTGTTGGCTGATCGCAATCGAGAAGTGCATACATCGCCACCTAATGTACTGGCGTGTGAAGCCGGTCACGACCTCCCTATTATTTAATTGAATTTGTCTAGCTGTGTTTCTACCTACTGTTCGGGAGTATGAATTCATTACACTTTGTGACACAAAAAGGGAAGGGGAAAAGGACGGACAACAGGGGAGAAAATTGCCCTACCAACTAACCCTACACCCATTAAAACCTCACCACTATGCCACTATTTGGCCCTATCTGATCCTAAACCAGGCTGGCATCCTGGGAGCAGTGGTGTAAAAAGTACCAAATTGTCATACATGAGTATCAGATACCTTTATAGAAAATTATTCAAGTAAACATCACACAGTAAAAGTCTACTTAAGTCTAAAAGTATTTGGCTTTAAATATACTTAAATATCAAAAGTAAATGTAATTGCTAAAATATACTTGAGTATCAAAAGTATGAAGCATTTCACATTCCTTATATTAAGCAAACCAGATGGCACAATTTTCATGTTTTTTTTTTTTAATTAACAGATAGCCAGGGGCACACTCCAACGCTCAGACATAATTTACAAATTAAGCATTTGTGTTTAGTGAGTCCGCCAGACCAGGGATGTTCTCTTAATAAGTGTGTGAATTGGACCATTTTCATGTCTTGCTAAGCATTCAAAATGTAACGAGTACTTTTGGGTGTCAGGGAAAATGTATGGAGTAAAAAGTACATTTTCTTTAGGAATGTAGTGAAGTAAAAGTTGTCAAAAATATAGTCAAATACAGATACCCCAAAAAGAGAACTTAAGTAGTACTTCAAAGTATTTTGACTTAAGTACTTTACACCACTGTAAACGAGTATATTTTCATTACGAAAAATAACATTATTAACCGGTTCTCAAGATTTTAAAATAACAGTTCTGTTCCAGAACACTAGAGATGACTTTCGTTGCTGGTTCTGTTGCCATTCCTCCAAAAATGTGGTTTTCTGTTCTGTACCCTGACCCGGTCATGATGTAGCTATGATAACATAATGCATACATCTGCACGTCACTTGGGGTGCATTCAAAATACACAATGTTTTGGCTGTATCAGAAAGGGTTTAACACTGGAGAGAATTTGCCAAAGCTAAATTAGTTTAATCATAAATGAGAAGTCTACAATGAATTCAAAGCAGTGTAGGTAGTTCCTAAGTCGAGTGTCCGGTTTCATTGACATTGATTGTTGTTAATAACATTTTTTTGTATTGAATGCACACCTATTGGACACACCTACCAGGCAGCCAATCTGTCATATCATTATCCATACACTTCAGATTTCTGTTTAGATTAGGAAAAGTCTGAATATGTTCATTTTTAGACCATAGCTAAATATTGTCCCAGAGACGACATATACACACACGGGGAGAATCTTAATTACATACCCTGTGCTTCCTTGTTTCATTCTCAAAACCCATTGGCTTTCTCATCCAGAGGTCCCGCCTCTCTGACCTCCTCCAATGGGTTTTGAGAACGAATCGAGAGAGGACGTGAGAGGATGCAATTGAGACTCTCCCCTGTTGTCCAAGGAACATCATACAGTAATTATACTTCATGGCAATGTCAGTACATTAACACTAGATGGCAGTCTTGTTTCAATATACCCTGCAGCTTGATTTTACCATCAAGGCTGGCTCTTGTATTGTAATTAGGATTCATAAAAATAAAATAAAAACCTTCCTCTAACTCTAATGTTCATTATAACATTTAACATAAGATGTGACAATGTATACATCTTCACAGCAAAATATATTAACAGTGAGACAGTACGTAAGCGTGGTTGTGTTCCTAATGGTACCCTATTTCCTACATAGTGCACTACTTTTGACCAGAGCCTTATGGGCCCTGGTCAAATTTAGAGCCCTATAAAAGGAATAGGACTGTGAGGCCTAGGCCGTAGAGGGAGATCAACTCCATTGAAAGTTCATTCCAAGCTCAGATGTCATTGTTAATCTCACATTGTAGAATATAACCTTTCTAAGTATTCTGAATTAAGTTGAAATGGGCAACTGTACCAGCTCTACTCCCGAACAACCTACATTAAACTTACAGGTCAAGCTTTGTGATTTGGTGTGATGCAACTCAAGAGACAACAAATACAACAACAACAAAAAAACACACTTGATTGATTCACCATCCTTAAAAATAGTTTTATAATTCCACCAACCACCTCTACAATCTTAAAAGCTAAAAGACCTACAACATTACATTGAATAACATAGCAAACAATGTATGAAAATGAGTACTACAAATGTCTATTTTAAAGCAGCCCAAACAGCTGAACTATGCCAGTTATAGACAAACAGCTAACTACAGCAGAGAAAAACTCTGAAATGAATCATTGATTAACAGTTTGTTAGAAATGCAAGTTCGTCAAACAAAATGGGTATATAATAAATCCCAAGCAAACGTATTGCTCCGATTGTGGCCCATTTATCAAAAATATGCATTTGTTCGATATCAGACACATTTAAAAACTCTAGGAGTCCTATTGTGTTGGTGAAACATAGATATGCATAAGAACAGAACTAGTGGTCACCTACCCCAGGGCAGGCAAACCACCTTCTATTGATGGTATAAAGAAGCGGTACAAGTACCACACAAGCATTAGGCACAGTCCCTGAAGACATACCTCTCAAGCACAAATTCAGAAGCAAACTGAAGCGGTGGCACCAGCCCCATAGCACCAGTTAGGGGAGTTGAATCCTGACAGACTCAAGCGTTTCCTGCCCCCAGGCATGCATAACCATCACATTAGTTGGATAACTGAACTGGGCCACAGCCAAGGGGAAGTAAAACATTGATGGTATGGTTAGCAAAGGGCTAGGAACATACTATACATGTATGTTCTTAGGCTAGGGGGATCCAGAGCAGCAGAGCAGTCAAGCATGGTCAGTGTTCACAGATCAAGTCTAGAACAGTKTGATTCTCCATAATCAGTCCAGTGTAGGCACTAAGTGGCTCTTTAACAGCGCACAACTGCAGCATGTAGGACAAGGTAACCAACCACCGTTTTAGGATGTGTGACTCCTTCAGGATAAGTATTTGTAATAAAAATGGTGCAAGAGACATTTTAGATGGGTACAGAATTATGTTTGATCCAGACTCCATTTCCTGAATATGGTGTCTGGTGTGAAGAAACAATAGGTTACATATGTTAAAATGTGCACACCTCAAACTACTGCCATTTGGGTATAAACCTAACAAATGGATATGCAGGAAGGTATGAAAATAGTACTTTTACACAACGGTTACTTTATAAACAACTTCAGAGACATTAAGATGACATGGAATCTTTGGTGTTCAGTCAATATGATCCGAATGAAATCTTTAGAGCCCAACACAAACATTGTCTACATACAGAGGGTGCTACTGCTCACAACTGTGGATGACTGGCTCAGTTATATGCTTGATTTTACATGGAGTATATGGTTATATCACAGTTTAAGATATATAGACTAAATCTTGTTTCAACAGCAATGACTTAAAACATCAAGAATGATAAGCTTTAGAACATGTACCCAAGTAAAATCAAGATAAAAAAGGTAATTCAATGATGAAAGGAGTGATGAAAGATAAGACAAAAAAAAGGTAAAAAGGAAAACAAATGTCTCAACTGTCGAGCATAAAATATGCTTATTAGATAAAGGACTAAAATATAGTTAAGGAAAATGTATTATATGGCCATGGACAGATCCTTCATTAGGCCAGAGCAAGAGACCCAGGGTTCAGTGTGTTTGTGACAAGAGCCCCACCCACCCTTATCAGTGCATGTTTGCACATATCTGCCCTGAGCGACAGAGACCAACTGTCCTCCGTATTGGATTGAGCATGCAATCCATACAATCCTTTGACAAATCCCTGTGCTGGAGAAGAGATGCACCCACCTCACATTTTCTGTAAAATGTCTGTCCACTCCTTTCTGGCAAAAAATAAGCATCCAGCATCCTGTAAGACATTAGTACTCTAAATATATATTAATTAATTTAAGAAGAAGTCTCAACATTTCTAAGTACCCTATGGAAATAAGTCAATAAGTCAGAATATAATGTATACAGGTTTGTGCAGATATACCTGGGAAATAAGTTTTAAAAACAGCACAGTAAGGTCTCTGTTCGTTTTGCATATGGTTCGCCATTATCTTCCGTGAACAGTCTCTGGTAACGCAACATAAAAACAACCAATTCAAATGACACAGTAGATCAGATGAGAAACAGCGATGAACGGCTATAGTCCCCCTTCCCTTTAGATACCTCAGACGAGGCACCATCAAGAGAAAAGGGAGGACTGAGTACATAACTGAGGGGCATGGACTTTCTGACTGGGACAAAGTGGCAAAAACCTAGGGCTCATTTAACTGGGGTGATGGCCAGTCCAGGCTACTGAGGCCAGTGAACCATACATGGACATTTATTTGACTTTAGACTACATCTAAAGCCCTGTCGCTGAGGGATTTAGCTTTGCAGACATAGACAGACTGGTAGGTCAAGTCCTTTCTGGAGTGTTGTAGCAATGGAGTTCTGATTCTGGTGAGAAGAGTGCAAATTCAATCTCGATGTTGTATAGATTGTTTTTTTCTTCTTCAGTTGGACATGCCCAGACCAGCCTTAGCAAGTCAATCAACCCCCTTTGCGATACGTTGCACCGTATTCATAGAGGCTCACAGCCTGACAACACAGAAGATAGTTCCAGCGAGGCTGCAGTGAAAGTCCACTGCGTGTACTGTAATGCACCTTTACTGTGGCCCCTTCACTACTGAATCATGAAGCCAGACTGCGGAGCCATGCGAGGGGGAGGCCTCTGAGGCAGGGCAGGGGGGTACTGAGACACAAAAGGGTGCTGGTACCCAGGGTTGACACTGAGCAAAGGGTGGCCCGCCCTGGGGGGGATAGGGGGGTATGGGGTGGCAGGGTAGGAAAAGACAGCAGGCTGGGGCTGGGGGGCTACAGCTGGGGGTTGTTGGGCTGGAGGTGGAGGGGGGGCTCTCCTGGGCTGAGGCACTGGAAAGGGGTTGTGGTTGTTGGCCTCTGTGTAGAGGGGGGCTGGCCTGGCTGAGACCTCCTGAGGATGGGAGCAGGAGACTGGGACCCGAGGCAGCTGTCCACCCTTCAGCACCATCTCCTGCAGCTTGTCAATCTTCACCCTCCTCAGGTGGGCCAGCTTCCTGTTGCTCTGGTACGAGTCCATGAAGGCATCCAGGGTGACGTCCCCGTCCAAGAAGGAGTCCGCCATGTTCTGTTTAGAAAAGAGGGACGGTTTAAAAACATTCCAAGAAAGCAGTCTGGAGATTCCATGCACACCTTTTATGGAAAAATAAATAAATAATAAAGTATAAACAACGTGATGAATAGATGTGAGGATTCGACAGTAACAAAACTAAACAAATGTGAGGTGTTCCCCCAACTTGTAACTAGATTAATAATAAGATTAATAAACCATAAATGGATAGGCCCTCATGGCCACAGCGGAAATAAAAACAGGAACGGCAGCACACAGTGTTTAAACTGATGTCGCAAGACACATTGAGCCTTCCTTTGACAGAGAGAGGTGTTGTAATGCTGCTTACCTCTGTCTCCTCTTCAATCTTGGCTCCCTCTGCCTGCAATAGAGCAAGAAATGTGTCCAATGAACTGTTCCCAGAGCTGTGGTCTGTGAGCAGAAGAGAAAAAATAAAATAAACAAAGTTACCATTTTGTTTACGAATGCAGCTAGAATTCATCATGTCAGTGACAACACTTGGAAATATGTGGTCTGAACAGAGGAGAACGGAAAGGACAAGACAAAAGTTGACATTTTGTTTTACGACCGCAACTAGAATTAATCTCAAACAGTCGCCTCTCATAGTCACACGACTGTTGAAACTGTACTGCTGAAAATAATGAGTAGGCCTCAATAACATGAGACACTGACTCACATGATGACTGCTACAGAAGTATGAGGGAGTATTCAACCAGTGAGCAGGGAACACACACACAGCTCCATATCCAGCCGTCACTCATTCTCTACAACAACCTCTGACACCAAAACCAAGGCCTCATTACGAGTTGCCAGGATAGAACCACTCTGAGCAAAGAGACTGACTGTCTTTCATAATGAGTGGTGAACTGAAATATATTGGGGCCTGTGTCTGTAAATGCACCCTACTCCAAAAATAGTGCACTGCTTTTGACCAGACCCCTTTGTGAGTATGGGGTGCTATTTGGCCCAGTTAGGGAGTCTCCAAGGAATCTGAACGATAGGCCAGCCTGGTTTCTGTGTTGAGTCAGTCTGCTGACTGAAAGACAATACCAGCAGGAGCTGCTGGAATTACATGCAGGACCGGACACCAAAGCAACCAGATCACACAGCAAAACTCTAGGTTTATGATCCCTAACCACTAGTGTGGTGCCAATGCCAACTCACCCACATTTCACCAACACTGGACAAATCACACCTTACAGAAAGACAGAACTCATGTAGCCTAGAAGACGAGAACATGAGTGGTTGGAAAAATTTGTATGCATTATTTTTTTTCAATCATATCTGTTATTACAATGTTTGTGTAATAACAAAATAAGTATGTATGTGTAAACCCATTTGACTTGTCAGAATAAGACAGATCTGAGCTATACATCAGGGAGCTCCAGCAAGAAAGACAGAGAGACAGATAGAAAAAGAAAGGCCGATCGAGAAAACACGGTAAAGCATAGACAAAGGCCTGGCCCCCTCCACCTCCCTGCGCAGTGTCAGATAAAACTGGCTTAATTTAACCAGCTTCCCCGGGCATGATGCAAGGCGTTTCACAGCCGCCTCAGCCAGTGGAGTGCACCCACTCACAGTGAATGATCACACTGACAGAGAGAGAACTACTGTCTGTCTAATATCACAGGAAAACAACTTTTAAACAGAGAGGACAGGGAGGGGAAGTGGTCATCGGTCCAATTGACATGACTGAGATCGTTTGATATGTTTGTGAACTAGACATGTTCCAAGTAGTGTATTAGAACCAAATCCAAGCGTACTGTAGGTGTGAGTTGCAGAGTGAAGTGTTAGGAGGATAGAAGCTCTTCCTCTGGCCCAGCCAAATGACTCTCTCATCCCCTCTCCACTCTAATGAGACAGACTCACACGAGCATCAGCACTCCTCCACACAATGGAATGATTCTCCACCTCTGAAAGACCAGAGTGGAACACACACACAGTTTGGACCCAGGGATCATGAGACTGCCATTTAGTAATGGATACAGACCAGCCTCCACTGACAGTGAGGGGGGAGTTTTTGGCCTCTCTTCCTCTCGCTCTTTCCCTCCCTCCCTCCCGTGCTTTTTTGCCCTCACACGCCAGCAGCACAACAGCCCGCTGTTGTACTAAGGGGCAGGGGGGCACAGTCTGTCCTGCCACCCTGGTCCCCATTCACTGCCACCTTAGAGAATCTTCTGAAGCACCCCTGTTGCAGTTGCTATGGTGGAGGATGGAGGGAGTCACTGTATGCAAAGGAAACACACAGACCAAACAATACTGGGTTGATTCTGCCGTAAGACCATGCTTTTCATCTGGGTCACATGGCTGAGTTCAGTTGCTCCCAGCGCTGTGGGCTGTCTCCCAAATGGCACCCTATCCACTATATTGCGCAAAAATAGGGTGCCATTTGGGACACAACCCTGCTCTGTCCTTCCCATGCAGATGCACTACGGCTGCTGCTTACAGCAAATCCACAACTAGGACAGCCAGCGCCAGCCAGCACACAGGGAAACCGGTATCCTACATTTGACAAAAGCACACTTGCCATCAACAAACAAATGGCAGGTGGCGAGGTCTTCCGTGATACAACAGTCACACAAGTAGAGCATGGGAATAGAAGTCCAGGCATTGTCATCTCCCGTCTGGACTACTGCAACTTGCTGCTGGCTGGGCTCCCTGCTTGTGCCATCAAACCCCTGCAACCTTCCCAAGTTCTCTCATGTCACCCCGTTCCTCCGTACACTCCACTGGCTTCCAGTCGAGGCTCGTATCCACTACAAGACCATGGTACTTGCCTACGGACCAGCAAGAGGAACTGCCCCTCCCTACTTTCAGGCTATGCTCACACCCTACACTCCAACCTGAGTACTCCGTTCTGCCACCTCTGGTCTCTTGGCCCTCCCACCCCTATGGGGGGGGCAGCTTCCACTCAGCCCAGTCCAAGCTCTTCTCTGTCCTGGCACCCCAATGGTGGAAGCAGCTTCCCCCTGAAGCTAGAACAGCAGAGTCCCTGCCCATCTTCTGAAAACATCTGAAACCCTACCTCTTCAAAGAGTATCTTAAATAATCCCACAGCATCCCCTCTCACACCAAAAAAGAACATGTATTTTGTGAACTAACACTCACACTTTAATTTCTAGCTCTGACTTTACTGATAGCTACTTTGAGGAAAAATGTACATACTAGAACTGTGATATTTGGTTGTCCCACCTAGCCATCTTAAGATGAATGCACTACGTCACTCTGGATATGAGCGTCTGCTAAATTACTAAAATCTCAATGTAAAAGCACAATACCATCTACTGTGTACAAAAGGAGGCAGAGAGAGACAGAAAGCCTGTTCAGCTACAGGAGGGTAAATGGCAGCCTATGCATTGAGGAGGGCCAAATCACTGCTCTTGTGACTAGAGGAGAATACAAAGACAAACTAACTTTATCAGTGAGTGCTACATCCACAACCAACACTGAAGTGAAATGTTGGCATGCTATTTGGAGGGCGCTGCCTGGTAACCTTCGCATCATACCAGGTCATAAGTATCAGCAGTCAATTTATTCAGTGGCGTAGGATGCACCCCCACAGGCCCCGCAAGGCAGGGGGGATCCCCTAAAGCTCGGGGGCCCCCCAGATAGCAGATGAACACGTCAAATGTAACACAAAATGTTTAGAATTACAGGAAATTAACTTTAAAACTGCAACATTTTCTCTCAGCCTCATTGCAAAATATGTCAAATAGCATGAGATTAGCTATTAGAACTGTACATTTTTCTCTCTGACCCATTTAAAAATGTGTAGAATTGCAATAAGTTAACCATTTTCCTACAAAACTTGCCTGGACCTTAAAAATGAAATACAGAAATATCTCATTTGCATAAGTATTCACACCCCTTTACTATGACACTTCAAATTGAGATCAGGTGCATCCAATTTCCTTTGATCATSCTTGAGATGTCCCTACAACTTGGAGTCCACCTGTGGCCAATTCAACTGTTTGGACATGATTTAGAAAGAAACACCTGTCTAGATAAAGGTTCCACAGTTGAAACTGCATGTCAGAGCAGAAACTATACCATGAAGTCCAAGGAAGTGTTCATCGACCTCCTAGATCAGGGATGGGCAACTTTGATGGTGGTGGGGGCCACAAAAAAACAGAACTCCTCATGGGAGCCACAGTGGCTCATGGGTCTACGTACTCACATCCTCCAGAAGGACAACAGTCTCTATAGCACGTCACCAATCTGGGCTTTATGGAAGAATAGCCAGACGGAAGCATGATGGGGGTTTGCAAAAATGCACATGAAAGACAGAGCATAAGGCAAAAGAATCTGTAGTCGACGAGACAAACATGTTACTATTTGGCCTGAATGCAACGCACTATGTTTGGAGAAAACCAGGCACAGCTCATCACCGGTCTAACACCATCCCTACTGTGAAGCATGGTGGTGGCGGCATCATGCTATGCGGATGCTTTTCTGTGGCAGGGACTGGTAAGGATCAAGGGAACATTGAATGGAGCCAAATACAGGCAAATCCTTGAAGAGAACCTGTTTCAGAGTGCAAATGACCTTAGACAGGTGCGAAGATATACATTCCAACAGGACAATGACCCCACGCATACAGTCAAAGCAACGCTGGAATAGCTTCAGAACAACAATGTGGCCCAGCCAAAGCCCAGACTTGAATCCCATTGAAAATCTGAGGAAAGACTTGAAGATTGCTGTTCACCGCTGCTCTTCATCTAACAAGGAAGAATGGGAGAAAATCCCCAAATCCAGATGTGCAAAGCTGATACAGTCATACACAGACGACTCAAAGCTGTAATCGCCGCCAAAGGTGCTTCTACAAAGTACTGACTCAGGGGTGTGAATACTTATGTCAATGAGATATTCCTGTATTTCATTTTTAATACAATTGCAAAACATTCTAAAAACATGTTTTGACTTTGTCATTATAGGGTATTGTGTCCCCCCCCCCCCTTCAATTCAATGCTGGATCCTGCTCAATACTGGCAGAGATGAGCTACTGCAGGAGGGGAAATTAAACTGGGTTAGAGCCACTATATGGGCCTTCTGATGGGAAAAGCTGGAGAAACTGGTCAGGTCTGTGTGTCATAATCCAATGGAAGAACAAACAAGAGGAAAATATTATGCAAACTCACAAACTACGCGCCATGACAGTAAATTACAATGTTCAAAAGCTCAAAGTGAGTTGTCAATTTGGCAATCCGGGTAATAGCATTGAACTTCTTCAAACCGTCAAGCCATCACACAAACCATGTCAACCAAAATAAAAGCTTATCATATCAACCTATTCATGTCAACAGTCATGCATTTCAAATTCAAATATATAAATTCAAACCGTAAGAAAGCCTCATCTGAGCCAGAATGGCCAATAGGGCAGGAACCTTAGTCTTGTTTCTGTAGCGTGTATTACCTAGTTTAACATATATTACCTAGTTTGGATTTGTGAACCTGGTAGGCCTCGAAGCTCTCCTGTAGGGAGCTGTAGCACCTGGTGAGCTGGCTCTTCTGGTGATTCAGTCTGGGCTGCAGTTGAAGGTTCTGCTCTGCCAGGCTCCGGTTACTGGCCAGGATCATCTCCTTGGTCTGTTGCACCTCATGCATCTACAACATACAAAGGATCACACAGACATTGAGTATGATTATATGAATACAATAATGCGATTATTGTGGATAGTCAGATAAATACAATAGATTAAAATGTTTGCAAGAAGAAAGATTTCCATAATAATCCTGTTTACATGGACACATCTGGAAAATCAGACTACCTGATGGCAATCAGAAAATCGGCAATCAAAATAAACATTCTACCACAGTGACCATGTTATTTTTGGGAAGCATACTTGATTCTGAGTTCGGATATACAGTATAAAGTTTGCAAGTAAGCATATTCTCTTTTTCTGAACTACACTCACATAAGGAGTGCTAGCACATGCGCTGATCAAATACACCACTGGAACGCCGATTAAGATGTTTACATGTTATTGCAGTGCAATGGGTGTAACTTTTGTTGACAATTTCGATACCTTTTGGAAACAAAACACATTTTATAAGGAGGATGGGATCCAATAGCATAATTTGGGTTGCTAGATCCTTTCACAGCATTATAAGGCTGCATTGAGACAATGACTTATCAGTGACCCAAGCCCAGCTCAGTTAGTCCCTACCATTGTATCGATGAGTTGTCATAATCCTACTACAAAAGTACATTATACCAGGGGCGTTGGTAGACACAATATAAGTAACCTATTTTATGTTCCTCTAACTGCCCTGAATGCCTCTGCTGATCCTACAGCTATTGTTTGCAGTAATCAGGTGCCTATGAACCAGAGTTATATTGTTAGCACTGAGGCAGTGTATTCTAGTAGGAAGCTCACTGTGTGCAGCCCACCTTGCAATAACAAAAATAACATGAGCATGTAAACATCTGCTAAGCTTCCCAGTAAAGCAATGCAAACAATCAAGCATCCCAGTAAAGAGCTAAAAATAGCCCACATTAACATATTTAGCTAAAGAAACAAGATTCATGAAATGACTAACTTGGTAGTAACCGATAACATTCAAATTCTGACTATCTGAAACTAAGATAATACCTTCAACGATACAATGGTAGCAATACATGGTTATAAAACCTACAGAAAAGACAAATGCCAATGGAGGTGTTGATGTTTATATTCAGAACCACATTCCTGTAAAGCTTAGAGCGGATGTAATTTTAAATACTGTTCAAGTAATATGGCTACAGGTTCATCTGCCTCACCTAAAGCCCATTCTTGTGGGAAGCTGCTATAGACCACCAATAGCTAGTCAGTATCTGGATAACGTGTGTGAAATGCYCGATATCAACAGAGGTATATTTTCTGGGTGAATTAAATATTGACTGGCTTTCATCAAGCTTTCCACTCAAGAAAAAGCTTCAAACTGTAATTAGTGCCTGTAACATGGTTCAGGATATCAGTCAAGCTACCAGGTTAGTAACAAAGAGCACAGGATTTAAATCTAACGTGTATTGATCACATCTTTACGACTGCTGCAGAAATTTGCTTGAAAGCAGTATCCAGATCCATCAGATGCTGTGATCACAATATAGTAGCCATATCTAGGAAAACCAACATTCCAAAGGCTGGGCCTAATATAGTGTATAAGGGGTCATAAAATACAATTTGTAGTTATTCCCATGTTGTTGATTAGAGGTCGACCGATTAATCGGAATGGCCGACTAATTAGGGCCGATTTCAAGTTTTCATAACAATCGGAAATCGGTCATTTTGGACGCCGATCTTTTTTTTTTACACCTTTATTTAACTAGGCAAGTCAGTTAAGAACACATTCTTATTTTCAATGACGGCCTAGGAACGGTGGGTTAACTGCCTTGTTCAGGGGCAGAACGACAGATTTTTACCTTGTCAGCTCAGGGATTCAATCTTGCAACCTTACAGTTAACTAGTCCAACGCTCTAACCACCTACCTCACGAGGAGCACGCCTGTTACGCGAATGCAGTAAGAAGCCAAGGTAAGTTGCTAGCTAGCATTAACCTTATCTTATAAAAAACAATCAATCATAATCACTAGTTATAACTACACATGGTTGATGATATTACTAGTTTATCTAGCGTGTCCTGCGTTGCATATAATCAATGCAGTGCGCATTCGCGAAAAAGGACTGTCGTTGCTCCAACGTGTACCTACCCATAAACATCAATGCCTTTCTTAAAATCAATACACAGAAGTATATATTTTTAAACCTGCATATTTAGCTAAAAGAAATCCAGGTTAGCAGGCAATATTAACCAGGTGAAATTGTGTCAATTCTCTTGCGTTCATTGCACGCAGAGTCAGGGTATATGCAACAGTTTGGGCCGCCTCGCTAATCGCGAACTATTTTGCCAGAATTTTACGTAAGTATGACATAACATTGAAGGTTGTGCAATGTAACAGGAATATTTAGACTTATGGATGCCACCCGTTTGATAAAATACGGAACGTTTCCGTATTTCACTGAAAGAATAAACGTTTTGTTTTCGAGATGATAGTTTCCGGATTCGCCAATATTAATGACCTAAGGCTCGTATTTCTGTGTGTTATTATGTTATAATTAAGTCTATGATTTGATAGATCAGTCTGACTGAGTGATGGTAGGCACCAGCAGGCTCGTAAGCATTCATTCAAACAGCACTTTCTTGCGTTTTGACAGCAGCTCTTCGCAATGCTTCAAGCATTGCGCTGTTTATGACTTCAAGCCTATCAACTCCCGAGATTAGGCTGGTGTAACCGATGTGAAATGGCTAGCTAGTTAGCGGGGTGCGAGCTAATAGCGTTTCAAACATCACCCGCTCTGAGACTTGGAGTAGTTGTTCCCCTTGCTCTGCATGGGTAACGCTGCTTCGAGGGTGTATGTTGTCGATGTGTTCCTGGTTCGAGCCCAGGTAGCGGCGGGGAGAGGGATGGAAGCTATACTGTTACATTGGCAATATTAAAGTGCCTATAAGAACATCCAATAGTCAAAGGTATATGAAATACAAATCGGATAGAGAGAAATAGTCCTATAATTCCTATAATAACTACAACCTAAAACTTCCTACCCGGGAATATTGAAGACTCATGTTAAAAGGAACCACCAGCTTTCATATGTTCTCATGTTCTGAGCAAGGAACTTAAACGTTAGCTTTCTTACATGGCACATATTGCACTTTTACTTTCTTCTCCAACACTTTGTTTTTGCATTATTTAAACCAAATTGAACATGTTTCATTATTTATTTGAGGCTAAATTGATTTTATTGATGTATTATATTAACTTAAAATAAGTGTTCATTCAGTATTGTTGTAATTGTCATTATTACAAATAAATACAATTCGGCCGATTAATCGGTATCGGCTTTTTTTGGTCCTCCAATAATTGGTATCGGCGTTGAAAAATCATAAATCGGTCGACCTCTATTGTTGATGTAAATAATTTGTTGGTCTGTGGTGTGTAATGAGGAGCAACCAGACGCAGCACTTGACACATTTATGAAATTGCTAATTCCAGTTACTAATAAGCATGCATCCATTCAGAAAATGACTAAAAATTGTTAAATCACAGCGGATTGATGAGGAATATAAAAATTGTATGGTTGAAAGGGATGAGGCAAAAGGAATGGCAAATAAGTCTGGCAGCCCAACAGATTGTCAAATGTAATGCAAATAGAGAAATCATGTGACTAAACTGAATAAAACGAAGAAGAAACTATACTATGAAACAACGATAACTTATATAAAAGAATCAGAGTAAAAAGATCTGGAGCACCTAAATAAAACTTTGGCCAAATAGGCAAACTCAGCTCCTTCATCACAAAACCCACTGATATCGCTAATTACTTTAATGAAGTTTTTTTCATTGGCAAGATTAACAAACAGCAAGATTAACAAACATAGGCATGACATGCCAGCAACAAACGCAGACACTACACATCCAAGTCTAACTGATCAAATGATGAAAGACAAGCATTGTAATTTAGAATCCCGTAAAGTGAGGGTGACATTTTTTGTTGTTGTCTATAAACAATGACAAGCCACCGGGGTCTGACAACTTGGATGAAAAATTACTGAGGATAATAGAGGACGATATTGCCACACCTATTTGCCATATCTTCAATTTAAGCCTATTAGAAAGTGTGTGCACTCAGGCCTAGAGGGAAGCAAAAGTAATTCCGCTACCTAAGAATAATAAATCCCCCTTTACTGGCTCAAATAGACAACCAATTAGCCTGATTGCCAACCCTTAGTAAACTTTTGGAAAAAATTGTGTTTGTCCAAATACAATGCTATTTTACAGTAAAATAACTGACAGACTTTCAGCACGCTTATAGGGAAGGACATTCAAGAAGCACAGCACATTAGACTGGTGGAAATCTGTCCTTTGGTCTGATGAGTCCAAATGTGAGATTTCTGGTTCCAACCGCCGTGTCTTTGTGAGATACAGAATAGGTGAACGGATGATCGCCGCATCTGTGGTTCCCAGCATGGAGGAGGATGTGTGATGGTGCTTTGCTTGTGACACTGTCGGTATTTAGAATTCAAGCTACACTTAAGCAGCATGGCTATCACAGCATTCTGCAGCGATACGCCATTCCATCTGGTTTGGGCTTAGTGGGACTATCATTTGTTTTTCAACAGGACAATGACCCAAAACACACCTACAGCCTGTGTAAGAGCTATTTGACAAAGGAGAGTGATGGAGTGCTGCATCAGATGACCTGGCCTCCACAATCACCCAACCTCAACCCAATTGAGATGGTCTGGGATGAGTTGGACCGCGGAGTGAAGGAAACGCAGCCAACAAGTGCTCAGCATATGTGGGACCTCCTTCAAGACTGTTGGAAAAGCATTTCTCATGAAGATGGTTGAGAGAATGCCAAGAGTGTGCAAAGCTGGCATCAAGGCAAAGCGTGGCTACTTTGAAGAATCGGAAATATATTTTGATTTGTTTAACACTTTTTTGGTTACTACACAATTCCATATTTGTTATTTCCTAGTTTTGTGGTCTTCACTATAATTCTACAATGTAGAAAATAATACAAATTAAGAAAAACCCTTGAATGAGAAAGTATGTCCCAACTTTTGACTGGTACTGTATGTAGCTCAAAAAAAAATAACGCACTCTGGGGCTTCTACTATAATTCTAACTAAATTTGCACAAACTGATAGCGAAATTTCAGACGCTGTTAGCTAAATGCTAAGCGAAAACGAACATAACTAATTGCAATGACTCGAGTCATTTTACCACATGACTCGGGTCAGTCTCATCAAGCTACATGGACAGAAAAAGCGAGTAGCTTGGGCGTGAACAGCATCATGTGGCCCAGCTCTGAAAATGAATTAACTAGCCTAATAAGCAGTAGAACACTTCTTCCAAAACAAATGATCTTGTCATGGAATGACAGAAGCCAGCCAGCAGTGTGGACTTGGGCTGCGAGTGGATGGGTATGAATGGTGACAGAGAGAAAACAACATTTCAGACAAGGCCAGAGGCTAAGTGCATTCATAACCACTGTGCTTCACTGCTTCCCACACTGTACTGCCGTGACCTGAGCTGACCAAACCATACAACCAACTAACTAACTTCTCAGAACCGTGTCTCAATAAGCCACTCCAACGCAGTGCACTGGAGAAAAAAAATAACTTCCTTAAATAGCGTCCATGACTGCAGGCTTGTTCTGTCAAACCCCCCCCCAAAAAACACTATGTTTCYCAGGGGAAGGAAATAGTTAATGACTGGCTCTCCACTTTCTCTGTACAGTGACAGAAGATGAGGAACAAATTTAACAGGGGAACACCAAAACTGTCACACCAGACAGAGTGTGCTGCTCAACATATTATTTTTCTCCCTATTTAAGATGCCATATAACATAATGACGTTATTATGCTGAAGGCAGAGGCTTTTAGCTGTGTGGGGATTGAGTACAGCGGCCATATCTGTATCAAGCGGCTCAGAGTTGGTAGGGTTGCTGATCTAGGATCAGTTCAGCCTTTTAGATCATAATTAATATGATTTTATGGACAGGGAACACCTAATCCTAGATCAGCACTCCTACTCTGATGCTTGATAAACACACATACAGCCACAGAGCTCAGAAGGCCAGAGGCAGCATCACACCCAAACAGAGGCTTTCATTTGGAGCCTCCTCTGGAGCTCAGTCAGGGCTCCAGACTGTGACCATCTAGTCACATTGCAAGTGCACTAAGCCATTGTAAAGTTGTTTTTTTAGGACATTTACTGTTAGATTAATACATGGCAACTAGCAGTAGGTGTTATATTTAAGGCCAGAGGAGGTGTGGTATATGGCCAATATACCACAGATAAGGGCTGTTGTTACATCATCCTTATCACTTTACAGAAATTCTCCCCGAACCCAAAAGTAGAGATAGTTCTAAATAAAAATGTTATGCTCTAAAGTGTCAAAAAAATTATAATCTAAACACAATATAAAGCCATCTATTAACTCACTGTAATCTAAAATATCAATAGTATATGGTTATGAATACTCCTTCCTTTAATGAAGGTTGAGTTTCACTGATATCATCAAGGCCCTTTTTCAGCCTATTAGCATAGACATGGGCTAGTAACTTAGTCAGTTGCCAACAATGTGATAGGTCTCCAATTGTTCAAGTAAAGAGAGTTCTTCTTTGGTTTGGGCATAAAAACTATTAGTCCCTGTCTCAAAGAAGGAGGTAAAATAGGATTAGCAATACCCTCTTTGTAGACCGAAAGCAAGAACCTTCTAATATCAGGCCAAAAATGTGGATAGACATGATACTAGCAGTTTGGTGGCTATGAGTAATGGCACATCCCCTCGTTTCTCTATTGCTAGAGGAATTAGACAGGGTTGTCCAATCTCCACTCTTTTATTTATTGTAGCCAACAATTTACTGAGAATCGAAAAGGGATCCGTATCTAACAAATCTGAGAATTTAAAAGGGATCCATATTTTTGGTAAAGATATAAATATCAGTCAATTTGCAGATGATATTGCCCTTTTCCTCCCTTGGCTATTGACAGAATCAAGAAATGTTCTATGGCCTCTGGGTTGACTCAACCTTAACAAATGTGATATCATGCCAATTCATTGCTGTGACTCAAGTCAACATTGCCTCCCTACCTGTTAAAAACAAAGTTAAATATTGAAGAATTGTTATCACAACAAAATGTTTCAGAGAATCTTTCAACATTGATAGTATAATTAATTCCATGAGAGATTATTTAAATCAGTGGCTGCAACGTGATGACTCAAAATTGAGTTGTGTTCTTTTGTGCAAGACTGATGGTTTATCTAGAATAATTTACCCAAGTCAATTCCTTTTTCTTTCTTCTAACAACATCAAAAAAGTAAATTCTGTTAGATTTATTTGTAGGAATAAAACACATATTTGGAAATCAAAATTTGTGAAAGACTATGATCATGGATGTTTACTTATTATTGATTTTGAGTCGTTCGTGGGTACTTTTAGGATTAAATGGTTGAAATTGTCTGTCTAATCCTACCTCTGTGGTATCATATCCCTAAAAGTCTGTAAAAAAAAAACTTGGACTTGAATTCCTAATGAAATGTGATTTTGACCCACCAAAATCACCTGTGAAATTATCAAAGTTTCACCAGCAAATCACATTTTTCTAGAAAGAGATTAAAATTGATAGGAAATTCATTTTCAAAGTCCTTTGGTTTGACAAGGGCATTAATTTTATCATTAGAGTTACGATCTAGCTTTCCACTTCCTCATATGGTGAATAACCACAAATTGAATTAGGCCTATATATAATATTAGTGCACACACAGATGAAGGCAAATTCATCTCTATTGAACCAAAAAAACTGAAAATTCTGTAGTCCTATTTTGGCCCAATTGTTAACCCAAAATTCATGACAAATCACTGGATTAGGTTGCATGTCTAAATATTTTGAATCATGAATTCCTGTTTGGACATGTTAGAACTTATTTATTGAATACCATCTCAGTAGTCTGTCACTTCTTAATAAAACATWGTGAAAGACTTTATAATAACTTATAAGATGATGACTCAAATGTATTGTGTGACGCTGCACACATTTTTTGAGGGGGGGGGTTCCACCTAATCATGGCCTGGTCATCACCAACTGAAAAAGTTAGTAGGGGAAAAGGTTAGTCTGGAGCCCTGTCAGTCCAAGAGAACCCAAACAGGGAGTGAGATAAAGAGGACATGTCTCAATGTCAGGCCTGGTATAGGTCTAGTTACATATCACAGTCTCTTATTCACTGACTGATACTGGCTTACACCTGTGGTTATGTTATTTTACTTCCTCCGGTCTCTAACTACAATCACATCAAAATCGTGACAATGTTTCTCTTCTCTACAGCTCCACTGAGAAAGAGGCTTTGCCTGCTGAGACACTGATCATGGAAGGAATTCACATAGAGAGGCTGAATGACTGTAGACAATCAGCTTAAACTCAAATTCACTTAGAATTTGTACATTTCACATGTTAAGTTAATCATAAGATACACCATGTGGTGATAGACAACTAGGTCACCCAGCACTCTGGCATCCAGATCCTCCCTGTAACATTTGTTCAAAGGGAACTTTCCTTGCTTGATATGCTATTCTTAGCTGGATGTGTTGAGTTGAAAATAGTGTGCAGTTTCTGCTGCCTGATCAAACCAAGGCCAGTCTGGCAGCTATAGTCCCCGTCTGTCCCTGACTAACATGCACCACACACACACACACTCCACACATGCCATTAGAGAGCGCAGTAAAATAATAATACACAGAGTTAACTTAGAACAGTAGGTTTATATCTACTGGTAGGGCACAACTTAGTCTACACCGGTTGTTTACGAAGCATGTGACAAATATAATTTGATATCAATACGTATGAAAATGTATGCACTCACTACTGTAAGTCTCTCTGGATAAGAGTGTTTGCTAAATTATTAAAATGTAAATGTTGATTGATGTCTGGCTGCCAGACAAACATAAAACAGTCAGTATGTAGCCTATGATACGAAACCAAGGTAAACCAAACAGAAGAGACTCGTGTAGATTCAGACTGAGATTATTCTTCATCTCAAATAATAAGAACAGACCACATTTAAATGTAACCCCATTTGCACACAATAACTGCGCCAGCGAGGGCGTTTCCAAATGTGTTAGCTAGCCGGAAGTGTACACGTGTCTATACTTACAGGTATGCATTCAATGAATTCTCAATCCTGGAGCAGTACACAGTGTACTTACTTACTGTACTGTACCTGCTCAGATTACATTCACATGTTCAGAGCTGTGACAGCCAGCAGCTTCGCCTTTGTCCCCTTACAATATACACACAGACATCATATGATAAAGGTGCAGAACTTCCCAACTTACTCAATGAGGTGTGTCCTGAGTTAGTCAGAACTGCCTTTTCCAGTCATTAGGAGCACTTCTCACTTATCTCACTGTGTACCAAATGGCACCCTATTCCCTACATAGAGCAGCACTACTTTTGACCAGGGCCKTGGTCAAAAGGGGTATAGGGAATAGGGTGCCATTTGGTACACAGACTATGACTAATTCCCTCCACTGCCAGGTCAATACACCACCCTCTGTAACCTGTAATGACATAGCTGAAGGTCCATGGTTGGTAACCTACAGCATTAGCTCTGTGATATATAGCCCTATCGGCATTCAACTCCAATGCCACAAACTGTTGCTGCATCATACGGAGTAAAACGAAACCATGGTCAGCTAGAATCAGATAGAGGGAGTAATAAAAAAGGAACTTGGGACTATAAAAAGCTGATCTCTGATGATAGCACATTGAGACAAGCAAATCAATGCTTGCTGGTTTCATTGATTATTTTACAATGTCAGTTAAAGACCTTACAGATTATGAAGGCCTAGATCCACCTGTAGGAAAGGAGGATTCTATGGAATTCATGTCTAGGAACCAAGTAAGTTCACCCTCACATACAGTGGGACAGCTAGGTTCTTGTTTTTTGTGTGATACTAGAAGTCCTGACCAAGGAGGACTGAATACTTAAGCAATCATCAGTATTAAGCCGTGGAGTAGTTTACATTCAATATAATCTAACAAAGTACTGAAAGTTATTATGTTTTGTTGAGCAGAATGCCATGGCACAGTTTGCAACTAAGTCCATTTAGCAGCTGACAACGTCATGCTTGTTGTCATCAGTGTCCTTAAAAATGGCCAGTTGTGGTCATATGCATTTATTTACTAACAAACTGTGTTCGGGGCAGGGTTCCCCTGGGCTAAAAAGGATGCTGGTTATACAAGTGAAAATTTAATATTTTTAGATCGGGCGCATGACCATGACTTCGAGGCATTGCACCAATTTAAACAAAAATAAGTGTGAATGCCTGCCCTATTGGGTCTTGCAATTGACGTTTCCCAAACAGATCCTTTCTGACCAGCTGAACTGAACTGTATGTCATGTCATTGCTGCAGCTTGGCAACATAGCGTACATACAGTATTTTGCTTTGTCACTCACCAACCACAATACTGGACTCCCTCCCCAGAGAGGAAGTACGTATTTTTACTATTTTCATTACATGTTGATCATGATGAATCTACTACCAAGACAAACATGGGAAGGATTCTGCACATTTTAACTACAACATTGTTGTCATGTTTCTTGTACTGTCAATCACTGCGAGTGTTTTTGCTTGTTACGCTGTAAAAAATGCAAACTGCACCAGTGCTTCGATTCTACGAAACGTCTCGAGTTCCAGGAAGGTTACTTKGAGTAAGAAAGCAAACGTTCTAAAAAGGTCGTAAAAGAGCGTAACACACATGACATCGAAATAGGCTACTCTACCTCCCCGAACATAACTGAGGTAAATATATATATATATATTGGGAAGTATGTCATTGTTCCGCAAATTCTTAACTTTCCCTGGAGGCTTCGTTGCCTACCCTACAAGCTGGCGAAAGCTAAACAAAGGGCTTGACATTGAAACAATGCAGCAGAAAACCCAAGTGATATAGTCATATTGTTATAGTGGCTTACCTCTTCCATTTCTTGGACAATGCTGTTGAGTTTGTCATCATCTTCAAGCAATTCGTTGAGCTGTGTCATCGAGTACGAACTAAACTTGTTCCCAAAACCAGACATTTCTGTCACAGCTGTGTTCCTCTCTTTGCCTCGCGGATCCTTTCGGGCCTTCACTTCACCGAGTTCACGCGATCCGGAGAATAAACAACAGCATCAAGCTAGGTGACTGGCTGAAGATAAAAAAAAAAAAAGCTAGAGTATCACCGGAAGCTGTGGGTCTCTAGGACAGGATTGGTGGGGATTTGACATCATACCAAAGACAATACATTACAGAAAGTATAGTTGTTGGGTTTTTTTAATATATATATGAAAATAAAAAGTATAGTTATTTTAAGTTTCTTCAGAGAAAATATAAGTGTAGTGATATCCTGTTTCTTTTTGTTATTGTGTTGTAATTTGAAATTGTAAAAATAATAAGAGAAAAAGTACAGTATTAGTGTTAGGTTTAGAAATGCTATGATCTAAATATACTACAGTCAGAGCCATCTCTGCTACAGTAAAACCAATAGGCAACAACAACCAATATGTTTTCAGTAGCCTAGTTCAGAATGACAGTCATATCTTAGTTCAATCAGTAAATTCACATTTAATTGTGCAAAATCAAGAATCAGACAGCATCAACATAAAATGTAATCTATTGAAAATCAGCAATGATAGTGTCATAGTTTGAAGATAATGCACTTCCCATTGATTTGCAAAGAATTCAAAAATAGTCTCCAGCGAAGGCACCTCTCTGTCCTGAACACAGTACACATTTACACATTAACAGAGAGAGAAGCTTAGTTGTTGACATGTAAGCGGAGATGCCTTTACCATTTCCACCTAGTATTGCCATAAGAATAAAGTATCACAATACTATTACTGTTTTGTACTATAAGGGATTTGCGTCAATTCAAATCTGGTATCAGGATAAAATGTGATTCAGAGTCACCGAATATACTTTAAGTATTTTTATTAAACTCAAGCGATAAATGGTAAATGCAATTTTCGTATATACGGGTTCACTGTAACACCTCGCAGGGTAGAACAGGGAACTGGCAGGAGGTAAGTAAACGGCTGTTCTTATACTGTGATAGACGTAGTTCCAACCCGTCTGTTGGCCTATCACAGTAGAGGCTGAGCGTGGTTTAAACTTGCTCAGCCTTTCGCCGGCGCTCAGGCTGGTCCCAGCCTCTTGGCGCTCCTTGGTGTCCGGCGCTGTTGTTGTGTAGATTACGCTCTCACACCCTAGAGACTGAGGTCAGACAGTTCTGTAACATTGTTTGAGCTATTTGCACCTGCATAGAAAGCATACTGTTCTCGCGCAAGGTTAACCACAGCTTCTCAGCACACTATCTGGGGCAAAATGTTACTTCCAGCACACACACACAGACACCCAGGCGCCCAGGCCAACAGTTGCTAATATTCAATCACGTGATGTAGTGTTGGGTTATAGCGCAATAAACACAGATCCTCACAGTACGTCATACAATCAACGATGTTAACTTTGGCTTGAGCTGTATCCACCTCAAAATACATGTATGTTCAACACGAAGACCACTGCGATAACCATAGACTGTATAATAGACTCTATGAAAAATAACATTGATAAACTAATTAAAGTGTTGCTCATTCAAGTCCATCAAAGCTGGTCAAATGGCTACCAAATCTCATTACTCTTTTTGATTAATCAATAATTATGCATTATTCAAGGTTTTGTACACCGTTAAATCCCTTAAAAAGGTCCAATGCAGCTGTTTTGATAGAAAATTGAGAAAGGGTGGAGTTAGACCTGTAACTAATTTACTGCCTGGTGATTTCACCAATTAGGCCAAAACTCCATCCCACCAAAACAGGTCTTTCCAAACAGCTCTTACACTAAAAGGGCATTATCATAATTTTCACAATTTCACAGTACTATTCCAACCGCATAGTGTGGAAATATATATAAAACACAAGATTTTTTTTAATTATTATTGGCCTTTAATGAATCTAGGGTACTGTAATGTAATTCCTTGGATATTGGGCACTCCTTAGTCCATGATTGCCAGTCAGTCAGTGTTAGCTACCGATGGAGCCCAAGCTCTCTCAGTAGCATGGTGCTTCACATTCAGACTTACTGGGACTGCTGCTATCAGGTCCACTCTGCTGACTACCACCCTCGGACTTCCAGGAGTGCTTCTCTGGGGTGTTGAGAACCTCTGCCCCCATCTCGATGCCCAGGACCTGCCTCTGCACCAGCTTGCAGTACAGGCCCCCCTTGGCAATGAGTTGGTTGTGTGGCCCCTGCTCCACCACACAGCCGTGGTTGATAACTATGATGTTGTTTGCCTTTTCCACTGTGCTGAGGCGGTGGGCGATCACCAGCACTGTGTGCTGACGCATTTTGTTGTTCAGGGCCTGCTGGACCTGAGGAGAGAGAACAGGGAGAGGATCCTAAGCTACACTAAGTCTAAATAACACAATACATAGAATTCAGAAAACTAGATAAAGTGGCATCAAATTTGAGACAACAGATAAAGAGAATATGTTTAAATGCTGGCAAACATTCTTCTGCAATAATACTGACTTTTTGAAAGCAGCATAGT
Organism: Salvelinus sp. IW2-2015; assembly: GCF_002910315.2. Classification (NCBI taxonomy): domain Eukaryota; kingdom Metazoa; phylum Chordata; class Actinopteri; order Salmoniformes; family Salmonidae; genus Salvelinus; species Salvelinus sp. IW2-2015. The sequence continues at coordinate 28,781,864 of NC_036872.1, read as the reverse complement.
TACATTGCAGACAGTTTATTTATACTAAAGCGGATTCTCCAGGGTTAATAGTATCTAGTATAGTTCAATACTTGATTTGCATGAAGACAGAGAGCAGGGAGAGGACACCAGCAGCTGAGAGTCCTTATAATAACATTAGACTGCATTTAGAGAACTAGGTTATTGAACTAAAACAAGAAGTAGGTTATTGTCATGAAACTTGAGCCACCAAGGCAGGGAGGGGTTTTCATTTTTCAGGATATACTGTATCTTGATCTATAATTCACAACATGATCTAATTAAACACAAATTACAGAACACGATCACAGAACACTGATTTGGCCTGCCTCTTAACCTACAGCATGTTCGCTGTCTGCGTCCAGTGCACTGGTGGCCTCGTCCAGGATCAGAACATGTGGGTTGCGGATGAGTGCCCTTGCGATGGCCACCCGTTGCTTCTGTCCCCCTGACAACTGGGTCCCCTTCTCACCCACTCCTAAGAAAGGAATGAGGAACAGTTCCACTGCGTTAGAGATCTTAAAATAGAAATGCAAGATCATATGAACATTGTGAGGATATGCTGTGTTTCTCAACATACTGATCGACCAATTTTCATATGTTGCTGTAAACATCATAAGATTCAGTAGATTTTAGTTACCTCCTAAGATGTTAGTTTTTATATTTCACTCCAACAGCTTAGGCAATAGCATTAATATCACCTGTATCATAGCCATTGGTTAGACCGGTGATGAAGTCGTGTGCATTTGCCTTGGTGGCTGCCTGCACCACAGCCTCCATAGGGATATCAGTCAGGCCATAGGTTATGTTCTGCTCTACAGAACGGGCAAACAGGACAGGCTCCTGGCCCACAAGTGCTACCTGCAAAAACAACACAGATACAGAGGCATAGGGATAGGGATCCTGATAGGATTCTTTACCAGTCTTCAACTAAAAAGGAACACTGCTTCCCTCTGGTGTTTAAAAAGTATAAGCTATATCTAGCACGAGACAGAATATGGGGACTTCATGGCAAACTTCTCAGGTAGTAATGGCGATTTAAAACAGATTCTCAAAGACGCCATTGTAAACAAGGAGTTAAAATGCCAGAGGACAAGTGTGGAGTGCTGACCTGTGAGTGGAGGAGGTCATGCTGGTAGGTGTGCACCTGCCGGCCGTCCAGCAGCACCTGGCCTTGTTGTGGGAGGTAGAAGTTCTCTAGGAGCCCCACACAGGAGCTCTTCCCACTGCCTGATGGTCCCACCAAGGCTGTCACCTCCCCAGGCCGCAACGTGAAGGACACACTCTGGAGACACAAACCAGAGTCATATACAGTGTAGAAAGTCTACAACCCTTTGAACTTTTTCCACATTTTGTTGCGTTACAAAGTGGGATTAAAATAGATTTAATTGTATTTTTTTTGTCAACGATTTACACAAAACACTGTAATGTAAAAGTGGAAGAAATTTCAGAGTCAATACATGTTAAAAAACCCTTTGGCAGTCTCATAAGAGCTTTGCAGACCTGTATTGCGCAATATTTGCCCATTATTCTTTTCAAAATTCTTCAAGTTCTGTCAAGGTGTTGGGTATCATGGCTAGACAGCAATTTTCAAGTCTTGCCATAGATTATCAAGCAGATTGTGAATTCCAGTGTCTGGTGTAAAGCAGACTGAAGCAGGTTTTCCTCTAGGGTTTTGCATGTGCTTAGCTCCAACCCGTTTCTTTTCATCCTGAAAAACTCCCCAGTCTTTGCTGATGTCAAGCATACCCATACCATGATGCAGCCACCACCATGATTGAAAATAAAGAGGCAGCTACTCAATGATGTATTGTCTTTGCCCCAAACATAAGGCTTTGCTTTTAAGTCAAAAAGTATATTCCTTTGCCTTGTTTTTTGCAGTATTACTTTAGTGCCTTGTTGCATGTTTTGGAATGTTTGTATTCTTCTTTTCACTGTGTCATTTAGGTCATTATTGTGGAGTCACTACAATGTTGTTGATCCATCCTCAGTTTTCTCTCATCACAGCCATTGCACTCTGTAGCTGTTTTAAAATTACCAATGGCCTCATGGTGCCATCCCTAAGCAGTTTCCTTCCTGTCCTGCAGCTCAGTTCAGAAGGACGACTGCATCTTTGATATGTGGGTGGTTTAATACATTATCCACAGCATAATTATTAACTTGACATGCTTAAAGATACACTACATTCCAAAAGTATGTGGACAGCAGCTCGTCGAACATCTCATTACAAAATCATGGTTCCCCTTTGCGGCTATAGCAGCCTCCACTCTTCTGGGAAGGCTTTCCACTAGATGTTGGAACATTGCTCCAGGGACTTGCTTCCATTCAGCCACAAAAGCATTAGTGAGGTCGGGCACTGATGTTGGGCGATTAGGCGTTCTAATTCATCCCAAAGGTGTTCGATGGGGTTGATGTCAGGAATTGGGGTAGGCCAGTCAAGATCTTTCACACTGATCTCAACAAACCATTTCTGTATCGACCTCACTTTGTGCACAGGGGCATTGTCATGCTGAAACAGGTTAGGGCCTTCCCCAAACTGTTGCCACTAAATTGGAAACACAGAATCGTCTACAATGTCATTGTATGCTGCAGCGTTAAGATTTCCCTTCACTGGAACTAAGGGGCTAGTGAAGGGAAACAGCCCCAGACCATTATTCCTCCTCCACCAAACCTTACAGTTGGGACTATGCATTGGGGCAGGTAGCGTTGTCCTACCATCCGCCAAACCCAGATTCACCCGTCGATACTGCCAGATGGTGAAGCGTGATTCATCACTCCAGAGAACGTGTTTCCAATGCTCCAGAGTCCAATGACGGCGAGCTTTATACCCCTCCAGCTACGCTTGGCAATGCATATGGTGATCTTAGGCTTGTGTGCGGCTGCTCGGCCATGGAAACCCATTTCATGAAGCTCCTGACGAACAGTTATTGTGCTGACGTTGCTTCCAGAGGCAGTTTGAAACTTAATAGAAAGCATTGCAACCGAGGACAGACAATTTTTACGCGCTACAGGCATCAGTACTCAGCGGTCCCGTTCGGTGAGCTTGTGTGGCCTACCACATTGCTGCTGAGCCGTTGTTGCTCCTATATGTTTCCAATTCACAATAACAGCACTTACAGTTGACCAGGGTAGCTCTAGCTGGGCAGAAATTTGACGAAATGACTTGGAAAGGTGGCATCCTATGACGGTGCCAAGTTGAAAGACACTGAGCCATTCTACTGTTGATGTTTGTCTATGGAGATTGCATGGCGGTGTGCTTGATTTTATATATCTGTCAGCAACAAGTGTGGCTGAAATAGCCAAATCCACTAATTTGAAGGGGTGTCCACATATTTTTGGCAGTGTAGTGTATATTCAATGTCTGATTTGTTATTGTTACACATCTACCAATCATTGCCCGTCTTTATGAGGCTTTCGAAAAGCTCCCTGGTCTTTGTAGTTAAATCTGTGCTTGACATTCATGTTGTAAATATGGGTGACAGAGGAAAGGGTTGTCATTCAAAAATCCTGCCAACCCCTATTATTTCACACAGTGTGAGTCCATATAAATTATGATGTGATTTGTTAAGCCACATTTTCCTTCTGAACTTATTTAGGCTTGCCTAAACAACCAGAGGTCTCTTGACAGTTCCCAGGTCCAGAAAAAAGCCTGGGAAACACACAGTATTAAATACAGCCATGACTAAATGGAACTCTCTGCCACCCCAGCAGGGTTAGTGCTGCTGGAGCGCAGGGGAGCGGTGCTCCATCATCTTTTTCAATTTCAGAATTGGTAAAAGAGTTGGTAACACTATTTCTGGAAAATGTATTCTCCTAAATTCTAAATATATTATATTTATTTACCATAAATTCCATGAAAAACGATAGAATGGCAAACCAAATAAATATGTATAGCAGCCTAGAGGTAAGTAAATGGTGGTTTCTTCCCTGTCTTCTCTCTGGCGATGGCGAGAATGATGAAAAACTGTATGCTGTGTATGCGCACTGTGAAGGTCCGATGGAGGCTTGACCACTTTGGCCAATCAGAACGTTGAAAAAAACAATCACAATCACCGTGTGTTCCCCTTGATTGTTCATAAAACTCGACGGACCCTCTCTTGCGCAGTGGAACCCAGAACAATGTTTGACCACTAGGTTACGGCAACACCGTTCTGCCGAGCACACCCAAACCAAAGTAGTCACCGCAATGCCGAAGCAGTCTGACCTTCTCTAGAAGTTGCTGTAGCGGTGCTTGGGATATGTAGCTGATTGGCTATTGGTTGAGACTCGTGGCCCGATCTAGCTTGGTATGTTAGTGTGGGAAATTGGAAATGTGCATTGGGCCAAATTGGAGGTAATAATAAATGTATTTAGGTTATAGTTTATTGAGATGCATGAATACACCACACCAAAAGCTTGATTTTTTCGCTGTTTTAAAACGAATTTCCTGGTGCAATAGTGCCCCCATGATAATTAAAAATAAATTGCAGATATCGCAGAACAAATTAGTCAGTATTATTCTTAAACTTCTAGCACGTACTCATCTTAACCATTCCCGCTTTGAAAGCCTTAAATGTCTCAAAGTGGAGAAGTGAGTCTCTCAGATTAAATTGTGTCTTGTACACAAGATTGTCTACCGTATGATCCACAGGCACCTATGTAACAACATTAACTTGGTCCGGGATAACCATCATTATTCCACTAGGAGTGAAACTGACGTTGTTCCTTTTAGATGTAATAGTGGTATGGGGAAATACACTTTTTTTCTATTCAGTTGCCATTCTTTGAAATTGTCTTCCATTGAATTTGAACGTATACCTTCAATGGGTAGTTTGAAGTTCTCACTGAAAAAATTGCTAAATATTAGCATGTTCCAAAAGTGAGTCGTAAAATGATAGTACGTGGCTGAGAAGGAAACGCCCGGGATAGCATATGGTCTGTCTTTTGGTGTCTGTTGTGTATCATATTGTGATTGTCTTGTATATATTAGGGATTGATTGTTTTATATATTAAGTGTATGTGAGACAAGGGAGACGTACCTGTCCATAGTTGTTTATTAGGAAATGAAACTGTACTAATTAGCTCATTTGATGAAACAAACAACAATTTTGTCTGTCATTGTCTGTTGCCACTACTATTACCGCCTAACCTTGCTGCATCCCCCCTTCCAAAGGGACCACAATGGAAATACGCTTTTAAGCTTTATTGTGTTATCCTTGATGATTTTTGAAAATTGTATATGGAGGAGTCACCGGCTGGTCCTTATCTATGTATTTTAACTATTGTCTAATAAATTAAATAATGCGGCGCACAATTGGCCCAGCGTTGTCCAGGTTTGCCCGGGATAGGCCGTCATTGTAAATAAGAATGCGTTCTTAACTGACTTGACTAGTTAAATAAAGGTTAAATAAAAATATAAAATAACAAATCAATCAATCAATCAATACAGCGTATTGTAAACTACACAATACAAAGAAATGCCTACGCGCAACTTAAGCTCTCCTGCAAACAGTGCAATGAAATTAAGATATGTGTAGGTTATAGCCTAATAAATACATATAACTATACCACGTAACCGTAAGCCTATGAGGTTAACATCATTGCGCCATCCTGGCGCTGTGCTTTCAATATCTAATAGTCCTATACTCATCACTTATTATTCTGATTATTATTACAAATAGAAGATTATCACTTCCAACAAGGGTGCTTGTTTAGTAAAGTTAGATTAAAGTTGAAACAATGTCTCACAAGATCATTAGTATTTTACATAACAGAACCGAATATACTGTAATAGAATAGCATAGTAGGCCTATAACGTTACTGTTACACAAACAGCACCTCATTTCTAATGAGATTTTAGAATGGTTAGCTGAAGCTGAATAGTCAACATGTTTTATCATGCGCAAAAACTCAACAGAGCGCGCCACTATGCATTATACATGCTTTGATTTAAACAAAATATAAGAAAGTGTAATAAGTTTGTTAACACCATCTGCTCTAATTCGCTCACGAAACAGTAACTCAAGAAGATCAAAATGCATTGGCTATTACCATGAAACTTATTGAGATCATTGAAATGATTGGCATGCAGATGCAGTTTCACGGGTAAAACATGACAGTGTTGACAGTGATAACGGCCTATTTTGAAATGATGTATGCCTAACTTGGTGTTTGAGGGTTTTAAAAATAGAACATGTTCTTGGGACAATATATGTGGGCATAGACAGAAGTTGCAATTGGAGGATGCATATTATGCATATTCTATAATGACAGGCTATAYGGATACATCTGTCCGTACAAACGTTGATAGAGGAAACGATGACGTAATTTACATTTTTTTTGCCTCCCTCGCCTAAAAAAAAATAGCACGACACCACTGAATCCCAGGGAACTCAAGCTAGCAATAACACCAAATCCCAAAAAAAACGGATAAAAGAACACCTTACAGCACGACGGGGACTGTGAAGCAACAGACATTTTCATGCATTTTGTTTTGTATTATAACGTTATGTGATAAGTGGTTGGGATACGACTGCGATATGGTTGTCTCGCCTATGCTCGCCTGGCTATCTTAAGATGAATGTACTAGCTGTGGGTCGCTGTGGATGCTAGCGTCTGCTGAATGGCTAAATTGTAATGTAAATGTTGTGCTATGTATGTCGATTTATGTATATTATATTTTTAATTGGTTGTGATGTTGCCATCACTGGCACATTAGATGCTGCTGCCCTATACATAGACTTGAAATCACTGGCCACTTTATTAATTAGAACACTAGTCACTTTAATAATGTTTACATATTTTGCACTACTCATCTCATATGTATATACTGTATTATTTTGTCCTATTTTACTGCATATTAGTCTATGCCGCTCTGACATTGCTCGTCCAAATATTTATATATTCTTAATTCCATTCTTTTACTTTAGACTGTGTGTATTGTTAGATATTACTTGTTAAATATTACTTGACTGTTGGAGCTAGAAACAAGCATTTCGCTACACCCGCAATAACATCTGCTAAACATGTGTATGTGACAAATAACATTTTATTTGGATTTGATTTGATTTGTGTTGTTTCCTGTTTGGACCCCAGGAAGAGTAGCCGCTGCCTCGGCAGCGGGGATCCTAATAAATACTAAAGGGGTGAATACTTACTCAACAACAATTTTTTTGTTATTTAATTGTTATTCATTTGTAAAAATGTGTAGGATTTTCTTTTCACTTTGACATTATGATTAATTTTGTGTAGATCTATGACATTTTTTTTTTATTCAATCTATTTAAATCACACTTTGTAACACAACAAAATGTGAATAAAGTTCAAGGGGGTGTAGACTTTCTATAGGCATTGTATGTGCGCAAAGTTATTGAAAATGAAATAAAGAAATATTTCATTTACATAAGTATTCACACCCCCTGAGTTAATAACCACCTTAGGCAGCAATTACAGCTGTGAGTCTTTCTGAGTAAGTCTCTAAGAGCTTTGCACACCTGGATCTGCTTGAAAATCTATGGAAAGACTTGAAAATGGTTGTCTAGCAATGATCAACAACCAATTTATCAGAGCTTGAAGAATTTTTAAAAGAATAAGTTGTGCAAAGCTCTTAGAGACTTTCCCATGAAGACTCACAGCTGTATTCGTTGCCGAAGGCAACTCTAAGATGTATTGACTCAGAGGAGTGAATACTTGTGAAAATTATATATTTCTGTATTTAATTTAATACATTTGCAAAATTTCTTAAAACATGTTTTCACTCTGTCATTATGGGGTATTATGTGTAGATGGATGAGAAAACAATTATTGAATCACTTTAGAATTCAGGCTGTAACGCAACAAAAAGTGGAATAAGTCAAGGGGTATGAATACTTTCTGAAGGCACTGTATGTGCTCTCTATGCACACCATTCACATACATATATATTTATTTATATTCCAGACTGTGACATTGCTTGTTCTGACATTTCTCGTTCTGACATGTCTTCATTTTTCTTTTTACTTTTAGATTATCTGTGTATTGTTATTGTACTGCTAGATATTGCTGCATTGTTGGAGCTAGAAACATAAGCATTTCGCTGCACCTGTGATAACATCTACAAAACTGTATACGTGACCAATACATTTAGATTTGATTTATATTTCGATGGAAGCCTGTGGCACCAGACAGAGCTATCAGTTCTACATAGTTTATATTCATTACATTATTCATTACAGTCATATTGCCAAATCATATTGCCAAATTACTAAATCAGGGGTATCAAACTCATTCCATGGAGTGCCTAGTGTCTGCTGGTTTTTGTTTTTTCCTTTCAATTAAGACCTAGACAACCAAGTGGGGGGAATTCCTTACTAATTAGTGACCTTAATTCATCAATCAAGTACAAGGGAGGAGTGAAAACCCGCAGACACTCGGCACTCCGTGGAATGAGTTTGACACCTGTGTTCTAAATAGATGGCTCTGACACAAACCATCCCTTCATTCACACCCAGCCATCATGGCATAGGCATACATACAGTATATCACAAATATACGTTTAGACATGACGAAATGTACTGACATTGATTAATAGCTTTATTTTATGACGATAGACAAGAGACGTGTAGCGGGTAACTTTACTCTATGGTAATGGTGTATAAACTTTCTACTGGCATGAAATGATACAGAATTGCCTGACAAGTTTTTCTGTATATAGCTCCACTCAGCAGTCTAGCTTTGAGCCCAATTTTAATGGTCAGCTGACACATACCTTTAGAATTTCTGTTTCCGGCCGTGTTGGGTAGGAAAACGTGACATCTTTAAACTCGACCAGTCCTTTGCAGGTATCAGGGACCTCTTTCCCATCATGTGGGTGTTTGGACTCCCTGTCTATGTACTCAAATACCTTCTCAGCTGCTCCCACTCCCTGCATGAGACCCGTGTAGACCGATGCTATGCTCTGTAACACAATTCAATCAAGACAGGGGATAATGATAATACAATTATTATGGTCTTTTTCAGTTCCTCTGGATTTTCATAGTGAAAGTCTTCATCATCTTGCCTATGGTAATGTAAGGTTTCTAAAGGGATAGGTTGTGATTGTCATGTGTACAGTTACAGATGTACACTATATGTGCTTTTATTTTTATCAGACCTAGTGTTGTTTCCCTGCTTTTTTTAAGATCCTATTTTCTATTTCGGACCTCTGATTTTGAGCTCTGCACGGTTGAGAAGGAGCTTGTAAGTAAGCAGTTCACTGTATGGTTTACACCTGTTGTATTCTGTCATGTGACAAATAAACTTTGATTTGAATGAGTCAGACTTGCCTCCAGGCACTCTCCTAGCTCCAGCTCATATAAGATGAATGATATCAGGCCCCCTCCACTCATCTGCTCAGTAACGACCAGGTGACCGCCGTAGAAGAGGATAGCCACTTCAAGAACAAGCTCTGAGATCTGAAGCAATGAAGCAAACACATTTGAAACTCTTGTGAATTTGTGAATGTACCCAACGACAAGGGTATAGCACCGACACAGTGCATACAATAAAYAAAACACAAAACATATAAAACATGAGGCAGCTCATTAAATCTCCATCTGTTGTACGTCAGAGCAACGTTCAGTCCCCGTCTATCTTTATTTATTTCACTTTWATTTAACCTGTCGAGTCAGTTAAGAACAACATTTTTGATTCTTATTTACAGTGACGGTCTCACATCTGGGTAATACCTACACAACTGGACCACATGTAGAGGGCATAGGCCAACGCTTGCTTCTTGTTCAGCTGAAACATGACCTGTAGCCTGCCGTAGTAGGAATCAGCCTCCTGTTCCTCATTGGCAAAGCTGCGTACCGTCTTCATGGCTGAAATCGTCTCCTCGGCCACCTGGTTAGCCTGAGCCAGGGCAGTCTGGACCTCTTTGGTCAGTCTCTGAGAGGATGGTTAATAAGAAAATGTACCAACTAAATACGGTGTGAATGAATCTGTTAATACACACAAGTATTTCAACTTAATAAATGGGCTGGGGACATTGGTTTGGAAAGACAAGTGAAGTGTGTGTGTGTTTGTGCCTTTGAGTGTGTGCTTGCTTGTGCGTGTGTGTACCTTGTAGTACTCCCCATAGACTTTGGAGATGACTGCGATGAAGGGGAATCCCATGATGGTGACCAGAGTCAGCTTCCAGGACATCCCGAACATGAAGATGAAGAACCCTATGCCCTTCACCAAACTCTTTAGGAACATGTTGATGTTCAGAGAGATCAAGTCACTCACTTGTGTAGTGTCAGAGGACAGGCGAGAGGTGATGTCACCTGGAGGACAAACAGTTTTTTTCTTGTACTTTTTCTAAACTTTCGTATTCTCATTACTTTATGACAGGATAGGAACAGAAGCAGGGAAACAATGCAAAAGGGCTCATGCAGGGATCGAACCGGGATCACCGTCACGAGGACCAAACTCTGGGCCCAGGAGAAAAGCTTTTACACTTTGTGGAAGAGGAACATTTCATTTGTTATCTTATATGCCCTGAAGAAGGGACAGGTCATCTGATTCCTCTTAGTTTCTGTAAGACTGCTCTTAATCAGTGTCCTTGGTATGATTTGTCTTCTGCCTGTGGGGCTGCTATCTACTGATAAGCAATTACCAGACTCATACAAATGGCATGTGAAACACCACACCCATCCTGGGTCTGTATAAAATGTCTGTGAGAACAAAGAGCGAGTTGAATTTGTTTTCTCATGCATGCTCAAATAAAGCTTTACTGTATTTTGAGATCGGATTCCCTTCAGAGTGGGTTTTTTCCTCCACAACTTTAACGCTTTACTTAAAGCCTGTAGGCATAGAGAGACGTAACATAGTATAATAAGCCTTGTTATAAGACATTATCACTTTAGACGTATTATACATCCTTATAACAAGTTATAAAGCATTAATAACTAGTTATAACCCATTAATAACAAGTTATAAAGCATGAACAACAAGTTAGAAAGAATGAACAACAAGTTAGAAAGCATGAACAACAAGTTAGAAAGCATGAACAACAAGTTAGAAAGCATTACAAATTGCTATAACAGCTAGACTAGCTCTTCTCATGGTGTCAGCTGATGGTGATCTAAGAAAAGATTATACCTGCAGGCTTAACGTAAAGCGTTGGCAAGTGTTTTATGTATCTTCTGATCAGAGGAACAAAGGAAAAGGGAATGAATGGAAATAAGTGTTGAGGTCTACAATACCTCCTAAATGATACCCTATTCCCTATTTAGTCTACTACTTTTGACCAGGGCCCATAGTGCACTATAAAGGAATAGGATGCAATTTGGTACACAACTGAGATGTCACCTGTGTGGTTAGCATCAAAGAAGCCTATCTCCTGACGCATCAGAGATCTGAAGAGAAGGTTCCGCAGGCGAACATTCAGTCTGGCAAATGTTAGACTAAAGAGACCACCTCGTACTCCAACAGCAATAGAGCTGAGAAGAGATGCAAGAAATTAATCACTGCCAAGGATAAACGCAACAAACACACAAGAATGTACGTCATAATCTATTCAAATGTAGAATCAAGCACAGATACAGTCCATCAGAGAGGATATAGCACACAACAGTCTAAAAAGTTAACACAACACACACACAACTTCAACCATTCATAGTGTCTTACCTGGCTAAGGCCAACACCGTAAGGGTGATCAGGGGCTTGGTAAAGTACTTCATACTTTTGTGAATAACAACGCCATCTATAGCCTGCCCAATGTAGTAGGGGATGAAGGCCTCACCTATGAATGGGATATCATTGTATCATTAACTGTTATGAAATGCTAACAATAAGCACAACAGTGTAAAATAGAAATATGATAAGGCAACATACTGATGTCTCTAATGAAGGGAAATTAGTAAGAATAGCGCAATAGTTATACAACATGCTTAGGTTATTTACTCATGTTGCACGAGTCATCTACTGTAATTGGACAGTAAGTTTGGCTAATAAGTAGTAGAGAAACATATTGCAAATGTAAATGCAATACAATGCTGGTATGAGTAACACCGTCGTAAAACACAAACGCATGGGATCAAAACAGAACTTCAAAGATAGTATTGCTGCTTTATTACCCATGTTCACCTTTGACCAACTGTAGATAGAATACTATCTCACACAGCACTGTGTAAAGTGTATGCCTCACAATGGGGATCATTAAGCAACTTGATTTGTCATCTATAGGGCCCAGAGTTTTTCCTGACCATGTTACTAACCAACAAGTGGTGTGATGGGTCCGCACTAAAAAAAAAATCACATAAAGCTTACTTCATTTGTTGTGGTTTTCACTGCACGTGTATGCTATTCCTGATGCAGTGAAAATAATAAAAATATTTTTWAAATTAAGTAAGCTTTATGTGACATCTTTTTGAGTGTGGACCCATTACATCTTTGGAATGTATGAATTTACGGGTTTTACGCACAGGCCAAGCTTCTGGGAGAGCGCGATGGTCCCATTTTGACATGTTACTGACCAAGAAGAACTCTGTGGCCCTAGTAATAAGCTATAGGAGCCATGAGTTGTTCCTGGTCAGGCCCCATTGTCTCACGTCAGATAGCGCGAAGGCCGTCTAGGTTGAGGGACGAGCGTAACGTGAGACATTGGGTCAAGCCCTAGTCATCTGAGGATTGTGTTTAAATAAGGGTTTTGACTAGACGGGATGATTGCAGCTGTCAGAAGTGACTTTTCGTAGCAGGTTAGGAGAACTTACACAGCAGGTTAACTGAATTAGCGTGGCAGGTTAGGAGAATTAGGTTAAAGATAGGAAAAGGGTTAGGGTTAGCTAAAATGAAAACATTATCCCCGATGCAACTCAAACATGCAACTTTTGACCAGTAGCGGTGCTTGGGTAAAATCACTGGGGAAGCCAATCCATTAAAAAATTACATATTACAACATGTGTTGTGATAAATGTGTTGTTTGCTCTATAACCTTTTAGTTCATATGCCTTGACAACGTGATATAGAGGCCTAAAGACGAGACAATAAGAAGACAGTGGATAAATGAATTCAACCACAACAAAACCGGAGAGCAACATCTGTTCTGTGAATTCCACAAAACGTATTGCATGTAACAAACAGTTACATGACCTACAGCATACTTAAGCAAGTTATTTTCGGACCACTAAACAACTATTGATTTAGAACCATGGAGAGATACCGCAAGTCTCAAAGAAATCAGGAGCTGCCTCCACTTTTCCAGCACCATTTCAACTTCAACATCATCTAATCACCTAATACAGTGACAACTAAAAGACACCAAAAACGATTTAGTCCAAACAACATAAGCTAAATATGATGTAGCTGTCCATGGTACTGATTACTGAGTGTGTGTGTGTGTGTGCATGGTGTGTGTGCGTGCGTGCATGCATGCATGCAAGTAGAAAAAATATGTTGACTCACCCTACTTGTAGCGAAATGCCAATGCCATCCTCTTCTTTCATGTTGCCTAAACGATCTATGACTCTATCATACACTCCACGCATTTAGTTTTTGTTGTCCTAGGCTACCTGGCTAAAATACAGTGCCTTCGGAAAGTATTCTGACCCCTTGACTTTTTCCACATTTTGTTATGTTACAGCCTTATTCTAAAATGGATTAAACTGTTTTTTCCCCCTCATCAATCTACACACAATACCCCATAATGACAAAGCGATAATAGGTTTTTATAAATTTTCACAAATAAAAAAAATGAAACATTACATTTACATAAGTATTCAGACCCTTTACTCAGTACTTTGTTGAAGCACCTTTGGCAGTGATTACAGCCTCGAGTTTTCTTGGGTATGACGCTACAAGCTTGGCACACCTGTATTTGGGGAGTTTCTCCCATTCTTGTCTGCAGATCCTCTCAAGCTCTGTCAGGTTGGATGGGGAGTATCGCTGCACAGCTATTTTTAGGTCTCTCCAGAGATGTTCAATCGGGTTCAAGCCCGGGCTCTTGCTGGGCCACTCAAGGACATTCAGKGACTTGTCCCGAAGCCACTCCTGCGTTGTCTTGGCTGTGTGCTTAAGGTCGTTGTCCTGTTGGAAGGTGAACCTTCGCCCCAGTCTGAGGTCCTGAGCGCTCTGGAGCAGATTTTCATCAAGGATCTCTGTACTTTGCCCCATTCATCTTTGCCTCGATCCTCACTAGTCTCCCAGCCCCTGCCACTGAAAAACATCCCCACAGCTTGATGCTGCCACCACCATGCTTCATCGTAGGGATGGTGCCAGGTTTCCTCCAGACATGACGCTTGGTATTCAGGTCAAAGATAATCTTGTTTCTCATGGTCTGAGAGTCTTAAGGTGCCTTTTGGCAAACTCCAAGTGGGCTGTTATGTGCCTTTTACTGAGGAGGGGCTTCCATCTGGCCAATCTACCATAAAGGCCTGATTGGTGGAGTGCTGCAGAGATGGGTGTTCTTCTGGAAGTTTCTCCCATATCCTCAGAGGAACTCTAGAGCTGTGTCAGAGTGACCATCGGGTTCTTGGTCACCTCCCTGACCAAGGCCTTTCTCCCCCAATTGCTCAGTTTGGCCGGTCAGTCAGCTCTAGGAAGAGTGTTGGTGGTTCCAAACTTCTTCCATTTAAGAATGATGGAGGCCACTGTGTTCTCGGGGACCTTTTTTCATACCCTTCTCCAGATCTATTCCTCAACACAATTCCAACCTCATGGCTTGGATTTTGCTCTGACATGCACTGTCAACTGTGGGACCATAAATAGACAGGTGTGTGCCTTTCCAAATCATGTCCAATCAATTTAATTTACCACAGGTGGACTCCAATCAAGTTGTAGAAACATCTCAAGGATGATCAATGGAAACAGGATGCATCTGAGCTCAATTTCGAGTCTCAGAGCTAAGGGTCTGAATACTTATGTAAATATGGTATTTCTGTTTTTTATTTTTAATACATTTGCTAAAATTTCCCCCAACATTTACTTGCTACGTCATTATGAAGTATTGTGTGTAGATTGCTGAGGATAAAATAAAATACTTTAGAATAAGGCCGTAATGTAACACAATGTGGAAAAAGTCGAGGGGTGTGAATACTTTCCGAAGGCACTGTACATGCTTCCTACCCTAACTTCCTTTCATGGGCAACGATATGCCAGGCCAGCTTGTTAAGCATAATACGTCTAACTCCTATCCTCTCAGACCAGGGGCACATCAATGTATGAATTTTTGGTTGGATCAGATTTGGCGTTATAATCGATGGCCGTTATAATCAACTCCAAATCCCTATCTCCATCCATGGCTAATTTAGGAAAGGGACAATTTTAGCTAGCTAGTTAGTCACCGGAGGAAAACGACACAATGGAGATGCAACAATTCAAGTTTTTTTCTGTCAATTATACAAATAAGATAAATTATTTTTTATGTTTTTTTGTTATTTTCTCTGTCATTTTTGGGGGGAAGCCTGGCTTCCCTTGGCATCCATGAATACATGCCACTGCTTTTGACATCACCAAGACATTAGCTGTCGGAGCAGGGCGATCTGGCTCACCAACCCTGGTTGGTGACCCTGGCATCCCTTCTAGCCATGACCTTAAATAAGAGGTTAGAGTTACTCACACACAGCAGAGATGAGGAGGAAGAGGACGGCAACAGAAAGCAGCCCAGCGTCTTTACTGCAGTAGGACAGCAGACGCCCCATTGTGGCCCCTGAGTCCGTCTGGTCCTGTGTTCCTTTCCTGCTAGCCCTCCTCCTCTTCTTCCCCCCATGCTCCTGTCCGTGCTCCTCCACCTCTTCAGTGCCATTCTCTCCAGCTGTCTCCACCAGCCTCTCAATCTCTTCAGAGCCCCCATGTCCTCCTCCACCACCACCTCCCTCTCCTTCAGTAACAGTGTTGGGAGTCCTTCCCAGGAGCCTCCAGAGGAGCACGGTCCCCAGCGCTGACACACAGGTCCAGGAGAACAGGCTAAGAAACCAGGGTTGGTGAGCCAGATCGCCCTGCTCCGACAGGATCAGCAGCTTGGCTGAGGCATAGGTACTGATGGTCAGGCAGATGAGGAGAGTCAGGGTCCCCAGGGCAGAAACCCTGTGTGGACCGTCCACTCTGTTCCATAACACGCCTATGGAGGCCCCCAGCAGAAGGCAGACTCTGACCAGCACAGTACCCCAGAGGTCCAGGACGGAGTGGAGAATGTCAAAGTTCTGCCCATCCTCTGTGAATATTGCAGTCTGGGATCCGTGTAAGTAGATGACAGTGGTGACAATAACATCCATCAGGATGAATACCAAGATGCAGCTCACCACTACTATGACCCCCATTCTGTTTCAGTCTATCAGTGGTGTAATGTCAAAAAGTCTTGGGAGAAACAAGTTTCAGTGAAACTCAAACTATAGCTTTTTATATTTGTTTTAATAGAGCTGCTATCAGAAGAAATTAATAGGGTATTACAATCATAAAGTTTTTTTTCAGACTAGTTTTGAATTCAACTCAAATTGTATGCCGACCGTGATCACTAATGCGCCCGTGACATCAGGTTTCAAGGGCTTGCGTTAATTTATCACATTTCCCTACCGTTGCTCGTCTTCTCTCTGATATTCGATTACTTAACAGCTTTCCTTGCTACAGCAATTTATTATATTTTAGGCGACAGACCCGTCTCTCGTTCTTGTTTCATGCCTTATTGTTTAGTGTATACGGAAGCCGGTAATAGTTATGGTGTGAGAGACTCCTCCCTCAAGATAATACAAGGGTTTGGCGGGGCAAATGGACAACCAGACCTGTACATTGTTATTTATATTAGGTTTATTCAAAATAGAGAGAGTGTGTGCGTGTGTCCGCGCGCGTGAATGAGGAGAGAGCATTTTTGAAAAACAGAACTGACAAGTCAATATTTATTTAAATATTAATATTAACATTAAAATATGCATTAAGTGAAAGTAATATTTATCATTACAGTCTTAAAGCTGCAATATCTAACTTCTTGGGTGACCCGACCAAATGCACATAGAAATCTGAGTTAGATATTTCTAATTCCCATTGACAGCAAGTCTAAGAAGCAGGGGAGAACGACTGCCCCCCTCGCATTGAGGATTTGAAGTTCAAGGCCGACCCCGGTATTGCAGGTAATTGATTCCAGAAAACAAGACCCTTCGATTATAGTCAAAGGGAGTATGGCGATCTTCGTAGTCAATATTCGTGGATTATTCGTGCTTCTACACCCGCATTGCTTGCTGTTTGGGGTTTTAGGCTGGGTTTCTGTACAGCACTTTGAGATATCAGCTGACGTAAGAAGGGCTATATAAATACATTTGATTTGATTTAAAAACATTTTCCGAACACAATAATGTACCAATACTTGCTTCTATTTCACCAGATGTATGTCCTTGAACCGATTACTTTAAAATCACACACAGACGAAGTTATGAGGATAGTTTTTTTGCTACCGGAAGCTAGTTTTGACTTCACAATCATCTGTAGAGAAGAAAAGAGAGCCATACAGGCTGATATAAACGCTATCAGATATAATTGTACGATCTCTAATCGCGCCACTTTTCAGTGTTTGTTCTCCTGAGTCGTTTGGATACCAGTGTTGATAGCAGGGCAAACATGGCTTGTTCAGGATTTAACTGCACTAATCGCCATTCGAAGGAGGATCATGATCTTTATTTTTCCCCGGTAAATCTGTAATCTAAAGAAATTATGATTTTCACTTTCATATTTTCGTGTCAACTAGGACTAGGTTTATGCTAGTAGAGGTTAACTAGCAGATAGCCTAGCTTCCAATGCTAGCTTAGCATGAATGTTCAAATTGTATGTTCAATAGTGAGCGACATGCAAAGCATCTTACAGTATGTTTGCTAGTAGCAAGTGTGTTCATGAGTCATGAATACAGGTTTGCCACAGAGGTCTGTTAGCTAGTTAATATCAACTCCGCATGGACCTGCATTTCATGACCCAACTTCATTTTTAGTCTACATTTATGTGATAAATGTTGGTTCCTGTGAACTGTAACTGACGTTAGCTAGCTAGCTGACGTTAATGATTGACACGTGTCAGACTCAGACAAGACACTTAGCTACTAGCCTTCTCTTGCCCCAGAAACTGCTAGCTACTTCATCATGGCACTAATTTAGTATTCCACGAACTGGGCATTCTATCTGACACAAACAGGATCATGACAATTAGCAAACGTCAACTAGCTAACGCTAGCTAATATATTTTGATTAATTATGAAAATATATTCGGTTTCATAGAGCTCTGGTTGATATTGCATAAAGATAGCACAATTAGCCTTGTTATTTATAACTTGTGAATGCGAATGCCTAAGCATTGAAAAAAGATTACACCTATTCAACATGAATACATGTTTTGTACAGTGTGTCATACATAGGCTGTGTCATGCATGATGTAATTTCATATGTAACTATGTGAAAACAAAACTCATTATCAAAATCAGGGGTGAAAGTAAGGCGGTAGGCAAAATAAATAGTTGGGGGTAACTTACACTGTACTGGTAAAACATGAACCTATCACAATAATTAAAACAATATTTCAAGAAAACTAGGCTATTACACCAGTATTTATGATTACCGCATGTCAAAGGCATGAAAAATGAGCGAATGGGACTTGATAGATGGTTGGACTAGAACAGGTATTCTGAACTGGGGTTACTCCAACGGGGCTATACATTTGGGTGAGGTTTTTTTCTCGCCTCTGAATAGTCTCATTTCACTGCCAAGAATAGAATTAAACCATCTAGTGTTCAGAGAAATAACAACACAATGTCAAATACAGGTAGCCTAGTCAAATAATTAACATCCAATCACATTAACCGTTACTCTCGTGGGAATTCCACTAGCGGTCCGTATGTTGCCAAACGTAGCTGCTGCTCATGTTGGTGTCTGTACTGATGGCGCAAAAGCCATGACAGGGAGGCATATTGGAGTGGTAACGTGCGTGCAAGCAGTTGCCCCCGACGCCACTTGGGTACACTGCAGCATCCACCGAGAGGCTCTTGCTGCCAAGGGAATGCCTGACAGCTTGAAAGACATTTTGGACACTACAGTGAAAATTGTTAACTTTGTTAAAGCAAGAACCCTGAACTCTCGTGTATTTTCTGCACTATGCAATGATATGGGCAGCAACCATGTAACGATTTTACAACATACAGAAGTGCGGTAGTTAACAAGGGGCAAAGTATTGACACGTTCTTTTAATTGAGAGAGGAGCTTAAAGTTTTCTTTACTGACCACAATTTTCACTTGTCTGTCCGCTTAGTTGATCCTCCAAGGTAATTTTTAAAAATAGATTATTTGCCGTTATTGACATAATTGTCATCCAAGTTTTGATTTCGATATTGGTATTGATCTTCATGCATTCTAAAAATATGTCTAAAACACCTTGCAAACACTCCAAAACAACTTTTATTGTATCTGAACCCATTATGTCATATTATTTGGTTTGGAGTCTTTAAGGTGTATTTTCTAAAATACATTACAGACTATGGAAACAAAATAAGCTTCTAAACAATGGAAATAAATATAGTAAAATGGTAAATGCACAAACTACAATCAATGTATTAGTGATAAAGGGTCAACGTGTAAAAATTGAGGAATTACTCCCTGTTATTTGTTTAGTAATGAACATAGGTTACATTTCTAAACCTTTATCTTTACCTTACAGTTTCCCTTTGGGTAACGAAGCCAGGCTGCAGCAGTGGATGGTCAATGTCAGGAGACAGAACTGGAAACCCAACGCAACTTCTCGTCTGTGCTCCCTCCACTTCGAGGATGACTGTTTCTCCTGAGATCCAAAGAGAAAGCGCCGCCTTAACAAAACAGCTAAGCCTACCATTTTCTCCTTCCCCCAATCGTTTGCAGAAACAGTCTGTGAGAAGTGGGGTAGGAGGTGTGGTAACAGTCTGTGAGAAGTGGGGTAACAGTCTGTGAGAATTGGGTAAATTCAACTGCAGAGGTAAGTGGCACCACACTTACAGAACATGGATACTCTAGGTTAGAGTATGTGGGGTTGCTGCCAATCACAACGATGATGTCATGATTGAGAACATCAATGAGCAGACCTTTGTTGTCATCGAAGTGACAGTTGACAGCAACGTTAGTGGGGTCAAACCAAATGAGAATTGATATTTTTTATTTAACCTTTATTTAACTAGGCAAGTCAGTTAAGAACAAATTCTTATTTTACAATGACGGCCTACCCCGGCCAAACCTTCCCCTAAACCGGATGACGCTGGGCCAATTGTGCGCCGCCCTATGGGACTCCCGATCACGGCCGGTTGTGATACAGCCCGGGATCGAACCAGGGTCTGTAGTGACACCTCTAGCACTGAGATGCAGTGCCTTAGACCGCTGCTGCGTCGCTCGGGAGCAGGATATACTTGACCATAGTTACACAGCTGCATTTTCTAAAGGTTATGTTGAAACTGATAACTCCAAAATTTTGGCAAATGATGTGTCATCTCCAAGAACAGTGAACCGGAAAATGGATTCAAAACAGGGTCAGCTGAAAGCATGCCATAAAAGTTAAAGATGCCGTGGCAGAAGACCAGCCGATTGAAGAGAATGGTTTCCTCTTTGTCCTCTCACACAGCAACTGAAAGAAAAACTACTGATCTCAACAGACTGTGCAAAACTGATGAACCTTAAACAATGTACCAAGGGAAGTCCTGTCCAGGTTACAACAGAGAGAGTCTGCAAAATTCTCAGAAGAATTTGCATTGATTCCACGTTTACTCCGCGAAAGCGTATGAGTATGTGCAGGAAAGTTTTAATCTTGCATTATCACACCTCCAGATGATCCGTACCTGGTACAGTAGTGTCTCAGCTGATCCTGGATTTACTGAAGCTTCATTTATTGGAGATAATAAGGAAAGAATGCAAGGTGACTCTCTGTGCTCTCATGGTGGATGAGAAGGCTAAACGCAAACAACTGGAGTTTTCAGGAGGCAAAATACAGTTGAAGTCGGAAGTTTACATACACTTAGGTTGGAGTCATTAAAACTCGTTTTTCAACCACTCCACAAATTTCTTGTGAACAAACTATAGTTTTGGCAAGTTGTTTAGGACATCTACTTTGTGCGTGACAAGTAATTTTTCCAACAATTGTTTACAGACAGATTATTTCACTTATAATTAATTCACTGTATCACAATTTCAGTGGGTCAGACGTTTACATGCATTAAGTTGACTGTGCCTTTTAAACAGCTTGGAAAAGTCTGGGAAATGATGTCATGGCTTTAGAAGCTTCTGATATGCTAATTGACATAATTGGAGGTGTACCTGTGGATGTATTTCAAGGCCTACCTTCAAACTCAGTGCCTCTTTGCTTGACATCATGGGAAAATCAAAAGAAATCAGCCAAGACCTAAAAAAAAAAAAGTGGGACTTCTACAAGTCTGGTTCATCATTGGGAGCAATTTCCAAACGCCTGAAGGTACCACGTTCATCTGTACAAACAATAGTACGCAAGTATAAACACCATGGGACCACGCAGCCGTCATTCCGCTCAGGAAGGAGACATGTTCTGTCTCCTAGAGATTAACTTACTTTGGTGTGAAAAGTGCAAATCAATCCCAGAACAACAGCAAAGAACCTTGTGAAGATGCTGGAGGAAACAGGTACAAAAGTATCTATATCCAGAGTAAAACGAGTCCTATATCGACATAACCTGAAAGGCCGCTCAGCAAGGAAGAAGCCACTGCTCCAAAACCGCCATAAAAAAGCCAGACTACGGTTTGCAACTGCACATGGGGGGTGCTTTGCTGCAGGAGGGACTGGTGCACTTCATAAAATAGATGGTATCATGAGATTATGAAAATTATGTGGATATATTGAAGCAACATCTCAAGACATCAGTCAGGAAGTTAAAGCTTGGTCGCAAACGGGTCTTCCAAATGGACAATGATCCCAAGCATACTTCCAAAGTTGTGGCAAAATGGCTTAAGGATAACAAATCCAAGGTATTGGAGTGGCCATCACAAATCCCTGACCTCAATCCTATAGAAAATTTGTGGGCAGAACTGAAAAGGCGTGCGAGCAAGGAGGCCTACAAACCTGACTCAGTTACACCAGTTCTGTCAGGAGGAATGGGCCAAAATTCACCCAACTTATTGTGGGAAGCTTGTGGAAGGCTACCTGAAACGTTTGACCCAAGTTAAACAATTTAAAGGCAATGCTACCAAATACTAATTGAGTGTATGTAAACTTCTGACCCACTGGGAATGTGATGAAAGAAATAAAAGTTGAAATAAATAATTCTCTCTATTATTCGGACATTTCACATTCTTAAAATAAAGTGGTGATCCTAACTGGCCTAAAACAGGGAATTTTACTAGGTTTAAATGTCAGGAATTTTGAATTCTTTAAGTGTGGAATTCCGTTTTGTATTCTTTAAGTGTGCACTTTCTGTGTTATTTTCTATGTTAACTTACTCAGTCATACTAACACCTCACTTTTGGCCTGTAGCTTGCAGTGATGAGTGGGCTTTAAACCAAAGCAGGCCTGGTTGTCTCTGCTACTCTATAGTTGAATGTGTTTTATCTTGTGTTTCAGGGTGTTCAAAGTTTTTGTTGTGAATATGGTTCCATCCTCCCCAAACTCTTAAAGCACCATCCATTGTCTCGCGCTACTATTATTAAGTTGTCTTTTTCACTCACACACAAAACACACACACTCTGTCTATCAACGTGGCATGCAGCATTGGCAGAACGCCGCCGAGGAGGAAGCCCTTCAGAGAGGGACAATTTTTTCCATACTTTATTCTTCATTGGCGTGTCATTTACCATTTTGTGTTCAGCTGAAACTTAACTGAGGTCCTCCTGTGTGTTCTGACGCCCGACGCAAACCTGCCGCCGCTGCTGCACCTTCACCTCCAAAAAATAACGTGTCACACTCTCAGTCCCTCAAGACTGATGGTAAATGTCAAACTCCATCAACTGGGCCAGCAATCAGTATATAACCTGACACCACTGGAGGTCTTGATAAGATTTGTGTTGAACAAGAAAGAAAACAAGTAGGTGGCCAGTGCGATGCAGAAAAGTTTAAACTATTTACAGATAATATAACACAACGGGTAACTACAATACTGTTATTGTGAGCATCTTAGTGTATCCTGGAGTTGGTATATTAAACTAACTGCCACTGGGTTAGGCATCCACACATAAAAGACAATTGCCCTTCCTATTTCTGGGCAATGATTGCTGTGTTCAGCCCTTTATCAATGATGACCTTGGAGGACACCAGAAAGATCGGCAGCAGGCTGGACCATCTCACTCATATTTAGCAGGGCCTGTATCCTCTGGGCTAGCCGGGTCCGGGAAGGTTGCCACTCTCTGCCTCTATCAGGGCTTGAGAGGGAAGTAAGCGACAGGGACCTTCACTTTCACATCGTCATTTAGGCTCACCAGCATAATTGTGATCATGTCCCTAGCCATTGTGCAAGTGGACCAAGTTGGGTTAAGGTCTGAACTTTAAGCAGTCATTCACGATGGTGCTGAGGTACTGGGTTTGGTCCTGCTCTGCCAAGTCTACCTCCATGCTGTGACTAGGAGCCTGGCTAATGAGCTTCTCACGGATCTTATCCAGGAAGAAACATGTCAGGATGGCCCACAGCCTTCTCCTGCATCACTTTGGGCAGCTGTGGGTGACACCGTACCATTTCACTCATTTCTGAAATGAGATGAAATAAAAACAGGAAATAATAGAGGTCTTTCGAAGGACCAATTACACTGTTACATCATCATATTGCAACTTCCGGTTGTAAGCCAAGTTGATTTGTAATTCACAAATGTTGTAAAATGTGCTTTTGTGATATACTCTAATAAAGTATCATTGCGGAATAGTTCTGCCCCCTGTTGGTCTGAGTTCTTATTTATTGATGGTAGTTTCAATAAAAAGACACATGTTACAAGCATTGCAATGAAGGCTTACATCTACCTCCTACAGAAGCAGTCAGTTGATGGCACTGCTGGAGACAAAACAGCGCACAGCTCGATCAAAGATCAGTGTCTAACAGGTCACCTCTTACAAAACACACAATTCAATACAGACTATGCATTTTAAGACTGGTGCTGCTGATTTTTGAGCTATAATTAGATGGTGTTTTAAATCATGCAAATTAGTTATTGAGGACTAAATCACATGTGCTCTAGCTCTACATGCACACCTGAGGCATAGACAAAAACAATTAGGAGAGCTAGCAGTGTAGCTTAAGTAACATAGTGTTTTGGTGAGAGATCCTCCTGTAATACAATGCACACCAGAAAGGCCATAAAACTTGTATAACTTTCAAATGCAACAGGCACAAACAAATATGTTGGGCCAAAACATAACTTAAAGATTCAGGCTACATAGCTAAGCTATAGCCACCTTTTCCCACCCTTCTCTCAAAGTGTAGTAACGAAATATAGTGGACGTACAGTACAATGAACACATACCGTTACAAAAAAATCTATAAACCAGATTTTGCTTTGTCATTATAGGGTATTGTGTGTAGATTGATTCAGGTTTTTTTTTTCAATCCATTTTAGAATAAGGCTGTAACGTAACAACATGTGGAAAAAGTCAAGGGGTCTGAATACTTTCTGAATGCACTGTGTGTGGCGTGGGGGGAAAAGGGCCAGAGAAATGTTAGGTAGGGTCTGGGGTTAGAGGCAAGGGTGTCATGGTTTGGGGTGGTCTGGTCTTCTCATCATATTCTACAAACAAATGGATTCCCAGTCTGGCCCATATCCTCTTGGTCCATGTGGGGGGGAATGATCTGGGGCAGGTAAAGTGTGGACATTGTGAGGAAGATGAAGGAGGACCTGCTGCACCTCCACCGGCTGTTCCCAAGAATGAAGCTTGTCTTCTCTTCCATCACCTAGAGGCACCAGTGGAGGGCTGCCAATGGGAGCAAGATGAATAAAGCATGGCTATTGGGGAATTTACATTTGTTCAGGGTTTGGGTGGGTACTGGGTAAGCCATCCTTACATAAAACATGATAGCCCTGGTCTATTTCTGCATGAAAGAGTTCATTACACCCCATCGGGAAATTATATTTTTTAGATGCCATCCACCATAGCCTTAAACAGTTATTATACTTTAATTATGTTGACATACTGCGTCACTCATTTCATATGTATATACTGTATTCTATTCTACTTCAGTACTACTTAGTCACTCTACTTAGTCACTGCCACTCCGACATTGCTCGTCCTAATATTTATATATTTCTTAATTCCATTCTTTTACTTTTAGATTTGTGTGTATTGTTGTTAATTGTTAGATACTACTGCACTGTTGGAGCTAGGAACACAAGCATTTTGATACACCCCCAATAAAATCTGCTAAATATGTGTCAGGATGCGGGATGTTTAGTTTTTTTTTGTTAAAAAAAAGTGCAGCACTTATTGTTTTGAATAGCAGCACAGAAATAATGTAGCTCATGCTGTACTTATGTTGAAACGCACCCCACCTTACAGTCACAGCAAACCATAGCAACAAACAGTATATCTAACATCCTATATTGGTTTGACAACACTCACAATGTCAGTGGCTCTATAAATAGTTAGCTACATATTGTTTTGAGCTTCTTACAAAATCATGGAGTTGGTACTACGTGGCACTGGGTTATGCATCCTCACATAAAACATGATAGCCCTGACTTATTTCTGCACGATGATAACCTTTCGATTTTAAGTTGTATATGATGATTACAATAACAACCAGTCTGGTTATACAAGGCAATTGACTGATTTATTAGGACAAGGCTTGAATTATTAATAGACATCTTATTATTAATTTGTTTTGGGTTTCAGAAGATATGTCCAACACAAGCCATGAATAGCTTACTTTGATATATGGCTGCATGCACTAACTTTCATTTTTGTATGTATTGTTGTGATTGCGTTGACAGACAAAATCAAAAAAGTGTTTATCGACATATTCAATCTCTCCTTATCCCAGTCTGCTGTCCCCACATGCTTCAAGATGGCTACCATTGATCCTGTACCCAAGAAAGCAAAGGTAAATTAATTAAATTACTATCACCCCGTAGCACTCACTTCTGTCATCATGAAGTGCTTTGAGAGACAAGTCAAGGATCATATCACCTCTACCTTACCTGACACCCTAGACCCACTTCGATTTGCTTCCTGCCCCAATAGATCCACAAACGATGCAATCGCCATCGCACTGCACACCGCCCTATCCCATCTGGACAAGAGGAATACCTATGTAAGAATGCTGTTCATTGACTATAGCTTAGCATTCAACACCATAGTACCCTCCAAGCTCATCATTAAGCTCGAGGCCCTGGGTCTGAACTCCGCCCTTTGCAACTGGATCCTGGACTTCCTGATGGGCCGCCCCCAGGTGGTGAAGGTAGGAAACAGCACCTCCACTTCACTGGTCCTCCACACTGGGGCCCCACAAAGGTGTGTGCTCAGCCCCTCCTGTACTCCCTGTTCACCCATGACTGCGTGGCCACGCACGCCTCCAATTCAATCATCAAGTTTGCAGACGACACAACAGTAGTAATCCTGCCTACAGGGAGGAGGTAAAGGCCCTGGGAGTGTGGTGCATGGACAATAACCTCTCACTCAACGTCAACAAAACAAAGGAGCTGATCGAAGACTACAGGAAGCAGCAGAGGGAGCACCCCCCTATCCACATCGACGGGACTGCAGTGGAGAAGATGGAAAGCTTCAAGTTCCTCGGCGTAGGAAAACTGAAATGACAAACTGAAATGGTCCACCCACATAGACAGTTGTCTGAATATGATTATAAAATATACTTGTTATAAAATCAACATTTACCTAATGCTCATGTGTCCCCCAAACCAATTAAATTATTATACATTTAAAATGTATGTAAAATCTCAGAAATATGCTACATTAAACCCTGAAATATACATATTATATGTCAGTGGGCTCATCATTTAAATAAAAAAATGCTTTCAATTCAGAATTTTAACATAAATCTAATCTTCCTGGGATTGTCCTTAACATTTCAGACTGAGCTCAGAAAACATAAAATTCATATTTATTCATCTTTGCTATTTTATTTAACAAATATTGTCATGTGACGGGGTTGAGACTAGGGTGACAGGGTTGAATACTGTAACGGGGTTGAAGAGACACATCGGTTTCCATATAAACTACTTTAGTTTACTATCAAAATCCCTCTAAGATTAACCCCAAAATATCATTTCATTGTATGCAACCATGTAATAAGGACATVAGATATATTTAGAATAATCTGGGTTTTATGAACCAAACTGCAGTAAATATGGAAACAAATAAAAACACATCAGGCATTAGGGTAATTAATAACATTCAACAGGTTTCATCAGAAAAGTTCAATGTGTCATTAAACTGTAGGAACATTTTCCGAGGGCATTTAGAATGCTAGAACAGCTGTAACTACAGCACTAGTGTCACCATGACTATCCTTCTCAGGAGCACCATATTCATTCATGCTTTTCTTCCTGAGAGTCTGGCCCACACATCTCGCTCAACCTCTACGTGGCAGGATGTCACACAATGTGGGGGTGGAATCATCAGACCACATGGTGTGCATGAAATTAATAGATTGTATATTTTCATGGGTTGAAGTATAATTTTGATAAGTACTAGTTTTCCATCTTTATTTCATGTAACAGAGTTGAGTTGGTCAGCTCGACAATCCCCARCTTTAAAAAACAACAAAATACAATTATAAAAGAACGTGATTGTTTCTATACCATGCAGTTGAAAATTGTTGCATAATGTCACTTCCTGTTAATGATGGCACATAAGGCTGACCATTTTTATTGGCAGAGTTTGGTTGGTGTGACAGGGTTGACTGTAGACTGAGGGACAGAGCTAAATTGTGTGATTTTAGCTAAATTGTGTGATTTTAATCAATAATCATGCATTTATTTGATAAAAATACTTTCTCAACAAAATAACACAAATKTATGTTTGCATTAATGGCAAAAGTTATTATGTGCACATTGTAGTATTAATTTCCCAAGTAAAAATTAAGTGAAATGCCTGGGGGTATAACGACACAAGGCGAGACCCAGATGCAAACACAGGAGGCAGATGGTTTATTTATTGAACAACYAGGGGCAGGCAAGAGTTCATAACCAGGTCAGAGTCCAAACGGTACAGGGCGGCAGGCAGGCTCGAGGTCAGGGGCAGGCAGAATGGTAAGGCAGGCAGGCTCGAGGTCAGGGGCAGGCAGAATGGTAAGGCAGGCGGGCTCAGTGTCAGGGCAGGCAAAAGGTCAGAACTAGAAAAGAGAGACTAGAAAAAACAGGAGCTTGGAAAAAGGCTGGTTGACTTGGCAAGACAAACTGGCAACAGACAAACAGAATACAGGTATAAATACACTGAGGGTTATAGGGAAGATGGGTGACACCTGGAGGGGGTGGAGACAATCACAAGGACAGGTGAAACAGATCAGGGTGTGACAGGGGGACATGACACAAATATTAGTGTCAGTTAAAAAAATAAGATTTATTAAATAAAAAGTTTAAATTAATGCTTTATTTATTTAAATGCATTAATACTGGACATTTAAATGTATATACAAAATCTTAACATTTCATTTTGGTGACCCAATACTTGAAATATAATGTAAAAGTTAGAGGGACTGAAATATTACCCAAGCCCAAGAATGACCCATATGCTGTATTCTGTCCTATTCTACTGTCTGTGCCGCTCTGACATTGCTCATCCAAATATTTATATATTCTTAATTCCATTCCTTAGATTTGTGTGTATTGTTAGATATTACTTGTTAGATATTACTGCACTGATGGAGCTAGAAACACAAACATTTCGCTACATCCGCAATAACATCTGCTAAACATGGGTATGTGACCAATAACATTTTATTTTATTTAAACAACCGCCTTTTGTACCGCTAGAAGTGGTGGTGCATGATATCCTCTCCCCAATTTATACGTTTTTACTCGTGCACATAGAGCTGGCTTGAGCCATAGACCGAAGCAGATCGAAGAGTACTGTAGCTCTCACTGACAAAAAACAACAAAAGCTGCCTCTGGCACATAGACAGCTCTTGCATGCAGTGGCCTATGACCATACATCTGAACTACCGGCAGTTTGCCTAAACTCCACCTGATGGAATGTTGTCCTTTCAGACTGTCGGAGCCTGTGACGTCACTTCTGGGACTAGCTCAAACAGCGCATGCGAGGTTCCAAAAAACTCTTCCATGAGACAAGATAGCGCGCGCATCAACGACGCTTTCTGGTCTTCAAAATGTGCCACTGAGCGTTCCCATACAAAATATTGGCTTTGCCAATATCTTTTACAGTCTACGCTAAGAAGCGGTAGATCTGTTCTATGTGAGCTATTTCTATGCTTTAGTGTCATTTTTGTTTTTTTACTATCGGTTTTTGTACACCAGGTACAAACAGCTGAAAATACAATATTTTTGGTTATTGAAAATATTTTCACAGAGATTTAGATGGTACAATGTTTCTCAACATCAGGGTTCGTCAACTAGGTTTGGCCTAAAAAATTCTGACCTAATAGTCGGTGGTTCATCACATAATTAGTATATCATATTATCGCACTTAACTGGCCTACACTAGAAATTGTACAATTTGTTAAACACATCCGATTAGTACATAACAAATTCAGTGACAATAACATAATCATTTAGATATGATTACGCTCATAAAATCACCATGTCTCTATTCAAATATTATTTTGTCTATTTCTCTGTTGATTGGTGGGAAAAACAGGTCTACGTAGCCTACTGTAACATACACTATTTTTTTAACTTAATCATTCGTTCAGAATAATTAGCTTGATAACAAGAGAAAAAGTCGCTATCAAAAAGTATCAAAAGATGAATAATGAAAATCGAAGTTTCCGGGAAGAATGTACAGAGATATGCGTTCATCTTACCATATATTCCCAATGCCAAGCCAGTATCTTATTTGCAATGAAAATGTCGTTGTTTACAAATAATTCAGTCTCAGACGTCATTATGAATCTAAGCATTGAACTTTCAGTGGCCTTCCCGCCCCAGACAGATGCCCGACGCAGATACATTGAAGAGTTAACTGCAAGATACACAACCGGCTTTTTTGGCTGACATATTCTGTCACTGAAACGGGTTAAATATCCAGTTACAAGGAAGAGGGAAAACAGTCGTGGACATGGTGGAAAAACTTGAGGCCTTTACTGGAAAGCTTGAGTTGTTCGATTTGGACTTGACATCTGGAAGGCTACTGCACTTCAGAACACTGAAGAAACGACAGGTAGAGGGACCAGGCCGCAGCATTGTCACAGAGGATGGAATATTTCATCAAGCAGCTGAGGGACAACTTCTGGAAGTCCTAATTTTCCTCTATGAACGCAATATAGACTCACGACAGCATTCACACAAGTCAATCAAGGACTGACTGCGCATCAAAATCACACCCATCTCGCGCGATATCCAAGATCGTGTCTGAGTGGAAATGCAACTTTTTCCATTGAGTAAGTAACTTAGTGGCCTATATGACTGTATTTAGTAAATACTAACATTATTGTGAGTGCTTATCCTGGGATATTTAGGTCTCAAGTTGACAGTATTTTCTGTTTGTTCTGTCGTTAAAGCAGCAGGCTATCCCGATACAAACATCGCCATTTTCTCTTTTAAGTATTGTTTTATGTAGGATGCCACATTTTTGTCCATTTGCAATTTTAAGTAGGCCAAATAAAAAAATGTCCCACTTCTATAAGGCTATATGTTTTTTTATTGTGAACGATGCTGTAAAGACTCATAGCCTACCTCAGCCAGTTAAAGTATTTTATATAGTCTCGAAGAAAGACTCCAATTAAGCCCTCTTGTTGTTTGTAAAGTCAAATTACAATTAAGATTATTGTTGAAATTAATTAATCGACTGGTGTAGGTTCTTCATCGGTTGCTGTGCACCCCTTGCATAACAAGTTAGCTATATTTTCAGCACCAGGCGCTGTTCACGTCCTATTGATTGCGCTGCGCTTGCAGCTTACGTTTCAGCACGACAAAATGGTCCGCTGCCTGCTTTATTAGTTGACTGTCTCCTGCATTCTCTATCCTCATGAATGAAGGTAAAACGTAACTTTTGCATTACTGAGGTAGGGTAACTTCTTTCTTGGGACATTACATTTGAGAGTTTTTGCATCTCGGGTCCGAGATTAAGTATTTTTTATGGAAAAAAATATTCATAATTAATTTGGGTGGCCAGATTTGGCCCCGGGGCCGTCAATGGGGGAACGCTGCTCTAAACTATACATTGCTTGTTTTGTCTAAAACTAAAATTAGGTGAACTATTAGAATTTTTGCAACCAGGAATTGGTGGAGCGATTTCTGGATATTGCACCTTTATAAATTAAAAGGTTGATTTGTTTTGTGTTAGCTTATTTTAAAATACATTGTTTTTACTTTAGAACTTTATTGTGCTTTTCCATCCACATTTCTTCAAGGTTGCACTGGTCAATAGAATGTTGGGGCTATCGGGAATATTGAATCCATGCACAGCAATAAACCAAATGCCATCATTTGATATGGACCCTAACCAGTTAAAGTCCTTCCCTAAAGCATGTAGCAGAGCCGAAATTCAAAGAACTGTGAATGAATGACTGATTGTGAAGACAAAGTATTCTAAGTGTGGCCACAAAAAAAACTGATGCAGACCCCAAGTGCACATACCCTGCTCCATGATGTCAATACAACTTCATATCACATTTTTAACAGAGTTGGAGAAAGGTGTATCCTACATAATAGGATAGTGACAACGTACTCATTTCATTCACCTCTTCGCAAAAAAAATTGGCCTTTAGCACCTACATGCCTCACAATATCAATGACTAGACCACAAATCCACCAGGCATTGACTGGGAAAACCTATGTATTTGGACATATGTCCAACCCAATATAATTTCTTATCAATATTTTTGGTCAAGCTTCTTGATTCCGGTGCCTCCATGTTCACCAATCTTCTCTCTGAGATGAAGCATCTTATGAGGACATCATGTCTCCATCATACCACTGAAGCAAGAGGAATTGTTGATCCATTAATACAGCCACTGTATGCTTCTTAATTATGTTCCTTGTATACTATAACCCCCAGCATAGCAGGCCTCAATGCGCATCAGAAATCGGCAGGGGGTATTCCAAGTCATTCTTTTTGTCATCAGAGCTGCATTGCTCAGTGGCAATGACCGTTTCCACTGGGAAAGACAGGTAAATGCTCCGTTTCAGTTTCTTCTGGGAGGACGACTCACCCGAGCCAAACAATGGGTCTGTGACTTTGAAGGTAATGGAGGGCATGTTCCGAGCTCTTCTCTTGGCATTCTTCTTCTCCTGTTTGTACGCCGCATTCATGTTGGCAATCACCTGTAAACACAAACAATTATTGACCATTTCCAGTGGAATCCAGAGAAAGCTCACATGGAAATTACACACATGACCTATGTCATACGATGACCTATGCTCCGCAGAGCGCAATAGGGTTGTAGGTCAAGTAAGTTAGCATTGAAGTAGAAATGAAAAGTGGCAACCATGAAACAAGCTCATCAGGCTCTCTTTGGCAGTGTAGCACAGCGTCTCCCAAACGGCAAGATATTCCATTTCCAATTCAAACTCACCAGTTGCTTCACAGAGTTCTGGTGCTCCTGCATCACTGTCATACACACAGAGGCCTCTTCCTTAGAGTGATACAAATCCGTCTCTTGGTCGGTCTTGACAAAATACATTTTAAATGAATAATTCAATATTAACAACAAATAAGACATAGTATWAACGCAATTAAATGTCTTTAAAAAACAAAATCTCACCTCACTAGGTAAAATAGTTTTCCTATTAAACATGAGTGAATAGGGTGTGAACTTTGTTGTGGGGTTGATGGTCGTCCTAAACAAACATAAGACAGGGTCCAGGAAATCGTCCCACTCTGCCTGCTTCTCTGCCACCACCTGTGTGATGGCTTCCTTCAGTAGTCCACTGCTGTGGTCGTGTAGCGGGTTCAACTCTACAGCAGACACTCTCTGCACTACGTTCCACCTGTTACAGAGGTGCTTTGTCACCTAGAAGCAACACATTATACAAAGGCAATGTTTTCTGTACCTGCAATATTTTCTGTACCTGTGATCACCTTTACACAAGTGTGTCACACATTGTATCTGACACCCTGATGTATTTTTGTATTTAATGTATTTTTAATGACTTAGCCCACACATTAAAGGCTTTTTAACTTGCAAACCCACACGAGTGCCTGGACTTGGATTTTTTCATGCAAACTTAGCACCTATTTGTGGTTATAATACATTTTTTATTAAAACAATTCTAGCAGCTTTTCTGTGTTTGAATAGTGTGGGCGATCCCCAACAGCAGAATGGTGTGGGCGTAAACAGGTCATTAAAAATATTCATGCAGGTAGACCACTGACTGGTCAGCTCAGTCAATGAGCCAACATGACGGCATGTTCTATGAGAAAATAGCAAGCATTATTTAAACAGTCTGTTTGAGATACAAGTTTGAGCTGGATTTGTTTCTCTCAAATTCATGCTTTGGCCTCAGATACGAGTATAGAATGACGAGTCAACATTATTTAGGTACGAGTTAATAGAATATGAACTTTTAAAAGTGAGATTTCCACTGGACAGTTACTTTAAGAGCTTGTAAATAGAAAAAGGCTAATAATGTCTTACCTCGTCACAAAAGTCAACGCTTTGTGTGGAGATAACTGTTTTTGCTGCTCCAAACCTGGTAGGAAAAGAAATATGGTGCTCCATCTCATTGCCACTCATGTTGGTGATGATGGTTGTATCTTGCAAATAACTGTCAAATCAAGATGAAATTGTGTGTGTGTTGAATTACCTGTAAATGGATGTAGATATACATCTGGCAACAGAGAGGGCATCTCTTTTTTGAATGGGAAACGCCTCCACCCACTTGCTGAAGTAATCTGTGACAATTACCACACTGGAATTACCTTGCTGTGTTTTTTGGAAAGGCCCTGGTGAAAACATGAACAAATTCAACAAAGTCAGACAAACAATTGTACTCTGAGTTCATCTATTGTTGTGAGACTAGCCAAGTAGTTTCATTTTCTGATAAGATATGAGTTTATTTACCAAATATATCAATCCCTAGAATTTCCCAGGGAGCATCCACTTTGATTGGCCGAACAGTCCTTGTCATGTTTTTGTTCCTCTCTGTGTGTTGACAGGTTTCACATACCTTTATCTGAGACAGACAAGTGCACAATTTGTAAGAAGAATGAATGTATGCCTCCAAGCTGTATTACACTGAACTCCAAATAGACAAACATACCCAGTCCACGACATCTTTTACAATACCCAGCCAGTAATACTTGCTCTGGATCCTATGAACAGTCTTCTTCTGTCCCAAGTGATGACCAATGTCATTAAAGTGGCACTCTAGGAATATCTGCCTCTTACGTTCAGCTTCAAT
Organism: Salvelinus sp. IW2-2015; assembly: GCF_002910315.2. Taxonomy (NCBI): domain Eukaryota; kingdom Metazoa; phylum Chordata; class Actinopteri; order Salmoniformes; family Salmonidae; genus Salvelinus; species Salvelinus sp. IW2-2015. The sequence goes on along the minus strand of NC_036872.1, from coordinate 28,747,486 downwards.
CACAACCTCTCGCTTCTCCTCCTTCTTGGGCCCCACATAGTACAGTCGACCCTCTAGGACGACACAACCACACAGACAACAATCAATGAAACATGCCATTAGAAAGAGACACTAGGCTACATTCAACGGCACACATTTCAGATCGCCTACGTCTCAAGCATTTTCGCTTTCTTTTTTTACCATCAATGATGAATTTCTGAGCATATCTTTTGAGATTCTTCTTTCGTATGGGATTCATTGTCTGGGGGTAGCAGCCCTCGGCCACAAACGTGTAGATGTCACCCAAGCGGTTTGAGCTCGACTCCACCACCTCCTCTTCAGCCACCACTTGCAACGAGTCCACACTCAACATCTCTGCAGCGAAATGGACCTCAAACTACGTAAAATATGCAAGCCAGATTATATAATGGAAGGAGAAACCGACTTACGTGCAAACAAATATGACAAAAGAACAACTAGCTAAAGAATGAATCAACGGAGGAAATATTCGCATGTTGCCCTGGTACTCAGAGAACGGACGATTTATGTTGACGCACGCGGAAACACAACTCGAACATTTTTATTTTTACCGTTCCGGTTGAATCTATTTTACACCATGAAAAATTGCAACACATTTAAATAATTAAGTAATGTTTAATATTGTGAAATGTTTTATCTAGCAATGTGACTCTATTAAAGCCGTTTTGTTGATTACATACCTTGGAAACTAAATGCTAAGAGTATCGGTTCACATCGGACACATAACAACGTTGGATCACAACAAACAACTCAAAATCCGGAAGCAATACCATAACTGCTTTTGACAGCTCCTCGTTCACTCTCATTTAACTACTAACAATAGCTTTTTTATTATGGATTTTACTATAACGTTAATACGTTTATGTGTATTATCTTCATAGGATAATCATGCAAACCTGTAAGGATCGTAACGCAAATGTTTACACGAGTTGTTTTAGCGCTGAATATTTTCCTTGAGTTCAAACGTCATGTCAGATCAGCAGCAGTTAGAACTTATTATCAAGCGGTGGGTATCTACTAGCTAGCCATTACAGTAGATCTACAAATAATTGTCATGTTAAAACATCTTGTTGGATAAATGTACTAGTTTGCGAGCTAACGTTAGCTAGTTAACTGGAAACCAAAAATTATGTTTGCCCAACAGGTGTTAAGAAAGCTTGGCTGCTCCACTGACACACAGTTCGAGAATATCCTGACAAAGGCAAGTAGGCCCACGCATTTTGAGTATTTATTAAAATTGTACTGAATGATTAGTCTCGAAAACCGGAGCGTTTGAAAATTGTGGGAGGCAACGCGGATGTCTAGACACTACTGAATGATCTTTCCATTTTGATGTGTGGTTAAATGTTTACTTTCTAGATTGCCAAAGAAGTTTAATGGCGTCAGAGCCTTGGTGTGAAGTCAGCTGAGAGAGCTGCTGCCATAAGGGAGATTTATAAACCCCTCCATGACCATGTCTACCATCTACAGGTAGGAAGGAAGCCTACAATACTGTAGTCTCCATACACACTAAGATTGTAAAGTGTAATATTTGACTTACACTATCTCTTTAGGAATCCTATCTGGCTCCAGAGTTTAAGCAGATGATGGATTATTGTCGAAGTGATGAGACCAGCGAAGAGGGACTGTTGAGTTTAATGCAGACAGAAGCAGGTGAGTTTTCCATAAAGAGCTCCTATTTGAAATAGGTGGTGCATGTCATTATTAAAAATAAAAAAAATTGAAGCCCCAAGGATCTTGCGCTTGCCTGTGTTTAAAAGAAAAAAGCTTCTGTGATGAGCTGATAGAAGAGATGGAACACTTTGAACAGTCTACAGACCCAACAGAATGAACAACTACAGGGTATGCTTCCTCTTTCATATAAAATACATCTGTAGGCTATTAGATATGGAGACCTCAGGCAAAATATTCAATGTATCAAGTGTTACCTGTGGTAACTCATGTTCCTTTTGTTTGCAATGTTCTTTTGTCCACACAGATCCTCCTGAACGAGCTAGGGTTTGACAATGGCTTTACCACCCCTCTCCGTGTGCAGTATCTGTAGCCTCTCACATCTCTGCTCTACCCTAACTGTTGCGGACGCTGCCTAGACAGCCACAAGGCCTTCATGGTGAAATACGACATTCATGAAGACCTGGACCTCAGCTACCATTACGACAACGCAGAGGTCACTCTCAACGTGTCTCTGGGGGAAAAGTTCACTGAAGGGAACCTCTACTTTGGTGACATGAGACAGGTGCCTAATCAGAGCCAGATTGGGAAGTGTAATAACCCAATATATTATAGATATTGAAATATTTGAATTGACCTTATGTAGAATGAAAGAACAAATAAAGCTGTGATATTGATTTAGATTCATACTCTCTCTCATTGATTCCACACACTGTGGTTTTAAAACTATGCCAGTTCATACAGGTTACACACTGTTATATTTCAGGTTGAGAAATCTCCCAGAAGTATTAGTTGCACAAACAAAAGTCGCCACAGCCCTATGAGTAAACATTCTCATTGTTAGTCTAGTGTGGCTCATTGGTTGATAGTGTTTTCCTGACCCTGCAGGTGCCTCTGAGTGAGAGTGTCTACAGAGGTAGAGCAGGGAATGACAGAGGGTCTCCTCTACAGAGGACAACACATGCACGGTGCCCTGCRCATCTCCTCTGGCCAGTGCTGCAACCTCATTGTCTGGATGAGGGCCTCACAGGAGAGGAAAAACTGTGCCCCATGTGCAAAAAGAAGCCTACCTTGGTCGAGGGACAGGGCTTCACAGATGGCTTCACCAGTGACTCAGGGATGTCTCTTCTACAGAATGTATCATGCGTTCCGCGTTAACTTAATGCTGCTGGTCCATATGTATTTGTGTATGTTAGTATGACTTGTGTCTGGATGTCTGCTTATCGTGGGGTTTATCGCATGTGCCAAAAAAAGAGTTATAGAGAGGAAATGTGGTAGACATTAGGAACATAGGGAGGCTCATCACTATTTCTACATAACACTGCACTACAAACTTCATTACGCAGTGTCACATTTATTCCAATCTTTTCTAAAATATCATGTCCATAAAAAATATGTGTAGCCTGTGAATTGAATGGTCTTTTGTCCAGGTAGGGGTATTACATATCCAAAAGTCATTAGACACTAGTGAAGAAAACCTGAGCGTTCACCTTTGTACCTTACTTTTAGTGGGCTTGCTTCTTGCTCACAGAAATGGGGAAATATTTGAAATGCTGTAAACTTTATACATAATGATAATAATAATAAAGTAATATAAATAAATTCATAGCTGTAGTTATCTTAGTACATCAGTAATATATTTTTAGAAAACAATAATGCACAGGCATTTCTCTGTATTGGTAAAATCAATAATATTGAAAGGATCAACAACACATTTACACACCAAATATCTCAAGAATACAGTTTGTACATAGTATTAATAATATTAATAATATTGAATTTAATAAACCATAATTGTTAATTAATTTATTGCCCCTCTGTGCATGCCTCTTTTGTTGTCAAGTATGGTAACCCCTCCTCCCTAATTGTCCTCCTTTACACCCTGTTGTTCAGTGTCTGCACAGTAATTGCACACAGTCATTTACACACAGTAGGGAATAATAACGTGATTGCAAAACACTGTATTCAACCATGTTATTATCAAATCAATCCTTTTCAGCACTAAAATCAATATTCAGTCCAGTGGGCTATTCCATTTTTTTGGTTGTTTCTTTTTTCCAATGGCTTGAAAACACAAGAGGGAACAGGGAATAGGAAAGCTAGTTTTCTAGCAGAAGAGGTGCACCATATAACCTCTCAACACACATACACACACACACACACCAAAACACTTATTTTCTTTTGCAAAAGAAGGATATTCAAAAACTCATTTGTCACATGAAAAGGCAGGCCATGTTTTACAATCACCTACAGTACATTGAAATTCTGGATTGCACTTAAAGTTATCCTGGACCTTATACTTTATACTTACTATACACTGTGTGTATAAAACATTAGGAACACCTGCTCTTTCCAAGACAGACTGACCAGGTGAATCCAGGTGAAAGCTATGATCCCTTATTGATGTCACTTGTTAAATCCACTTCAACCAGTGTAGATGAAGGGGGGGAGACAGGTTAAAGAACCATTTTTAAGCCTTGAGACATGGATTGTGTGTGTGTGCCATTCAGAGGGTGAATGGGCAACAGAAAATATGTATTAAGTGCCTTTGAACGGGGTATGGTAGTAGGTGCCAGGTGCACCGGTTTGTATCAAGAACTGGAACCATGCAGTGTTTTTCATTCTCAACAGTTTCCCGTGTGTATCAAGAATGGTCCACCACCAAAAGGACATCCAGCCAACATGACACAACTGTGGGAAGCATCGGAGTCAACATGGGCCAACATCCCTGTGGAACGCTTTCGACACCTTGTAGACAATGTTCCCTCTAAGCTGCGCGTATGTGCAGAAGAAATATTGGCCCATGCAGAGAAGCAGGAGATTGAACTTCACTCAACTTTCTAGAGTTTTCCCCCTTAGTTAACATTATCCAAGTTTCCCTTTACTGTGGGAATTGTGATCGAATCCACCCAATATTAGTCACTTTCAATGCAGCATACTGAAAACAAAACAAACTATGCAAGAACTATGCAAGTATGCAAAGCTAGGTATGCAAGAGATTTTGTTGTAGGCTTTCTATTAAATTGACTCTCACCACTCAGCCTGTACTCTACACAAACACAGGACTGTGTTTACAGCATGAGTGGTAGTGAGTAGATGCGCTTGTTTTGAGATCAAAGCCAGAGTTGCATATAGCAACCTGGGCACATTTGTTCATATCCTTTGCTATATCCTTTGCTAGTTAGTGAGCTATAAGCCCAGTTAAAGCTAATTTGTAGTCAGCAATGGGGGAGTGATTGCTTCCAACAAGAGCACAACATGTGTACATTTCCAGACATCTTTCAAAAGCGAGTCAGGTAAAGGACTTTTTTTTGTCTTAAAGGGGCCAATGTCCTATTTTGAGACAGGCTTGAATACGCTAAGTAGCCAATAGGCATAGGGTAGCATAGTGGTTTCTTGCATCAAACAACACAACAACATTTTCAGTCACCTCCTTGTCTGAAGGACAAGTGGATAAACAGGTTAATGTCAAGCCCTGCATGTTTTTTTCTTCTTCAATAGTCTCATGGAATGTTGGCCTACATTGAACACCACACATTGGTTGCTACTGTAAGCTGAATGATAGAACAGCTATTTCCATGTTAAAATGTTATGGGATGCATTTTATCCATTGTTTTTGATGGTAGGACACTGGTAGGCCTAAATTGTGATCAAATAGCCACAGGAGCCTACTTGACCACTGTCTGCAACTGTAAGTTAAAGCAGGTACAACTTCAATGGTCATAGTAAATGCACGCTGGAAGTTGCACAGAATTTTCACAACATTCAACTTTGCGCTCAGCAGACCTGAAATTTACTCAGTGCCCCAAACAATTTGGGGGAACACTGAGTCAGTCCATGCCCTGACGTATTGAGGCTATTCTGAGGGCAAAAGGGGGTGCAACTCAATATCAGGAAAGTGTTCCTAATGTTTTGTACACTCAGTGTAACTTTCTGTATGAACAAACTATGAAGAAAATACTATATATACAGTATCAGTCAAAGTTTGGAAACACGTACTCATTTTATACATTGTAGAATAATAGTGAAGACATCAAAACTATGAAAAAATACATATGGAATCATGCAGTAACCAAAAAAGTGTTAAACATTGATTGTCCTGTTGAAAAACAAATGATAGTCCCACTAAGCACAAACCAGATGGGATGGCGTATCGCTGCAGAATGCTGTGGTAGCCATGCTGGTTAAGTCTGCCTTGAYWTCTAAATACATCACAGACAGTGTCACCAGCAAAGCACCCCACATCATCACATCTCCTCCTCCATGCTTCACGGTGGGAACCACATATGCAGAGATCATCTGTTCACCTACTCTGCGTCTCACAAAGACACAAATTTGGACTCATCAGACCAAAGGACAGATTTCCACCYGTCTAAAGTTCATTGATTGTGTTTCTTGGCCCAATCAAGTCTCTTCTTCTTATTGGTGTCCTTTAATAGTGGTTTCTATGCAACAATTCGACCATGAAGGCCTGATTTAACGCAGTCTCCCCTGAACAGTTGATGTTGAGATGTGTCTGTTACTTGAGCTCTGTGAAGCATTTATTTGGGCTGCAATCAGAGGTGCAGGTAACTCTAATGAACTTATCCTACGCAGCAGAGGTAACTCTGGGTCTTCCTTTCCTGTGGCGGTTCTCATGAGAGCCAGTTTCACCATAGCGCTAGATGGTTTTTGCGACTGCACTTGAAGATCTTTAACATTTCTTGACATTTTTAGGACTGACTGACCTTCATGTCTTAAAGTAATGATGGACTATCATTTCTCCTTGCTTGTTAGAGCTGTTTTATCAAACAGGGCTATTTTCTGTATACCCCCCTACCTTGTCACAACACAACTGATTGGCTCAAACACATTAAGAAGAAATTAAATTCCACTAATTAACATTTAACAAGGCGCACCTGTTAATTGAAATGCATTCCAGGTGACTACCTCATGAAGCTGGTTGAGAGAATGCCAAGAGTATGCAAAGATGTAATCAAGGCAAAGGGTGGCTACTTTGAATAATATAAAATATAAAATAAAATTAGATTTGTTTAACACTTTTTTGGTTACTACATGATTTCACATGTGTTATTTCATAGTTTTGATGTCTTTAGTATTATTCTACAATGTAGAAAATAGTACAAATAAAGAAAAACCCTTGAATGAGTAGGTGTGTTCAAACTTTTGACTGGTACTGTATATATTTATATAAATATAAATATCTTGACATAAAATATATTCTTATATACAGCACATACAGAGGAGATCCTTCACTCCGCTTTTCTCCTATATCCCTCTACGTTGTTTCTAAAGCTACGCGTGTCCTGAAGATTATACAGTCAACATGTTCTCAACAGAGATATCCATGACAGTTTACAACAGCAAAGAGCCTCCTAGGTTAAAAGCAGAAGCTGTTGCTTGGACTTTGGACACATCAAAACGGACAGCTATATGAGGAATCAGATCAAGTATAAATGTACTGTACATTCACGCTAAGTTATTCCATGTACATGTATTCCCAGCATCTAATTTCTTTACATTAGGTGTCATATGCTGTCAGCTGTTAGTCCATGACACCTTGCACTGTCCTCTGCAGGCATTCTAGAAGAGTCTTAGTGTGTGAGTGGGTCAGCGCTCTAAAGCTATGTACTGTAGAGCGTCCGCGTTCGACCCACGTATGCCACTGCTCTGTCACACAGTAGTCAGTGCCTACAGCGTTGTTTCGCTGCTCATGTCCCTGTGGCGGGGGTGGTCAGTGTCTGTGTCGTAGTCCGACTCCATCTCGATCTTCACCTGGGGCACGGGGAAGGCCATGCCACGGCCGTGGGCCATAGGCACCGCCGGGGACGAGGGGCAGGAGATCTTCAGATGCAGGGTGATGCTGAGGAACGGCAAGTCCCAGTTATCATACATATCATACATACCTGTATGTATGTCCTGTGTGGTTCAGATGGGTTCGATTCTCGCTGGGGCCACCCATACAAAAATGTATACATGCACTATTGTAAGTCGCTTTGGATCAAAGAGTCTGCTAAATTACATATATGACATACACAGTGAAAGAAACACAGAAGGGAGGGCGGACTGGAGACAGGCGAGGGGGAAGGTAACCTTGGGCTAGACAGGGGGGGGTCAGTAGCGAGATGTCATCTGGAGCTGGTGCCAGAGAGTACCTGAGAGTGAATTAGACTAGAGGACAGGTTGGGCAAATTAATGTGAAACAACATGACAGAGAGTTAGACTAGCTGTCAACTGTGATTGATGTCTGTTCTTTATGCCGTAGTATTCCAAGCCTTTCTGCGGTGTAGTTCGCAGCCTATGGGGAATGTGAGATGTGGGGAGGAATGCAATGCACAGTTTGTGATGCAAAACTAAGAGTAAAAGAAACAAAGTTTCTCCTTATGTTGCAGTTTCCCCTCTCCTAATTTCACAGTCTTCAGGATTTTTTTTAGCAAATATGTAGGCCTACTGAATACTGCTGAACCATGCTTCCTTAAAAGCAATGCAGACATGAATTTGATCATAGTTTCTATTTGACATAAGGAGTCAAAGACAACACGCAGATAACATGACTAAAAGGATAGAGGGGAGAGGAATGTTCAACTATATGGGATGAAGACACAACTAAGAACAAAACAGTAGTGTTCGTGAATGGGACCCATCGATAGACTACTAGACTATTGGGTACATACAACAACACATGGAGGAAAAAGAAACAACCAAAACTCTGAGAAAGGCCTGATGCATGTGGTATGAGGTCACAGTGCACCAAACACTGTTCACTCTCAAATACTGCTATCTGCTACATACAGATAGAATGTCAAACTTTTATTCATCTATTCAAATATGCCACACATTTCTACAGAATATAAACCAAGCCAGTGCCTGAAAAGTAGGAAATAGTGTGTTGGAATTATGCACATGCATGTGATGTGTCTACACATAGAGACACATTGACACAAAATTACACAACTAGTTTTCATAACGCATAGGAGTGCAGGGAAAATAGCAGCAAGGGCTGCTTAGCAAAACCCKAAATAACATCTGCATTGCATTAAAGTGCATGGAGAGAAGGGTATGAAGGCATATTCTCTGAGATATAGCTTATACTTCAGCCCAGCCTTGGCAGAACACTATGGAATACTGTGTCTGTGAGAAGTTATGTGTGGAATTATGGATGCTGTGTGTGTGTGTGTGTGTGTGTGTGTGTGTGTGTGTGTGTGTGTGTGTGTGTGTGTGTGTGTGTTGTGTGGTGTCGTGTGTTGATGTGGTGTGTGTGATGTGTAGTGTGGTGTGTGTGATGTTGTGCTGAGTAGTGTGCGTGTTCGTGCATGTTTCTGTATGTCTGCTTATATCTGCCAGGCTGATGTTTCATGTTTATGTAATCTATGAATCAGGGGAAGTATTTGCCTGGCTGGCAGTGAGCAGCCCACTGTGACTGGGCATCAACGGGCTGAAGGAGGTCACTGTAGGGGACGTGTAGTTTGAGCACACAGTACCTGCGGTCCACGTCAGACTCAGAGCTGGGCGAGCAGTTGGAGTACGCGTGGTACTTCTCCTGCATACAAACACATGCACACACACACACAGAACAGACACACACAAAACACAGCCATCAGAAATGAATTATTTAGCGAGAATTGTTTTTCTCTAAACCAGCCAGTTGGTGGGAGTAAAACCTAACATTTCTCACCTCGTCTTCGCTGTCGTCTGATCTCCCTTTCTTCTTGTCTTTCTTCTTTGTGTCATCTTTATCACCCTTCTTCGTCTTCTCCTTTTTCTTGTCTTTCCCAGGCAGGATATCATCTATCCAGGCCAGGTCGTGTTGAGAGAACACCATGTCCAGCATCTTACGCACCACCAGCAACCCCAGGATCTGATGGCCGCACAAGCAAATTATCACTATCCTCAACTTCTGTGACAAGAAAATAACATCAACAGGAAAGAAGATGCATGTAAAACTCTTCATAAGTAACCAGCATTTACATCATAAGTAACCAACATTTACTGCTTTTCTAGGTCTTAATTACACACAAATTGAAAGAAAAATAGTAAAAAAACAGCAGATACTCTGCCCTCCATGGAACGAGTCTGACACCCCTGCATTAATACTTGTTCCATTCAAAAGCAAATCATGAATAATACCATGACAGGGAAGAGGATGGCCAGGACGGTGGACTTGAGCACCCAGAGGACAGCCAGGCAGATGATCTGGACCAGGGTGAAGAGGTGGACCCTCCTCAGAGGCACGTGACGCAGGAAAGGGAAGTCTGGCTGGTACTTGGAAGGCATCATGTACAACTTGATCCTCTCCCAGAACTACAGAGGAGTGACAGGGGAGACATAATGAGAACCATGAGACTTTGATTTGACACATAACCACCGGTGTCGACTGTGTTTTCTGGTCTCTACATACCTGAATGCCCACTGAGAGATGCCATCCCATTAGAGAAACACACCATAGAGCACTGGCATGGGTATGAACTGTGAGTGGACCGAGAGGGAGAACACACAGTTAAACTACATAGACAATATAAACACCCACTTGTAATGGCCATGTGTTGGTATAGAAACACACTGATTGCACCCAAAATGCACCATATTCCTTATTCAGTGCACTATTTTGACCAGGTTCCATAAGTCCTGCTAAAGGTAGTGCACAGTAATAAGGGAATAGGGTGCCATTTGGGCCACTACCAACTGTTATCGTTCATCAATAAGCCTAGTTTAGTTGTTGGAGGAAATGATCATATTTTACTGACCTGTAGAATGGGGGAGCCAAGAAGATGGAGACTCCAGTGAGAACAAACACCAGAATCCCTGTCAGTCTCTGCTCCTGTACATTAGAGCGAGAGAGAGGGAGAGAGATACAGAGAGAGAGAGTTAGGGAGATAGAGATATAATATAATAGAGAGAGAAAGAGAGATAGAGATATATTATATAGAGAGAAAGATGAGATAGAGATATATATATAGAGAGAGAAAGAGAGAGAGAGAGAGAGAAGAGAAAGAGAGAAAGAGAGAAGAGAGAAAAGAGAAAGAGAGAGAGAAGAGACAAGAGAGAGAGAGAAAGAGAGAAAGAAGAAAGAGAGCGAGAGAGAGAGAGAGAGAGAGAGAGAGAGAGAGAGAGAGCGAGAGAAGAGAGAGAGAGACGAGAGAGAGAGAGAGAGGCGAGCGAGA
>NC_036872.1:28720722-28736327 GCF_002910315.2 Salvelinus sp. IW2-2015 | reverse complement strand
GAGAGAGAGAGAGAGAGAGAGAGAGAGAGAATGACTACAAGCAAACCTTTCCATCTGTAACAGACAGCAGACAAGAGACAAGCTCTGCCTGGACTGTACTATATATCCTCTATAGAAGTGGTATTAAAAATCAGGGTCGCGACCCAGGGAACAAACGTTTTTGAGAAAGATATCTTGAAAAATAAAATGTTTTTGCGTAAATGTATTTATTGGTTTCTTTTAATTTTGATAAGATATAAACATTTAATGAATTGAAGGTTATTTGTTGATGTAAAAATGTAAATGTACCGATGTTAAGGTTGTGCCATTAGATTTGGGGTGGGTTGGTGTCGCGAGAAACTATTGCGTAAAAAAAATGGGGTCCCCAGAAATTCTGCCGGAAAAAATGGGGTCCCTGCTGAAAAAGTTTGAATACTACTGGTCTATAGTCACACTCTATTTTCTCTTCGCTGTGCTCCCTCACCTGACACCCAGGAACTGAGGCTGCTCCCCAGGGGCGCTGGACTCACTCTCCATCTTTAGTGAATCAATGTGGGCGATGGAGATGACAGTGGCGGCCACGTACCAGGGCAGGCCCAAGAAGGAGCAGGCAGCCATCAACACCCCCACCCAGAACAGGTCCAGGTGGTAGCCACACCCTTTCTGCAGGGAGGGACACACAGTAGAGTAGGACATGAATTCACACTGCAGGATGTCATTGAGGTAACTGTCCTATTAAGTATGTACTGTGGGCCCTAACGTGACACCAGAGCCCAATTAAGGGTCTAGGAACTAGATTTTACTACTACAAGTATGTCTTATCTCCAATATAAATGACTCATCATTGCAAACAACCTGTCTGATGCCCATTGTGTCCTCCAAAAGCTGAGGCTAAACTAGTTATCAATGTCTTCACTATAACAGGCTGGCTGTGTATTTAACACAGCACATCAAGGTCTCCCTTGTGAAAGAGGTCTCCTGACCTCAATGGGAGTTTCTGGACAATAAAAGGTTAAATAAATCAATAAAAACATCCAACTACCCTCAGCTTGTTCTCCTTCCGGTTGACAATGACAGCACTGATCTGCTGGTCCATGAAGATGAGGATGGTGACCAGGAGAGCAGGGACGAAGCTGGCCAAATACACCCACCATGGGTTCTTCCCAAACGGCAGCACTATCCAACCCCGGTCGGGACGTGTGGGCTAAAGGGAGTCAGTAAGGGGCAGTGTCAGAGTGACCATTCCTTGATTAAAGGACAAACACAAACATGTACACACCCCTTTTGTCCCCAAAACAGCCTCAATTCGTCAAGGCATCCACTGTGATGTTGGCCCATGTTGACTCCAGTGCTTCCCAAGTCAGCTGGATGTCCTTTGGGTGGTGGACCATTCTTGATACACAGGGTAAACGGTTGAGCGTGAAAACCACAGCAGCATTGCAATTCTTGATTGAAACCGGTGCGCCTGGCGCCTACGTACTACCATACCCTGTTCAAAGGCATTGTCTCCCACCCTTCATCTACACTGATTGAAGTGGATTTAACAAATGACATCAATAAGGGATCATAGCTTTCACCTGGATTTATCTGGTCAGTCTATGTCATGGAATGAGCAGGTGTTCATAATGTTTTTCTACATTCACTATAGGTTTATGCCTAGGGTATGGTCAGGAACATTACTAATATTTTAAACCTGTTTCTTTACCTTAAATTCTGTGGGAACGATGAGCTTGGGGGTTTTGAGCCCAATTAACCTGTCCAGACCCACAAAGGTCATAATGGCCATGAAGATGGAGAAGTCACTGATGAGCTTCCGCAGCTGTTTACAGAAGCCAAAGACAGAGCAACAGACAGAGCAACAGACAGAGCAACAGCCGCCGACACAGACAGACGGAGAGAAGGACAGACGGAGACACAGAGACAGACACAGAGACAGAGACAGACACAGACACAGACACAGTGACAGAGACAGACAGACATAGTGACAGAGACAAAGACACAGACAGACACAGAGAACAAAGCAAAGCAAAAAATATAAAACAAGTCTAGTGTGAAACAAATCATCTCTCAAAGAACAACAAATGCAGAGACACAAACACATTAAAAACATCTGAAATGCATTGAAAATCATAAGCTGTATTCAGCTGTAACATAGGTGGAATAGAATATTGTGAGGAACATGCAGTTTCAGGTCACCAGGGACACCAGTACGTACATTGAGGATCAGGGAGGGAACATTGTTCACTGTTTGGGATTTGACAAAGGAGACACACACACACAGAGAGAGAGAGAGAGAGAGAGAGAGAGAGAGAGAGAGAGAGAGAGAGAGAGAGAGAGAGCGCAGGAGCAAAAACATGGAGGGGGGAGTTGGGGGAGACAATGGTATACAAAAGTTTGGATATAAACATGTTTTGGTCATTGCTCTTATTTACACCCAATCTCTATGGACATTTATACTAAATCACCACAGGAATGTGTATTTTCCACTGGCTGGAGAGTTTTGAACATATCAGATTTTTGTCAGAGCGGATGGTCGTGGGGGCGGAACATAATTATAATAATTGATATACTGCAAATTGACCACAACTAAGACAAAAAAATAGATTGTGTCTCAATGTAGTTTTCAAATACAATCACGTGTCTTTCTTTTGAACAGATTTGTTAAATGAAATACATTTTTTGCTGAATTCCTGGTCTTTTTTAAGTCTTTTTTAAAATCACTTGCAGGAGTGTTTTGGCCCGTCGGCCGCTTGTTACCGACCCCTGGAACAGACTATCTGTCTTGAAAAATATGAAACTGTGGCTGCATTAGGCTGCCAATTGTGATGCAGCCTGTATGTCACTGTATAAAGATCCAGCCCCTCTTCAGTTCGTTCTGGTCTCACCTTGGTGGGGAAGTAGCGACTGAACTTGAACTTCTTGAGGGAGACGGTCATGGAGTAGGTCCCGAAGAACAGAATGAAGGACATGAGGGCCAGGTCAGGGACGTACTTACAGGTGTTGCCCACCAGAGAGCCTCCGTACTTCACACACTCCTTCTTACTGAGCTGGCTCCAGTCCAGGCCTGTGATGTTTAACTGGTAGGAGAGAGGGAGAGAGGGGTGGAGGGGGGCAGGGAGGGGGACACAGTTTTACAGGTGGAAGAAAAAGGTGACGTGTAGAGAAAACGATAGGCATGGATGTGAGGGTTTGTCGGGAGAGAGAGAAAGAAAGAAAGAAAGAAAGAAAGAAAGAAAGAAAGAAAGAAAGAAAGAAAGAAAGAAAGAAAGAAAGAAAGAAAAAAGAAGAAAAAAAAGAAAGAAAGAGAATAACAGGGAAGAGAGTGCGGGAGAACAAAAGGGAGACAAAAAAAGAAAATGAACAGACTCAAAAAGAAAATGAACAGACTCTTTAAACAAATAGTTCCCACTTGGCTTAGTGTCATACTCCTGTTTTTTAAGTAGTATCATTAAAGTTTGAGTTCAAACAAACAACAACTAGGAAGTCTGTTGAGTCAAAAAATGAAATATTGAAAAGCCCTTAAGGCCTAATGGGTATTCAGCAGGGTGTGTTGTGTTTCCAACATAACACCAGCTCTAACATCTACTTAAAAAGACATGACAAAATACACATAGAATAAAAACAACAACTTACTCCAAAGAGACTAGAGGTGTTATCAGTTGGCACTGGCACTAAACCATTGAAGATCATTGAAGCCACTGTTTAAGATAGAAAGAGACAGAGAGAGGAGGGTAATGAAGGAGAAATTGAGATGCAGAGAGGGAAAACAAGATGACGGCAGAGTCAGGGGACAAGAGAAATACAAAATAAAAGAAGATTTTAACAGGTAGACTTTGAGACTTTAAACAGAGAGAAAGAGTAGTTAGTTAAAGCTCATGCATACACAGGAAGTGTTACTCACTCGCATCAGACAGCAACCATTTGTGTGTGCAGCAAAAACAAACGTGAGACAAATCAGTTACAGTAGTCAAGTATCTTCAGTCAATTCTCATAACGTTTGCAATATAAGATTTCGCAATGCAATAAACGTCTCCAGACAGGCATAAAGGTATAATACATCCTTATATTACCAAACCATTCTACAATCTTGGTGTCACCAAACCCCTTGGCGGTAGCCAGGTCCTGTTTATACCCACATTTGTTAGTGCTATTGCCATTTCTATTCCTGTCAAACRTTTGACATGTTTGGCGAGACAATTCCATAAGGAGCTGTAATGAGAGAGTGGAAACAGACTGACACCCAGGCTACTAGGTCCTGATAACCTCATCATAACCCTCTTCAACCCTTTAACAACCCTTATATCCTCTGCTGGGGACTCTGCACTTCACTAATATTTTATACAGCTAAGGATGGACTCACTGGGGTCTGGGGCCAGGCACTCGCACTTGTAGGCGGTGACATAGTCTGGCTTGAAGTCGGTGTTGATGGGGTAGTATTTGAAGGAGCCCATCTGTAGCAACACATTATATCAACAGTTAAGTGTGTGTGTGTGTGTGTGTGTGTGTCTGTCTGTGCCTGCATGAGTACATGTGTACTCGCCTGCGTGTGTGTGTGTGCGCGTCTGCGTGCATGCATGTGTGTGACCCACCATCTTCTTGATGGCGTCAGAGATGAAGATGAAGGAGATGAGGCTGGAGAAGCCCTCCTCTGTGAAACGGGTCATGTACTTGATGATGTAGCTGGCGTCCGTGGCGACCAGGAGGAAGCACTGCAAACAGGAGTGGATCCCGATCCACAGACGCAGCTCCATGTAGTCTATACCATTGTTCCTTATAAATAAGAACATTATTGATATAGGGGCAGAATGTGGAAGGCAGGACAGTCTTTTTATGAAGATGGAATGGACGCACACTCTCCAAAAAGACACATCAAATCTTATCTCACCATTGTGCCATTCATATAAATGTCTGATGTGCGTGTTGCTTGAATTCTCATCAAATCAAGAGGAGGAACCATATGTATTCAAATACTACATATAGGCTACAGTGTCTGATTGTGAACTGGGATGGGGTTGAGCTCGCTCACTTGCTGAATTCGAAGAGCAGTTTCTCAAAGATGAGGATAGGTCCAGTAGAGCTGAGGATGATGAGGGGCTGACCACTAAACAGACAGAATACTGTTCCTGACAACGCTGTGCCCAGGAAACTCTCCATCACACCCTGAAACAGAGAAAGAGAGAGAGGGCAGGTGGGGGAGAGGGTAGTGTGAGAGAGAGAAAAGGAGACAGAGAGAGAGAGAGAGAGAGAGAGAGAGAGAGAGGAGAGAGAGAGAAGAGAGGAGAGAGAGAGAGAGAGAGAGAGAGAAAGAGAGAGAGAGAGAGAGAGAGAGAAAGTGAGAAAGAGAGATAGAGTTAAATTCTACAACCATCTAAGAGGAAGCGATTCCCAAACCTTCCATAACAAAGCCATCACCTACAGAGAGATTAACCTAGAGAAGAGTCCTCTAAGCAAGCTGGTCATGGGGCTCTGTTCACAAACAAAAACAGAACCAACAGAGCTCCAGGACAGCAACAGCAACACAATTAGACCCAACCAAATCACGAGAAAAAAWATATATAATTACTTGACACGCTGTAAAGAATTTACCAAAAAACAGAGCAAACTGGAATTAGCCATAAACAGAGAGTACGCAGTGGCAGAATACCTGACCACTGTGACTGACCCAAAATTAAGGAAAGCTTTGACTATATACAGACTCAGTGAGCATGGCCTTGCTATTGAGAGAGGCCGCTGTAGGCAGACCTGGCTCTCAAGAGAAAACAGGCTATGTGGAAACTGAGCTGCACTTACTAACCTCCTGCCAAATGTATAACCACATATTTCCCTCTGATTACACAGACCCACAAAGAATTCCAAAACAAATCCAATTTTGATCAACTCCAATATCTATTGGGTGAAATAACACAGCGTGCCATCACAGCAGCAAGATTTGGGACCTGTTGCCACAAGAAAAGGGCAACCAGTGATGAACAAACACCATTGTAAATACAACCCATATTTATGTTTATTTATGTTCCCTTTTGTACTTTAACTATTTGCACATCATTAGAACACTGTACATATACATAATATGACATTTGAAATGTGTATATTCCTTTGAAACTTGAGTGTAATGTTTTTGTATTGTTAATTTCACTTTTATTTATTATCTATTTCACTTGCTTTGGAAATGTAAACCTACTGTATGTTTCCCATGCCAATAAAGCCCTCTGAATTGAATTGACAGAGAGAGAGAGAAAGAGATGAACAAATGGATTTAGTTCAGTCACTGGTCCATATACTGTATGTATGTGATGGATAGGGCCAGTGACTGAACTAAATCCATCTCTCTCTCTGTCTCTCTCCCCCCCAATTACCTGCTAGAGTAAGTTAGCTTCCATACATTTATTTGTTTTGTCTCATTTTGCAAATCATCGACTCAGAAAATGAGGATATGAATTCATTGGCCCTACCCTGGGTACCAGTCTGTTTGTGCTAACATTCCTTTCATTGTACTTTGTGATATGCCAAACATATTGGCATATGACACGGAGTATAAGGGGTGGAATGGTAACACAAAACAGTTCTGGATTTCAGGCTAAAGCAGCCCAACCTGGTAGTTGTCTGTGGCGTCTCCCAGCAGGCCTCCGAAGGTGATGGCGTTGGTGATGCAGCCCAGGTAGATGAACAGCACAGCAGAGATGGACTGGATGTGAAAGCCTTCATAGAAGTCACTAAGCAACCAGGGTATTTTTCTCTTGATGTCAAGAAACAGACCTCCACAGAACCTGCCATAGACACTCTGGTTATGATGCAGAACTTACCACAGACAAGGACAAATAAAAGGACACACTTGTTACCACAGAACCTGCCACAGGCACAGACACAAACACTCTGGTTACAACAGAACCTGCCACAGGCACAGACACAAACACTCTGGTTACAACAGAACCGTGCCACAGGCCCCACAGACACAACACACTCTGGTTTACAACAGAACTGCCAACGTCACAGACACACACTATGGTTACAACAAGAACCTGCCGCAGCACAGACACAACACTCTGGTTACAACAGAACCTGCCACAGACACAGACACAAACACTCTGGTTACAACAGAACCTGCCACAGGCACAGACACAAACACTCTGGTTATGATGCAGAACCTGCCACAGGCACAGACACAAACACTCTGGTTATGATGCAGAACCTGCCACAGACACACACACAAACACACTGCTTACCACAGAACCTGCCGCAGACACACACAAACACACTGCTTACCACAGAACCTGCCGCAGACACACACAAACACACTGGTTATGATGCAGAGCATGCTACAGACACAAAAAAACAACAAACTTGTTATCACAGAACCTGCCACAGACATCAATCAAATATATTTTATAAAGCCCTTTTTATATCCAAAATTGTTACAAAGTGCTTGTCACTGACACTCTGGTTATGATGCTGCACACGTTCTGTTTAAAATGTTTTATCATCTATTTAATGCATCACTGAGTCACTTCGTTTCAGCCTGTCTGTCGTTTCACCGTGTGACTGGATGGGCCAATTGAACCGCTGATGATTTAATACAATAATTTTGGGCCGATGAGAAATGGAGAGGCGATTATCTTGGCTATCCTGACCGCCTGACCAGTCACTTTACTCATCACTCCTGAGTGAGTGAATGTTCCAAATGTGAATTAACAAGAGACAGGACATTTTAAAGCACATTTAGATGCAATATCCCTTGAATACTAATAGGTTGTCCCAGCAACTCAGCTCTATGTAAAGGCCAACTAAAGGTTCCAATTCCACTCTAGTACTCTACCTCATATCTCAATTCACTCAGTAGTCGTCCTCTCTTATCCCAGTTCAGACCCAGTTTCTCTCACGTTACCATACTTCCTAGTCTTCTAACGTACATGCAAACGGTGTAAATCCCAGTTCCCACGCAGTAGCCTACCTCCCAGTGTGTGCCAGCTCCTCTCCCAGTTCGTGAGCCACTGGCATCTCCTCATCCTCAGCGAGGCCTCCACCTCCTCCCGCCGCACCATTCGGCTGACCCAGCTCATTCAGAGAGAACACTGACTTCCTGTACACACAGGAAACAGGAAGTACACACCGGCGGAGAAGAGAGGTATAGGAAGTGATGATGACATACATACTGAGAAAGACTGCCACATCTGGGTCTCAGAGTTGACTCTTGAAACTTAAAGCGTCTTTGGGTTTTAGAAAAGCGCTATCAAATAATACTATGTATTATTATTAAGTAGGGGGAAATGACTAGAGTCCAACCTCTTGTCAGCCGAGGTCACTTTTTTAGGGGGCTCGATACGTATTTTGGGGTCCCACTCTCCGGGCGGCAGCACGATCACCTCATCCAAGAACTCATCTATACCTGCAATCAGATCCTCTCGATCTCTAGCCTTGTACGCCACATCACTGAACAGCTAGGGAGAGAGAGAGAGAGAGAGAAGGGGGTGAGATAGAGAGAGAGAGAGAGGAGGATTTGAGATAGTAGACGAGATAAAGAGTGAGAGCAGAGATAGAGAGAACGGGGTAGAGAGAGAGAAGAGAGAGAGAGAGAGAGAGAGAGAGAGAGAGACAGAGAGAGAGAGAGAGAGAGAGAGAGAGAGAGAGAGAGAGGAGAGAGAGAGAGAGAGAAGAGAAGAGAGAGAGAGAGAGAGAGAGAGAGATGAGAGAGAGAAGAGAGGAGAGGAGAGAGGAGAGAAAGGGGGTGAGTAGAGGAGAGAGTGAAGGGGTGACATAGAAAGAGAGCAAGAGATAGAGAGAAGGGGGTGAGATAGAGAGAGAGAGAAAGAGAGAGAGATAGAGAGTTATTACTCTGCACTGCAGTATCTGATACAAGGTTCTGACCTCTCTCCTCATTAGGTAATGGGATGCATACCCAGGGACCTATTCTTCACATATGACAGTGGTGGGACTCTGTTCAAAACACCTGTCTTTTATGGTGAAATAACAGGCTGTTGCCTGTCTGACATAAAACATTTATATCCATGATATTTTGATAACGAGAGGCTGAGTGGTACCAACAGCAAGCCATGAAGGAATCATTGTCACCATGTGGAGTTCTGGCTGACTCAAGTTAACACACCATCAAGCCTGTATTTCTATGCCATCTGTAATGTCATCTGTCATGTCAACTGTCATGTCATCTGTCATGTCATCTGTCATCTGTCATCTGTCATCTGTCATCTGTCATCTGTCATCTGCCATCTGTCATCTGTCATGTCATCTGTATTCATGAAAAGAAAGAAACATTGACAGACACTTACGTCATCCACCATTAGGGTAGCTATGGCTCGACCGATCTGATTATAGGACTTGGCTTTTCCTGTTGGCCCCAACAGAATAAACAGGAATCTGTGGTAGTTCGGGGGGAAAGAAACCTCAACAATGGCTCASAAAATGTCTAAATACAGTATGTGCTGCATGGGCATAAGAACAGATACAAGGGACAAGGCAAGATGTAGCCATTATGTACAGCTAGTATGTATATGTCAGACATTTTTTACATGTTAGTCCTTTAGCAGGCGCTTTCATCCAGAGCAACTTACGGTCAACCAAGGTTAGGTAAGGCTTTGTGGGGAATAGGTTAGGGTCCACAAAATGTCAAAATATGTGCTTGCATGAGCATAAGAACAGATACAAAGAACACAGAGAAAAATACATAGACAGACTGACAGACAGACAGCTGGACCAATAGACAGAAAAGAGTAGCGGTTAAAAGAGCCGAAGCGGCCCTGGTAATACGTGCCTGGATGCTAGAGTCAACCCTGGTAATACGTGCCTGGATGCTAGAGTCAACCCTGGTAATACGTGCCTGGTGCAGAGTCAACCCTGGTAATACTGCCTGGATGCTAGAGTCAACCCTGGTAATACGTGCCTGGATGCTAGAAGTCAACCCTGGTTAATACGTGCCTGGATGCTAGAGTCAACCCTGGTAATACGTGCCTGGATGCTAGAGTCAACCCTGGTAATACGTGCCTGGATGCTAGAGTCAACCCTGTAATACGTGCCTGGATGCAGAGTCAACCCTGGTAATACGTGCCTGGATGCTAGAGTCAACCCTGGTAAATACTGCCGGATGCTAGACAACCCTGTAATACGTGCCTGGATGCTAGAGTCAACCCTGGTAATACGTGCCTGATGCTAGAGTCAACCCTGGTAATACGTCCTGTGATGCTAGAGTCAACCCTGGTAATACGTGCCTGGATGCTAGAGTCAACCCTGTAATACTGCCTGGATGCTAGAGTCAACCCTGGTAATACGTGCCTGGATGCTAGAGTCAACCCTGGTAATACGTGCCTGGATGCTAGAGTCAACCCTGTAATACGTGCCTGGATGCTAGAGTCAACCTCGGTAATACGTGCCTGGATGCTAGAGTCAACCCTCGTAATACGTGCCTGGATGCTAGAGTCAACCCTGGTAATACGTGCCTGGATGCTAGAGTCAACCCTGGTAATAGCGATGACCTGGATGATGCTAGAGTCAACCCTGGTAATACGTACCTGGATGCTAGAGTCAACCCTGTAATACGTACCTGGATGCTAGAGTCAACCCTGGTAATACGTGCCTGGATGCTAGAGTCAACCCTGGTAATACGTGCCTGGATGCTAGAGTCAATCCTGGTAATACGTACCTGGATGCTAGAGTCAACCCTGGTAATACGTGCCTGGACCCTGGTAATACGTGTCAGACAGACAGACAGACAGACAGACAGACAGACAGACAGACAGGCAGGCAGCTCATTACCTGGTGGGCACAGGAACCTCTGTCAGTCCTCCCAGAGTGGTGGCCTGGGCCAGGCGGACAAAGGCTACAAAGGGCTTATCCAGGAAGTCCACTTCACCCACCAGAACATTAGATGCCTCAGCATCTCTAGGGATCTTTTTCATGAACTTATTCCTTAGCTATGGAAGGAGGGAATGAGGGAGGGAGGGGTAAGAAGGACAGTCAGAGAGAGTTGATACATCAGGGCATATATGGTATGGACACTGGATTTCTTGTCAGCATAACTGACAAGAACATTTTGAGATGAAATTTCATCATATTTTCAAGTTCAAGTTTCAAGTTTTTTTTGTACATATATACGCACATACATATCCTAATATGACACTAATAAAGGATTCAGTTGGGACAGGGAAGACATTAGATATGTGTATACAATAGTGTTRTCCTGCATGGCGTTGTCATTGTGTTCTATCAATGCCCTTGGCCTTTCATCTATCCACTCACTCATCTGTTTGAAAATATCATTACATTTCACCTCACTGCTGTTCTGGCAGCTTATGTTTTTGCTGGATAAAAGAAACTAGTCTCTGAGCATAACATTTAAAGCAATTCTAGTGAATGTAAAAAAAAACTATATCCATTGGAGACTGGGGCTTGACTGTGGGAAAGAAATGTGTCCGTATAACCTGAACTGACCGATCGCATGCAAAGGTGGGCTGCAAATGAGATACTAACGATCTCACCCGATATGAACGTACAATCCCAATGCCAATCCCAGTCTCTACATGTGAGGCAGCAGAGGCACGAGGATGGGACACTGAGAAGCACGTGTCCCAATGGCAGCTCAATACTGACCCAGACAAACCTAGCACAGTCACGGGCAATGTCAGCTTATCTATGGAGGCCATTGCCAGCGACACACACGACACGTGGGCTATCACTAGCAAACTGGCACATGTGACCTACTGTTTATTCAAACATGCCCCTACGACTACGTTAAGTAAAAACCACTCATCCAGAGACTAATAGTGGTTAGAGCGTTGGGTCAGTAACCAAAAGGTTGCTGGATCAAATCCCTGAGCTGACAAGGTAAAGATCTGTCGTTCTGCCCCTGAGCAAGACAATTAACCAACTGTTTCCCGCGTGCCGAAGACGTGGATGTCGATTTAAGGCAGCCCCCCGCACCTCTCTGATTCAGAGGGGTTGGGTTAAATGCGGAGGACACATTTCAGTTGAATGAATTCAGTTGTATAACTGACTAGGTGTCCCCCTTTCCCTAATCAGTGAGGGGAGTTTATGTAGATTGGCATAGCCTGGAAACCAGCCTGGTTCTGCTTTACACTAGCCAAACAGATGCAGGAACAGTCAAGTACCCAGAGATGTATTCATTGATGTGTCTACTGAGTTAAACATGGCATATTTGTCCAGCACATTATCTCAAGACAATTATTTGGGCATAAACTTGGCAGAGGCAACTGTTTCAACCCAATGCTCAGCACAATACACCTGACCTATCATTCACAGCATTACAACTCTTCTTACAATGGAAGTCTCCTGTGTTCACGGAGGGGCTGTATTTCTCACTGGGTTTAAATGCTACTGTTAAATCATCCTTAGACAACACTGAGTTGTGAGCCTGCCTGCTCCCCAGATAACTCTGTGACATGAACACTAAAACAAACACAATCCAAGATTTAATTAACAACACTGTTTCCATCGGGCTCCCCTGGCAACAATGAAACACAACTTCAATCCAAATCCTCTACAGCATATGTACAGAAAGTAACATTAGATTACCGGTTAAATGTTATTTAATACACTATATGGCATGTACAAACACCCATATACACTCAGTATAGCAAACACTAGGACCACCTTCCTAATATTGAATATATTTTGCCCTCAGAAGAGCCTCAATTCATCGTGCATGGACTCTTCAAGGTGTCGAAAGCGTTCCACAGGGATGCTGGCCCATGTTGACTCCAATGCTTCCCACAGTTGTGTCAAATATGCTGGTTGTCCCTTGGGTAGTTTGATTCACACTGGAAACTGCTGAGRGGGAAAAACCCAGCAGCATTGCAGTTCTTGACACAAACCAGTACTCCTGGCTCCTACTACCATACCCCGTTCAAAGGCAGTTCAATCTTTGTCTTGTCCATTCACCCTCTGAATGGCACACATACACAATACATGTCTCAATTGTCTCAAGGCTAAAAAAATCCTTCTCCTCCCCTTCATCTACACTGATTGAACTGGATTTAAGTGACGTCAATAAGGGATCATAGCGTTCACATGGACTACACACACTCAACACATTTTGCCATTACAAAATAAGAAACATTCATTCCTGCATTAAAAACACTCTGGTTGCAATTCAATCAAACAGCTTTGCAGAAAACTAACATCATCCCTGCTTAGAGATAATGACATTTTCAGTAATGTAACTAACCTAGATGAACCTACATGAAAAAAATATACATTATATTATGACAATAATTCAGTAAAACCAGGATTTTCTCTGTGCAAGGATAATGTTTGATTGAATTGAGCCTGCTGAGTTGTAATGTTATATTAGTGGGTCACCTGGTCTGTGCTCGGAGTGTCTGAAATGTCATTCATGCTCCTACTTTGGGCATGACCTGCAAAACAACACAGTACATATAAACAATTGCTTAGGATATGGAGAGGGTTCTAATTATCGAAGAAAAATGTGCAAATCATTTTTTTCAAAATGAAATTAGTTCATGCCATGAAGACGATGAAATATTGTCTAGTATAGTACATATTATTATATATTGTCTAATATTCTAGAGCTTTAAACACATCTGAAAAGACAGGGAAATAATTGGATATTTAGAAGTGATACAAGAAGTCAAAGGAAGAGAGAGTGTAAGAAAGAGAGAAAGAGAGACAAACAGGTTCTAGAGAGATGATGAAAGCAGTGAGAGGTACATAGAGATAGAGATATAAACTTATCTTGCTTTGGCAATGTTAGAGGTACAGAGAGGTACACAGATAGAGAGAGGTAGAGAGAGAGAGGTACAGAGAGAGAATGAGAGAGGTACAGAGGGAGAGAGAGAGGTACAGAGAGAGACAGAGGTACAGAGAGAGAGAGGGAGAGAGAGAGAAAGAGAGGTTCAGAGAGAGAGAGAGAGAGGTACAGAGAAGAGAGAGGGGAGCAGAGAGCGAGAGAGAGAGAGGTACAGAGAGCGAGAGAGGGTCAGAGAGAGAGAGAGAGAGTACAGAGAGAGAGAGAGAGAGAGAGAGAGAGAGAGAGAGAGAGAGAGAGAGAGAGAGAGAGAGAGAGAGAGAGAGAGAGAGAGAGAGAGAGGAGAGGAAGAAGAGAGAGAGAGAGAGAGAGAGAGAGAGAGAGAGAGAGAGAGAGAGAGAGAGCAGGTACAGAGAGAGGTACAGAGAGAGACAGAGGAGCAGGCAGACTCACGCAGACGACCATAGCCTCCTGGCTGTGATTTCATGCGGAGGTCTTCTGTGGAGCGGTTGAATGCGGCCGCTGCACCTGGACTACGGGCTACGGAGGGAATACAAGTAAAGAAGACAGGAGACTGCTGAACAAGATTATAATTTCCCCTTGGGGATAAATAACGTTTGTTGAATTTAATTGAATAAAACTGAGATTATTGCATGAAAACATGTGTGGTCAATTGCAATTAATGAAAGTGTAAGACAGCCTGGGCAGTGGGCATACAATTTGATGTTTGAATGTATATAAGTAGAATACAAATGTAACATTTAGCAAGTACTATAATGTGTCTCAAGCTACTGACGGCCATACTTGACCAGAGAGCATAGGGACACTCACGGGCACCACCACCGCTGGCCTTGCCCATGTCAGCCAGAGAGCGGTGGATAGGCTTTTTGGTCTGGTGCCTGTGCTTCCTCAGGAGGACAAAGCTGATCTTCTCTCTCAGGTCAGGAGATAGCATGCCCTCGTCTACCTGCTGTTCAATGATTTCATCTGGAGGAGAATGTGGTCTTATTATTGTTTGTGTAGAATCACTCACGATCACCACTTCATTTCCTTCTTGGTACCATAACACKTTTCTTGTCAACAACTGAAGGCTACTAGAATCTTAATTTGAGCTAGTTTGCTACAGCAGGAAAATAATCCTGCAGCAACAGGAAATGTGAATTATTATGTAGATTATAATTCATGGACATTTTTGTAGGTGTTGAAAATCAAGTCTGAAATTTGTAAGTGGTAATTACAAACTTCAGAAGCCTTTTTAAACCTCAAATATACTACAAGTTTTACATTTCCTGTATTGCAGGTAAGTTCTCATGCAATAGGGTGATCAAATTAAGATCCTACATCTGTACACATAAGCTAACTGTTCTTAGAAGGGCAACCATGCTGAAATGCCTCTGCTTGTCAATTGTGACAGAGACTTTACATTTTTTACAGTACTACGTCTTAACATTAGGTAAGAATCACACAAACCTGATTTGGCATGGATTAGTGCTCTGTACAAAGGAGTTTGTGTTGCTCACCAACTATCTGTGGCAGTGAGTATCCCTCCAGATCAAGCAGCACAGTGCCGGTCTGTATACAGGTCCTCAGCTCAAACAGACTGTGCAGGGACAGGGTGGACACATGGGGCTTGCTCCACCTCTCTCCTCCCTCCTCCACCTTCTCTTCAAACTTCACCCACCTGGACCACAGCACAGGGACAGATAGAGGACATGAGTTGGAGGCGTCAAATGAGTTGGAAGTTAAAAATTACTAATGTCGAATCTGGTATTAGGTCAACACTGACTGAAACACTGACTGCACTCAGACATTCAGTAGCTCAGACATTCAGTAGCTCAGACATTCAGTAGCTCAGACATTCAGTAGCTCAGACATTCAGTAGCTCAGACATTCAGTA
>NC_036872.1:28614474-28716450 GCF_002910315.2 Salvelinus sp. IW2-2015 | reverse complement strand
CGCTCAGACACTCAGTTAGCGTCAGAATATTCAGTACCTCAAGACATTCAGTAGCTCAGACTATTCAGTAGCTCAGACATTCAGTACCTCAGACATTCAGTACCTCAGACATTCAGTACCTCAGACATTCAGTACCTCAGACATTCTAGCAGTACCTCAACTCAGACACTCAGTACCTCAGACATTCAGTACCTCAGACACACTCAGTACCTCAGACATTCAGTACCTCAGACATTCAGTACCGCTCAGACCATTCAGTAGCTCAAACATTCAGTAGCTCAAACATTCAGTACCTCAGACATTCAGTACCTCAGACATTCAGTACTCAGACACTCAGTACCTCAGACCTCAGTACTCAGACACTCAGTACACTCAGACACTCAGTACCTCAGACACTCAGTACCTCAGACACTCAGTACCTCAGACATTCAGTAGCCTAGACATTCAGTACCTCAGACCATTCAGTACCTCAAGCATTCAGTACCTCAGACATTCAGCTAGCTCAGACATTCAGTAGCTCAGACATTCAGTACTCTCAGACATTCAGTACCTCAGACATTCAGTACCTCAGACATTCAGTACCTCAGACATTCAGTACCTCAGACATTCAGTAGCTCAAACATTCAGTAAGCTCAGACATTCAGTAGCTCAGACATTCAGTAGCTCAGACATTCAGTAGCTCAGACATTCAGTAGCTCAGACATTCAGTACTCAGACATTCAGTACCTCAGACATTCAGTACCTCAGACATTCAGTACCTCAGACATTCAGTACCTCAGACATTCAGTACCTCAGACATTCAGTAGCTCAAACATTCAGTAGCTCAAACATTCAGTAGCCCAAACATTCAGTACCTCAGATATTCAGTAGCTCAGACTTCAGTAGCTCAGACATTCAGTAGCTCAGACATTCATTCATTCAAAATTGGTGGGTTCTAGAATGACATCTGTGTATGCTGAAGGAGTGGGACATTTTGTTTTATGGCATGTGTTTTGGTATCACCATGCACATGTTAAAATATAAATTAGCCTATACTACAGGTGACTCAGAGTTGATAACATAGACTGTCAACTTCTTGGCATGAATTTGTAGGTTTGTGTGAGTAATCTGTTATGATTCTGTAGGTCTGTGTGAGTAATCTATTATGATTCTGTAGGTCTGTGTGTGTAATCTGTTATGTTTTGTAG
Source organism: Salvelinus sp. IW2-2015 (assembly GCF_002910315.2). Taxonomy (NCBI): domain Eukaryota; kingdom Metazoa; phylum Chordata; class Actinopteri; order Salmoniformes; family Salmonidae; genus Salvelinus; species Salvelinus sp. IW2-2015. The sequence goes on along the minus strand of NC_036872.1, from coordinate 28,715,263 downwards.
GTCTGTGTGAGTAATCTGTTATGATTCTGTAGGTCTGTGTGAGTAATCTGTTTGATTCTGTAGGTTTGTGTGTGTAATCTGTTATGATTCTGTAGGTCTGTGTGAGTAATCTATTATGATTGTGTAGGTCTGTGTGTGTAATCTGTTATGATTCTGTAGGTCTGTGTGAGTAATCTATTATGATTCTGTAGGTCTGTGTGTGTAATCTGTTTGATTCTGTAGGTCTGTGTGAGTAATCTGTTATGATTCTGTAGGTTTGTGTGTGGTAATCTGTTATGATTCTGTGGTCTGTGTGTGTAATCTGTTATGATTCTGTAGGTCTGTGTGTGTAATCTGTTATGATTCTGTAGGTCTGTGTGTGTAATCTGTTATGATTCTGTAGGTCTGTGTGTGTATCTGTTATGATTCTGTAGGTCTGTGTGTGTAATCTGTTATGATTCTGTAGGTCTGTGTGTGTAATCTGTTATGATTCTGTAGGTCTGTGTGTGTAATCTGTTATGATTCTGTAGGTTTGTGTGTGTAATCTGTTATGATTCTGTAGGTCTGTGTGTGTAATCTGTTATGATTCTGTAGGTCTGTGTGTGTAATCTGTTATGATTCTGTAGGTCTGTGTGTATCATCTGTGGGTCAGCAGTCACCTAGCAGATCTTTCCACTCCAGCTCATCCCCGTCCTGCTGCAGCGTGTCCATCTCAGTGAACAGTGTGGGGGTGGGCATGTCATCGTCCTCTCCCAGGATATAGCGCAGCCGCTCAGCTGCAGGGGACACTGGGATGAACACACACACGCACACACCGGCACACACACACCGGACACACACACCGGTCACACACACACACGTCAGATATCATCACTGTGTCAGACTCATATTTACTCTGGAGATGTTTTATTTATTTTTTACTTTTATGGATCAGAAATCTAAGCATGCTTAATCTTTTCCCAGTGTGCCCACTTATTAGTTTCAAGAAATGGTGTAACGGCAGACGGTGATGATCACATTTCCTAATATCGAAAAGGTCAAGCTGAATATTAGATTTTGACTGTCTTGTTGTTAATTCCTCACACACGTTATTATTTAGGGATGGTTTGCTGATACATCAGAAAGTGTTGAACTTGTCTTCCCCTTTCATTCCACTTAAATGGTAATGATCTGATCTTGAGCTTGACAGCATTTCTATCAATCCAACAGGAACACCCATAACTAGAGGGTTTGGTCCTCACACCGAGCGGTCAATGCTTAAGCTAACTCAGCGACTTGGCTTGTCACATTACAACCTCATATATGGGAGGAATGGGTGTGTTTGAGACGTTTTATACATTCAGCATCACTACATCAAAGGAAATAGAGTATTTTTTCTAACAAAGATATCTATTATTCAGGATGTTGTATCCCTGGAAATAATCAGAATTCATTTAAAAAATAACAGCATAGCTTGTCCAGAAAAAGTGATTTCTTGGCACAACTTACCCCGGGTATGAGGCAAATTGAGCATAGGTTTCGGGTAAGTGGAGCCGCCTTGGGGTAAGTGGGTGACGGTGTCCTGTGACTGGGTGATGGTGCTGGTAGGTCAAGTTCAATTCATGGAATGGGGGTGTGATATATTATCTTAAATGTATGCCTACCATTCAGTAGCTCAGACATTCAGTAGCTCAGACATTCAGTAGCTCAGACATTCATTCATTCAAAATTGGTGGGTTCTAGAATGACATCTGTGTATGCTGAAGGAGTGGGACATTTTGTTTTATGGCATGTGTTTTTGGTATCACCATGCACATGTTAAAATATAAATTAGCCTATACTACAGGTGACTCAGAAGTTGATAACATAGACTGTCAACTTCTTGGCATGAATTTGTAGGTTTGTGTGAGTAATCTGTTATGATTCTGTAGGTCTGTGTGAGTAATCTATTATGATTCTGTAGGTCTGTGTGTGTAATCTGTTATGATTTTGTAGGTCTGTGTGAGTAATCTGTTATGATTCTGTAGGTCTGTGTGAGTAATCTGTTATGATTCTGTAGGTTTGTGTGTGTAATCTGTTATGATTCTGTAGGTCTGTGTGAGTAATCTATTATGATTTGTAGGTCTGTGTGTGTAATCTGTTATGATTCTGTAGGTCTGTGTGAGTAATCTGATTATGATTCTGTAGGTCTGGTGTGTGTAATCTGTTATGATTCTGTAGGTCTGTGTGAGTAATCTGTTATGAATTCTGTAGGTTTGTGTGTGTAAATCTGTTATGATTCTGTAGGTCTGTGTGTTGTAATCTGTTATGATTCTGTAGGTCTTGTGTGTGTAATCTGTTATGATTCTGTAGGTCTGTGTGTGTAATCTGTTATGATTCTGTTAGGTCTGTGTGTGTAATCTGTTATGATTCTGTAGGTCTGTTGTTGTAATCTGTTATGATTCTGTAGGTCTGTGTGTGTAATCTGTTATGATTCTGTAGGTCTGTGTGTGTAATCTGTTATGATTCTGTAGGTCTGTGTGTATCATCTGTGGGTCAGCAGTCACCTAGCAGACTCTTTCCACTCCAGCTCATCCCCGTCCTGCTGCAGCGTGTCCATCTCAGTGAAGAGGGTGGGGTTGGGCATGTCATCGTCCTCTCCCAGGATATAGCGCAGCCGCTCAGCTGCAGGGGACACTGGGATGAACACACACACGCACACACCGGACACACACACCGGACACACACACCGGTCACACACACACACGTCAGATATCATCACTGATGTCAGACTCATATTTACTCTGGAGATGTTTTATTTATTTTTTACTTTTATGGATCAGAAATCTAAGCATGCTTAATCTTTTCCCAGTGTGCCCACTTATTAGTTTCAAGAAATGGTGTAACGGCAGACGGTGATGATCACATTTCCTAATATCGAAAAGGTCAAGCTGAATATTAGAATTTGACTGTCTTGTTGTTATAATTCCTCACACACGTTATTATTTAGGGATGGTTTGCTGATACATCAGAAAGTGTTGAACTTGTCTTCCCCTTTCATTCCACTTAAATGGTAATGATCTGATCTTGAGCTTGACAGCATTTCTATCAATCCAACAGGAACACCCATAACTAGAGGGTTTGGTCTCCACACCGAGCGGTCAATGCTTAAGCTAACTCAGCGACTTGGCTTGTCACATTACAACCTCAATATAGGGGAGAATGGGGTGTGTTGAGACGTTTTATACATTCAGCATCACTACATCAAAGGAAATAGAGTATTTTTTCTAACAAAGATATCTATTATTCAGGATGTTGTGTATCCCTGGAAATAATCAGAATTCATTTAAAAAATAACAGCATAGCTTGTCCAGAAAAAGTGATTTCTTGGCACAACTTACCCCGGGTATGAGGCAAATTGAGCATAGGTTTCGGGTAAGTGGAGCCGCCTTGGGGTAAGTGGGTGACGGTGTCCTGTGACTGGGTGATGGTGCTGGTAGGTCAAAGTTCAATTCATGGAATGGGGGTGTGATATATTATCTTAAATGTATGCCTACATTCAGATATAGATTTCTCTGTTCAATATCACTTACCCTTCCATCTCTTAACCAGTTATCTGGGACAGGCATGTTTCAATCTGCCAATTCATAGGCAAGTTCTCTGCATTTGAGGCTACTAAGCCCATGAAACTGGTCCGCGAGATTCTTGTTTTGTTTATCAAGCTCAGAGTCCAAGTCATCAGATGAGACCTTGTGTTCCTCTGCTACTCTGTCACAGCCTCACTTTCACACAGCTACATGTTTATTTTATTTGTTTGTCACTGTACCTCTTCAGTGTCATTCAGTCTATTTTTTTGCTAGTTGCTGGTACTCTTATGGACTTCTTCCCRTCTCTCACTTCCTCGGCTGCTCTGTCAAGAACCTCAAAGGGGGGGCTAGACCCCTGCTTGTTTTGCATTTGTTTACACAGGACTTGATGATGTCAGCTCTGTAACAATACAAATGCACTATCTTGAGTTCATATGGATGACACCTTGCTAAAGTACGATGCATTTATGCATAAAACTGACTAAACGTGTTGGAGACTATCTGACTGAAGGTTCTGGACTCAGAAGACCAATAGGAGGAACAGACTTAGTTGTTGCCCAGCAACAGAGACTGACTGTTTGTACTAGAAATACAAGGAGGTGACTCCAACTGTAGTCCAACTGGATTTGTACCAGAACATAGAACCTAACAGGGGTATGTAGTATGGTGGCCATTGTCTCATATTAGCCCACACAGATACAAGTATGCACTTTCATTCTAGGTTTAGGACCTCATATTGTAGCTGAGAGAGACCCCCACTGATGTATAAAATAATCTTAAAACTATCTACTTAGGTTTAGATACAAGCATCATTAAACCTATAACACAATAAATTCACTTGAAAATCAGTTTTTTCTCTCTAACATTTACATGAAGATTGACATAGATGTCCATATCTGCGTCCCAAATGACACTCTATTTCCTATATAGTGTACTACTTTTGACCTGAGCCCTATGGGTTATGGTCAAGAGTAGTGCACTAACTAGGGAACAAGGTGCCATTTGGGACACATTCCATATGTGGGTTGTAGTTAGCTGGGGGAAGGGAGCTTTGCACAGCAGCTTGTGGTCACAGTGTACTAACCTAACCGACGGATGGACCAGAGCCGTCTATAAATTACACACTGAGCTGTAAAAGGCCATGATGGATCAATGGCTTTAAATCATTGTATCGACAGGAACCAACCCGGGAGTGGATTCCTGTTATATTGCCTGTTTGCATACATTAATACTCACAAAGACCTCACTTGTCAGCCTATGGGGAAGGACCATAGAAACAGAATCCCATCATCATAGTGACTCTATTTCTATGTAGAAAGACAGTACATGTGAATGAGACAGAGCATATTACTTTTTCCCAATGTAGAAAACAGGAAAACTACTGGGAAACAAATATTCAGCAACCACCACTCCTGTGTTCCAATGGCAGCTTCATTAAATAGTACCCACAAAACACCAGTCTCAACGTCAACAGTGAAGAGGTGACTCCGGGATGCTGGCCTTCTAGGCAGAGTTCCTCTGTCCAGTGTCTGTGTTCTTTAGCCCATCTTAATCTTTTATTTTTATTGGCTAGTCTGAGATATGGCTTTTTCTTTGCAACTCTGCCTAGAAGGCCAGCATCCCGGAGTCGCCTCGTCACTGTTGACTTTGAGACTGGTGTTTTGCGGGTACTATTTAATGAAGCTGCCAGTTGAGGACTTGTGAGGCATCTGTTTCTCAAACTAGACAATCTAATGTACTTGTCCTCTTGCTCAGTTGTGCAACGGAGCCTCCCACTCCTCTTTCTATTCTGGTTAGAGACAGTTTGTGCTGTTCTGTGAAGGGAGTAGTACACAGACTTGTATGAGATCTTCAGTTTCTTGCCAATTTCTCGCATGGAATAGCCTTCATTTCTCAGAACAATAATAGACTGACGAGTTTCAGAAGAAAGTGCTTTGTTTCTGGCCATTTTGAGCCTGTAATCAAACCCACAAATGCAGATGCTCAAGATACTCAACTAGTCTAAAGAAGGCCAGTTTTATTGCTTCTTTAATCAGATCAACAGTTTTCAGCTGTGCTAACATAATTGCAGGAGGGTTTTCTAATGATAAATTAGCCTTTTAAAATGATAAACTTGGATTAGCTAACACAACGTGCCATTGGAATACAGGAYTGATGGTTGCTGATAATGGGCCTCTGCACGCCTATGTAGATATTCCATTAAAAATCAGCGGTTTCCAGCTACAATAGTCATTTGCAACATTAACAATGTCTACACTGTATTTCTGATCAATTTCATGTTATTTTAATGGACAAAAAATTTGCTTTTCTTTAAAAAACAATGACATTTCTAAGTGACCCCAAACTTTTGTAAGATAGTATATATTTTTTAAACCCTTACGTATTTATCCAACTGTAATAAAAACACTGACACAAACAGTTTACAAAGTGTGAGAAAATGACAGGTACGGGTAGACAGAGAGACTGTCGCTACAGTAAGCAGTTTCATTCACTTTCCCAAAATTCTCTTTATTCAGCGTTTTCTAAGCTTTCATCTCCCATAACGTTGTTGTCCTGTAGGTACTTCTGTACGACTCACAACCTTCAAACAGCTTCTAGTTTTATAGGGATAGTTCTACAAAACAACATATTTATGTGGAACTGAACTATACCTTGTATTTCCTTCTTCTCTCAAATATACTCAAACATAGCGTTCCTTTTATTCCTGTGTAACAGCCCTCTCCTAAGATTGCAGCCATGCAGATGCTCTCTTACACCAGCTAACAGGCTGACTGAGATTAACAACAGCTGCATATTCAAACTCCTGTGCTGCTTTGAACTCAGTTACACCACATAGAGTGATGTGGACAGCTTCACCTAGCAATTCAACCAGGTCAGCATTCTGGCCAAGGGATGCAATTCCAACCAAACCTGATTTATGTTCTATTTTGGTTCCTGTAAGCATTACAGATCAACTTCCTCATACAGGAAAACATATGCAGTTATCTACATTTTACATTTTAGTCATTTAGCAGATGCTCTTATCCAGAGGGACTTAGAATGAAGTGCCTTGCTCAAGGGCTTTGCTTTCAATGACTGGCCCATCATGCTTAACCTCTAGGCTACTTGCCGCCAAAAGGGAAATAACAGCTGGCTATTGAATCTGAAATACTGTCTTCGTCAACTGTCCGGACCGTGCGTCACTGAGAGTTGTTATGATGCAGCCAGCGTCACAGGAGTCTGTTGTGACTTGTGGAGGGAATGGAATGAAACAAATGGAAACCATGTGTTTGATACCATTCATTCCATTCCCTACTGGAGTGCAGCATAGTGACATGTGACTCATCATGACTCACTTGTGATGTGATGCGTGAAGTGATTAGACATGCATTTACATCATGGGTTGTTATGGTGCATAGGCACTGGAGTGTGATGTGATTAAAGCCCAGGTAGTGCACTACATAGCGAATAGGGTGCCATTTGTCACGCAGACCATGACTCACTTGTGCGGTTGATGTCTTGAGGGACTTGGAGGTCATGTGGGTCTATGAGTCCCTCCTCTAGGTCCCTGTATCTGTCTCTGTCGTCATGGTCATGGTGTCTGTGGTGGTCGTAGTGTCTGTCCCCCCTCTCCTTGTCTGCTGCCTCACGGCCCCCCGCAGAACGTCTTCGCCGGCGTTTTCGTCTGTACCCACGAGGCACCGGGACACCGATGTAGATGTTCTGCTGGTCTGTGGACAAACGGTAAAGCAATTTACGTTAACATCAGAGTTGGTTACTGGGACACCAATGCAGATGGACTAATGGCCTGTAAACAAACCGTAATGTAAAGTCACATTAACATACATGATTTAAATCAGTAGAAGAGAACGTACTGCAAACATGTATTACAGAAACAGAACATCCTAAAAAAGACATTAAACTGGGCTTAATAATAGTTTTACAGTATCTAGAAAAGCCCAACAAAAACCTTGACAGACTAACATAATCACTGAGTCCGACCACATCACTCATTAATCCCTGGTACAGAAAGGGACATTTCCATAAGCGTTCAATCATTGAAACAAACAATTAATAAATTATGATACAGTGTTCATGTCTGTTTCTCTAATAATTAACCATTCTCAAGTATTTAAGCCAAGGTTGAATGACAAAGAAAATGCATTCTTGTCAATGATTTGCATGTAAAAGATGACTCTTCTTCTACACATTGTCTTTTCTTACATGACATACTTTGTCATGTTTTCCTGTCAGCAACGAACAGCAGGAACCATGTCAACTTTTGTGTTGTTTTACATTACTTTGATACCAACTGTACTGTCGCTTTGCAATGGGCTCCTTTTTGAATATCAATGCATGATCAAGTTCATTTTATGCAACAACTACATTAAAACACAATTAGAACATTGTTCTAAATCAATAATTGAATAATACGCTGTTTGCCGTAAGGACCCCTCAAAAATGAACCTAGCATGTGAGGCCTGAGGGGTAAGCCAGATCTACTCAGGGTTTTATAAAGTTATCCAGCTTCAGTTAGCTTCCCATTCCAGCTCAGGCTTCATCCGTACTAGGATGGTGGATATTACTCTTCTGCCTGCCACTAACTCTAGCAGGCTTGTAACTGTGTGTGCATGTCACACGTGACTAGTCGAATTCGGAACTCTTCACTGAGACAATGCTGAAACATCAAGCCATGGGCAAGTTAGTGTCATATTTTCACTTGTGCCAAAATCAAAATGAAAGAAAAGCTATCCTGCAAATTCAGCAGTCTTTTAGAAGTTCCGTCTTTACTTTATTACTTTGATGTAAAATACTTTTTTCCCACTCCTATCGATAAAATAATTGTATTAAGTCATACAAAAGTTTTACTGTGTGTGAAGTTTCAAATAATTTTGTCATTAGTAAATGTTTAATGTGATAGTTATTTTAACATTACTATTTTTGGTAACACTTTATTTGGATAATCCATCAGTAACATTTCAACTAACTAACTACTAACCCTAAACCTAGCTCTTACCCTAACCTTAACCTTTATCCTAACCCTAAACCTAGCTCTTACCCTAACCTTAACCTTTATCCTAACCCTAGCNTAACCTTTATCCTAACCCTAAACCTAGCTCTTACCATAACCTTAACCTTTATCCTAACCCTAAACCTAGCTCTTACCCTAACCCTAACCTTAACCTTTATCCTAACCCTAAACGTAACCCTTACCCTGACCATAGCCCTAACCCTTATTTTAAACCTAACCCTAACCGTAACCTTAGCAAGCAGTTGCTTATCAACAGATAGTATGAGTATCTACAGATGGATAATCCAGACTATCCAAATAGTGTTACCCTATTTTTTAACACACAAAAACACATTTGATTAATAAAAAGTGGATGATGATGCAATCTTTGCGAGAGGGAGGGAATCTGATTTCATTGGTCCTCAACTCACGGCTCAGACACTTCATTCAGGATAAATATCATTAGCCCTGAATTAACCAGCAGGTTAGATCTGAAGGATTCGTTGTCATAGAAAGTTACTTGGCTAAAAAGTGATCCACTTTCGTGGTACCGGTTATCCCAAGTTGAACTCAGAGTTGATAAAAGTTACCTTTACTCACCCCTAGCTTCAGGGGTGACTAAAGATGGCGGCGCTGAGGAGGGAGCGCATCTTGCCGGTTCCTTCTAGACTTTTTTTATTGCTATTTCTACTTTGTTTGCTCAGAATGTTCGTGCAATAATTTCCTACGACCGACAAACAATTCTGGGTCATGAATCGGAAGCTACACACTAACTGCATCTCTCAGCCTCCCAGATCTGGAATACTACATCCACTCCTTCTTTCCCCTCACAGCGGCCTTACCCATTGTTGCTGACCAAGATGACCGAAGGCAACGCTGGTGATGAAGAAGAGGAAGGAAGGGGCACTCCAAGCTAGGCTGAAAAGACTGGCTACACAGCCTCTTGTTCCTAGTATTCTGATGGCTAATGTCCAATCGCTGTAAAACAAACGTTGAACTCAGAGAAAGGCTTCAATCGCAGAGGAACGTCAGGGAATGCTGTGTCTTTGTTTTTACAGAGACATGGCTTACGGACAATTCACTTGACTCTGCTATTCAACCAGACGGCTTTTCCATTTTCCGTATGGATTGAACGGCGGCTTCTGGTAAGAGCAGGGGGAGGGGTATGCATCCTCATCAACAAAACATCTCAAGCTCCTGGTCACCCGACCTGGATTTTTGATGCTAAAATATGCCGAAGGAATTCCTGTGTTGTTATCACAGTGTGTACCTACCGCCACAAGCAAACATCAAGGCGGAACTCAGCGAACTGTACAAGGACATTAGCCAGCAAGAATCCTCTCACGCGGAAGCAGTCTTTATTGTCGCAGGAGATTTTAAAACAAAGTATCACCAACATGTATCCTGCCTCATGAGAGGAAACAATGTGATGGACCATGTATATACAAACATCCGTGACAGAGGCAGAATCAATGCTGCAGGACTGTTTTGAGAATACTGATTGGAATATGTTCAAAGAGTCGACTCAGGACTCATCCATCAACATTGAGGAATATATATCATCAGTCACAGGCTTCATTAGGAGTGTTAATGATGTTGTAACAACAATAACAATCTGTACATACCAACACCAAAAACCCTGGATGAATGCTGAAATCCGTACCATGCTAAGAGCCCATACCGCAGCATTCAATGTCAGCAGAACATATGACTCGTTGACGCGCAAAGCTTACAAGCCAAGCAGGTACAAACTCCGCAAAAAGATGATACAAACTCAAACTTYAATCGATGTTCGACAACTCAGAATTCCGACGCATGTGGCAAGGACTACAGGCTATCAGGGACTACAAAGGCAGATCCAGATGTGGTGCCCACTGAAGGCTCCCTCCCAGATGAGCTAAACACATTCTATGCTGGCTTTGAGGCAGATAATACCAAGGTATTCAGGAAGGCTCTCGCTGCTCCAGATGACCAGGTGCTTTTGCTCTCCAAGGCTGACATGAGGAAAACTCTCAAAAGATTAAATACTCACCAAGCCACCGGGCCAGATGGCATCCCTGGTCGGTTAACCAGCTGGTGGGCATCTTCTCTGACATCTTCAACCTGTCCTTGTCCCAGGCTGTAGTCCCCACTTGCTTCAAGGACACCACCATTGTCCCAGTGCCCAAAACCAATGTGACATGCCCAAATGACTATCGCCCGTCGCACTCACCACTGTCATCATGAAATACTTCAAGAGGCTGGTCATGGACCACATAAAGGCCAGCATGCTAGCCACACTGGACCCACTCCAATTTACCTACAGCTCCAACAGATCCATGGAAGATGCCATTTCCATCGTTATTCACATGGTCCTAACACACCTGGACAAGAGGAACACCTATGTAAGAATGCTGTTCATTGACTACAGTTCAGCATTCAACACTATTGTTCCTCCAAGCTCATTACCAATCTCAGAATAATGGGTCTGGACACTGCCCTCTGCAACTGGATCCTGGACTCCCTGATGGGCAGACCACAAGCTGTGCAGGATGGTAACAGCACCTCCTCACCACTGACTCTTAACACAGGAAACCCCACCCCCCCCACCCCCCCCCCCCACCCCCCCCACCCCCCCGCAGGGGTGTGTCCTCAGCCCTCTGCTGTACTCCCTGTTCACACACGACTGCGTTTGCTGACGACACCAAGGTTGTAGGACTGATAACCAACAACATCGAGTCAGCCTATAGGGAGAGGTAAGTGAACTGGCATTGTGGTGCTAGGACAACAACCTCTCCTTCAACGTCAGCAAACAAGAGGAGTTGATTGTTGACTTCTGGAAGCAGAGGAGGGAACAAGCACCGATCAACATCAACGGGACTGCATTAGAGAGAGTCAGCATTTTTAATTTCCTGCGCGTTCCCATCACAGATAACTTGACATGGACCAACAACACCCCCACTCTTGTCAAGAGGGCTCAACAGCGCCTTTACCCCCTTAGGTGGCTTAAGAAATTTGGCTTTCCACCCCGGGTCCTTGCCAAATACTACTGCTGCACCATCAAGAGCATACAGTTGCGTTATGGCCTGGTACGGGAATTGCTCGGTCCATGACCGCAAGTCCCTCCAGCGTGTGGTGAAGTTCGCCAAGTATCTCACTGGGACTGTGTTCCCACCCATCCAGGAAATATATTTGTAACGGTGCCTGAGGAAGTCCCAGGGAATCACCAAGGACCACACACACCCCAGCAACGAGCTGTTCAATCCCTTACTGTCAGGCAGACGTTATAGAAGCATGAGATCTCATACCAAAAGGCTCAGAGGCTGTTTCTATCTACAAACCATCCTACTGCTAAACACTTGAACTGGACTGACCACCTGCTCTGATTCTCCGCATTTAGCACACATGCACTCACTCACTCACCACACCACACACACACACACACACACACACACACACCACACACACACACACACACAACACACACACACACACACACCACACACACACACACACACACACACACACACACACACACACACACACACCACACACACACACACACACACACTCTCTCTTGTACAGCTAATAATGGGACACACAATTCAGTCCCATTCAAAATTCCAATTTTCTCTAACCCCTAACCCTAACCCTAGACCTAACCCTAACCTAACCTAACCCGTACTCTTACCCTAACCCTAATCGTAACCCTAACCCTAACCCAAAAACCTAAATTTAACCTTAAACCTAACTCTAGTGTCACGCCCTGATCTGTTTCACCTGTCTTTGTGATTGTCTCCACCCTCCTCCAGGTGTCGCCCATCTTCCCCACTATCCCCTTTGTATTTATACCTGTGTTTGCTGTTTGTCTATTTCCAGTTTGTTTTGTTCCTCAAACCTGCCAGCATTTCCCCCTTGCTCCTGCCTTGTCTATATTCCTGTTTTCTAGTTTTCCTGGTTTTGTCCTTTCTGCCTGCCCTGACCCTGAGCCTGCCTGCCATCCTGTACCTTTGCCCCACTACTCTGGATAACCGACCTCTGCCTGACCTGACCTTGAGCCTGCCTGCCATCCTGTACCTTTGCCTGCCCGTGTTCGAATTAATAAACTTTTGTTACTTCGACATTGTCTGCACATGGGACTTACCTTCAAACTTGATACCTAGCTCCTAACCCTAACCCTAAAGCTAACCCTAGCGCCTAACCCTAACCCTAAAGTTAACCCTAGCTCCTAACCCTAACCCTAACTATAACCCTAACATTAATTCTAAACTGAACCCTAAACCCACTAGAAATAGCATTTGACCTTGTGGGGACAAACAAAATGTCCTCAGTTGGTCAAATTGTTGTTTGTTTACTATTCTTGTGGGGACTTCTGTTAAACACATTCATCACAACTGCTGCTACAATATTCTTCTTTACTATTGCTAATACTGCACAATTTAAACACTTTCCCCTCAATCCCCTATTCCCCTATACTTGTGTAAATATTGGACTATAAATTGTGCCTTCCTGTATTATACTTATGCTAAAATTTTATTCTACTGAGCCATTTACTTTATATTCATATTCTTATATTTTATTATTTATTATTGTCGAGAAGGAATCCGCAAGTAAGAATTTATTTGGACGGTGTATACCATGTGTACCCTGTACATACGACTAATAAAACTTGAAACATAAAATGTCTGTGACATCCGCCTCAGTGCAAAGCTAAATACAGAGAAATCAATGCTGGAACAACAACATACAGCCCTGCTGGAAATACACACATCCCTGCTGCCAAATGGATAGATAGGGGCCTGCTTAGGACATGGTGAACCAAACTGAAAGTACATACACACATGCACACTCATATTCACATATAAAATGGTATCCAATGCCCATCATGATCCTGTTATTCTTTCATCTTTGTTATTGCCAATTATCATCACATAGGACATGATCAATTCTTCAAGATAAACAGCACATTTACACAAATTATCAGATCTAATAATGATACATTAGATACTTAAATACACGGAAATGATGAATGTCATTTCATTCCATTTTAGCCAGGATAGTTCACTCAYTAATAATTGCCACTGTTTTACACAATACTGGAATTGAAAACAAACTAACAGTAACTGTAAATCTCTCAAGTCCATTCTTGTAGGCAACAGACTGTGAGACCTATTCCATCATGATAGGTCTATTGTACATTATACATCATGTATTTTTATTGTAGATGAGAACAGATTCCTGATATACTGTGCTGTGCCTCACTTACCCTCCTCCTCATCATATCCATGGTGAATGCCCCCCATACCCCGGTCTCCCATACCCCGGTCTCCCATACCCCGGTCTCCCATTCGCTCATGGTCCATCCTGGGAAAAAAGAAAGACAGTAAGGGGAAGATATGTCCTAAAGAACTGTGTGTATTTAGCACAGTTAACACAATCTTAGTTGACAACCAATCGGTTTCTGCGATCAATCAGAATGGTTAGAATGTATTTGCGTTCTAGAAATCATCGGAGATCCAGACGCATTGCGGAGAAGAAAATATTGTCAGTGAGTGTGGCGTAGCATTTGGCCGGAGAAAAAAGTTTGGATAGCCAGGCAATACACAACGATCATGTTCACAAATTACAGGTCAGTGTGTGTACAGACTGAGTGCCAAACATTTCCCACATCTGGGAGACCCCGAGAATGTAGCGAACGTGCCAAGGATTTGAGGGGCGAGACAGTGCACATATACTGTATGCACTTAGAAGAGTGCTTGCATGGTTGTGACTGACTATATAGCTACTATTGTGTGTGCGTGTGTGCGTATGTGTGAGTGTCCGTGCGTGTGTGTGTGCGTGCGTGCGTGCGTGTGTGTGAGACCCAACTGAAGCCTGGTAAGCCCAGGAGCAGTAAGCCCTGTGCATTGACCTGCATGTGAGGCTGCTGCTGCTGAGGATCACAGATCAATGTGGAAATAATTAAATGGCAGGTCAACTCAATGGAAATGTAATAATTAAAACAGATGACCAGAGTACTTCATGCACGTGACATTTTGACATACCACTAGATATGGGGTAATGCCATTCACAATACTTAGGCTTCTCATGTTTGTGTGTCTTACTATTCCCAGGTAACATCACAACGTGGCACACAAAGCTCATAAACAATACTGACTAAACTACACATTCATAAAGTAGCCTCAGGGCATTTCCATGTAAAAAAAGCCCCATGAGGTTCATAGGGGCACAACACATTTGAAGTCAAATGAAAGCTAAGAGTCTAAATATTTWAAAAAAAATAAGAGATATTTACATTTTGTAACTATTTTTCATCCTAAAAATTGGGATTTGATTTCTGGTCAAACAGATGGAAAAGGGGTCTTAGAAAACATCTATCAGATAAAGTCTTAAAAGGTGTTAGAAATATATCAGAACACAACAATGTTGAAGTAAAGACTCCTGCCAACTAATATCAGCACATATTTAGTTTTGCAGAAATGATTTATCTTCTGTAAGTTTAAGAAACATTGCTTAGTGTCTTGCCATTCTGTTACCAAAAATCCCCATATCTTTAAGATATTTTCTAATTTCTCTTCCTCATGAGGGAGGATCATGAAAGTTCACAGAAGTAACAAGTAAAGGTAGACCTACCAATTGTTATAGTGTTTTTACTGATAACAATTTGGTTTATGATTTATTAAGTGATTCAAATGTGTCATTCTGTTACCAAATTGGTAACCAAATCAATTACCAAAAACTCAGTAACAGAACGACTGCAACTGAATTAGCTACAATGGGAATTCATAGTAGTCACAAACCACTGTTGGCTCAACTGCTATTGTCCTCTCTTCCACTGGCATACTTTGATGTTCTGCTAATAACTGTTGTCTTTGTCTTTCTGTCACGTGGTGGTCAAAGCAAGAATGTGAAAACAGTCTGGACAACCTCTCCCTCTTTCTCTTCTCTCTCTCCAGTTAATGTCAACACTACCAACTATTACTGACACCTACCCATGAGTCCCCTTTCTTTACATATATTGTACTGTAACCAGCCCTCTCACGCACACAGCACCAACTGATACCGGACGTGGAAAATTAGTTGACATTTTGTCAGTTCAAATCTGAAATAATCATAGACGTCTGTTTCACAAGTTTGGACAACACAGTACAGTACAGTATAGTTCAGTACAGTACAGAACAGTATAGTTCAGTACAGTACAGAACAGTAAAGAAAAATATAGCAGAGTATAGGTCAGTACAATACAGTACAGTACTGTACAGTAGAATAAGGTTTAGTACAGTAGAGCACACTATAGTAGAGTACAGTATAATTGATTGTATTGTATTGTACTGTACTGTACTGTACTGAACTCTACTCTACTATAATGTGCTGTGCTGTGCTATACTGTACTCTACTGTTCTCTACTGTGATGTCCAAACTTGTGAAACACATCAGTCTATGATTGGTACAGATTTGGTCCAGTGCGGACCAACAAAATGTGGTCTTGTTTGGGGGCGGAGCCTCATTCGGGGCGGCAGGTAGCCTAGTGATTAGCGCGTTGGGCCAGTAACCGAAAGGTTGCTAGATCGAATCCCCGAGCTGACAAGGTAAAAATCTGTTGTTTTGCCCCTGTTCCTAGGCCGTCATTGTAAATAAGAATCTGTCCTAAACTGACTTTCCTAGTTAAATAAAGAAAAATAGAATAATAGCCAGTGTGTAGAATAATACCCCAAAATATTACATATTTCTACCTTTGTGTGCCTATTCAGGATACATCACCATGAAGAGAATGACATTCATAATTATGCATTTCTGTATAGTACAGATCAGGGACCCATGATGTCATTCTGTTACCGCAATTCTGTTACCAGGTGTTAATCCACTTCACCTACTGTAGTTCAATAACCAAAAGAGATTTTTTCAAACCCAAGGTGTCAGTCATATCATAGCTGACACCGCATTCTTTCTGCAGACTGCAATTTTCAGTGGAAATTGTTAAAATGAGTAATTGTGCATAGAGTTGTATGGTTGGTTTTTGTTTGACATACATTTGAAGTAAAATATCTGCGTCTCAGCGTCATTCTGTTACTGTGGAATTGCCCCTGACTACATTGACTCCACTTTAACACAAAATCAACAAGCATGAAAAGAGTAACAATAGTTAATATCCATTTCCTTTCAAACTATACCACCTGTGTATGCCTTGCTACCAACTATGAGTCCACCCTTTGCTAATATCACTATCCAACCTACAATTACTATCAAATGGATAGCAGGCAGAGTAGGAAAAAGCTTGGTTAAGGCCATAGATGGTAAAGGCTGTGTTGAGCCTGTGTTGAGCTTGCGTGGCTCCTGTGTGTGGCTCTTGTTACTGTTGGCTTCCTGTGTGTGTAATTAGTCCTGTCACATCAGTGTCCTTCACACCCAGTGGGCAGGCTGAGTGGGACCTGCAGGCCATCACCGCTCTGCTCTGACAGCCTGATCGATCCGCCTGCAAAGGCACTTAAACTCAATGTGAACAGCCACAGCACACTGATACAAACAATGGTTCTCTCTTTCGCTCTCTCTCTCTCTCTGTCACTCTCCCTTTTTCTCTCTCCCCTATCCCCCCCCCTTTTCTCTCTCTAAACACACGTGCACTGCACTCCCCCATCTCACCTTGGTGCACAATCAATTGTCACATCACATCTGCCTTGCAGATTATACTCTTTCTCGCTGAAAACAACCCCTGCACCCAAAAAAGGCCAGCCCTCTGACATTTCTGTTGTATGAGTATCAGGACCCGTACTGCTTACAGTTCTTATTTCATTTGCTATTTAAAGATAAAATAAAGTGGTGTTTAATACATTGTAAATCAGTTTGCAGCAATTTAATTCCATGAAACCAAATTACATTGGCAGTTATCACAATTTCCTGTTCAAACATATTGTTTCCCAAAGATATGACACATTGAGTTGAACAAAATTTAGTTTTGTACCCCAATTATGTTTATTCCCCAAGAACATTGCTTCTTAGATCAATTTGCTCAAAAACTTAAACTGCTCAAAGACTTCAGTCATTTTTGTGCCCATATCTCTACAAGACTATTCATTGACAGGCGCCAGTTCATATATATATGCTGTGATATCCAAGCCTACAAGATAAAACATAATTCCCAAATTAAATTTAATAAACCATCAAGTTTCAACAATTTATACAGACTTTAGGAAATCATCATCTTTCAGTAAGTAGTTGACAGTGTGAGTTTCGGTTCTATTTGCCATCTCCAGCAGGGAGCCTTGATTCTGCAAATGGAACCAGACTAAACAAGACCCAGAGGACAGGTTAATATATGCACAAAGATGGCTTACCTGGTGTAGTTTCCTGGCCTGAAATGAGCAAATGGAGAGAGAGAGGTATGCTGTTAATTGCAAGGATGCATCAATGAAAACATAGTCTACTGTACCAATGGAGCTCTAATGAACTACTGACAACACCAAACTGAGGAATGGGGAAGAGTTGTTCTCTCTCAGTTCCCCCCCCCCCCCCCCCTCTCTCTCTCATCGTCCTAACTCTCTCTCTCTAACAGGACAACTGGGATTGAGGCTGAGCTACAGGCTGGTTTGGGTGGTGGTGGGGTTGATCAACCTTCTACAGTGATATGACTACTCTATATGTGACCATAGGAATTCCCTCACTCACACACATACCCTTCAGATGACCAGGGCATAACATATTTATATTGTCAGTTATACAGTTTTTCTATTAAATTGAACACTGGATGCCGGTTCCACCATCAATGAGGTGTACTTATTTCGAACACTAGTTACCCCCGCCACACACAAATAAACCAACTGTTATATACTTTCTGTCTAGAGAAACTACATCATCATTGATTCTCACTGTAGTAGGCTTGCCTGATGTGATGACTCATCTTGAATTTAACTCCACTTCGCTCTCTGGATCTGCCATCCTAGAAGTCGCTGTCAAAATGAAGGGTGTTGTACAAAAGAAAGTGGAATGCAAACAGAATGTGGGGGGGGGGGCACCTGGATTTGTATTTGTATTTTATACTTGGAATCGCATTGTCTGAGAGAGATTTACACGGTTAGCAAAATGTCACGCCAGGGTAAGCCTACACGAAACAGCCCTTATTTTAAGTGTTTCTAAAATCCTCTATGGGAAAACTGAATGGTCGAAAAAACGATTGTAACCATTTCCCTGTTTAACCGCTAGATTTGATGGGTATTATGACTCACACTGTGGTACTCTATGATGGTATTACCCAATAGTTTATATGTACACTAGATGACTGACGGGGGGCGCTGTTTTGAAGCCACTGCACCTCTATCTTTACACTCCCCCACCATTGTAAAAAATATTTTGGAAGCTATAGAAATGCATTTATTAATGTCTATATTTCTTTTTGCCACGTTTATTATATTACAGACACCTTAATGTATACTTTTACATAATATTATGTGAGCTAAACATATATATATTTTTATCCTTAAAGTATAATTTTTTGAAAGTTCTAATGATACTGTCCCCACTACAACAACAAAATAGTTAAATACATGTCATTTTGTCCTCAAAACATTAATTTAAATACTGTAGAATCAACCCTGATTGAGGACTGCCAGGCAGGTAGCCTGGTGGGTAGGAGCGTTGGGCCAGCAACCGAAGCTGGATCGAATCCCTGAACTGACAAGGTAAAAATCTGTCGAATCTGCCCCTGAACAAGTCAGTAAACCCACTGATGACGTGGATGTCAATTAAGGCTGCCCCCCGCATTGAGTGATCCTTCCTTAACCCATAGGAAGTTGACTGCTTTAAAATGGTGTAAGTCCTCAACAGCAAAGTCCATGCAAAAACGGGTTATTTCCAAGTATCTATCTCTATAGGTTTTACTGATCAAAAAAGGAAAGGATGACTGGTTTTATATCTTTTAAAATAACCTCATATGGGTTCTTCTAATTGTTCAGATTTTTGCATGTCAGCTACCAAACACATTGCATTTTATTTATATTCCTATTGTGATTGGTCCCTGGAGCAATAGGAATCCATTTCAAAAGGGTCCTTGCTATCCAGGTTCCTTGGGACATTGCTTGAGAGGGTAATCCAGTAAATATTGTAAGTGAATATGTAAGAACTCAGCACTATGCTGTCTTGAATATATTCACTGATGCATCTAAGGACCCTAAAACAGGGAGGACAAGTGCAGGTTTTAGTGTTCCTGAGTTTAAGGGAACAGTGACAAAAAGAGCAACAGATCATTTATCTGTTTACACAATGGAGTTGTTATCTGCTCTGTCTCATGTGCAGCACTGATGAGTTTAAATTAATTTGTGTCAAAGGAGCATCCAATATGTATTGTATGTGATTTTGCAGTGCCTGTTTAGAGTGAGACAGCTTGGGGTAATGCTAGCAGTGGCGTGTGTTCATGGGTGCCATGAGAAGCCATATTTCCCCCCAAAATGTACCAATATATAAATTCTATAGCATAAAATAATTGATATTTCGTCTCTCCGTGTTTCATAATTTTCCTTCAGTTTGCAAGAGGCTGAATGTATCTCACAGGAGAAAGCATCCGAGCGAGAAAAACAGCGCCCCTCTGTCTCTCTACGTGTAGGCCAGCTAACTGATGCTGTCTGGTCCAAACCAGTATGACATCGTTGCCGCCCGTAGCATTGAAGGCAAGGGAAGTGTAACGGCTTTCTTCTTCCTCCTCTGATGAGGAGTAGTAGGAAGGATCGGAAGACCAATGCGCAGCGTGGTACGTATCCATAATGACTTTTAATAAGAATGAATACYACAAAATACAAACTAACAAAGTGAAACAAAAAGGAAAACCGAAAACAGTTCTGTTTGGTGCAGACACACAAAGACTGAAAATAAACACCCACAAAACCCAACAGAAAACAGGCTACCTAAATATGGTTCCCAATCAGGGACAACGATTGACAGCTGCCTCTGATTGAGAACCATATCAGGCCAAACCCACCCAACTCACGCAGACAACCCACCCAACTCACGCCCTGACCATACTAAAACAAAAGACAAAACAAAGGAACTAAGGTCAGAACGTGACAAGAAGCAAGCTGAGCACTTGGCCTCCCTTGATAAAAAAAGGTTTTAAAAATTGTCAATCAGCGTTGAGCTAAAGTGAGCGAGCTCAACTGTGAATGGTCCTGGCGCACCAAAAAAAAAGTGTCAATGGAAGCCAGCTTGGATTTAGCGTCAGTCCAATCAAATCCCATTGAGAGCATATGTCATTGACAGAAAACTTGACTTGAATTGTTGCATTCCAGCTAGCTAAAATTGTCTGGTTCCTAAATTAGCCATGGATGGAGATAAGGATTTGGACTTGTGGTCTTACTTAATTCTCTGTACTGGCCAATATTTATAATGGCGATTCTGATCCAACCATTAATTCATACATTGTTGTGTCCCTGGCCTGGGAGGATGGATGTTCAGTATATAGCTAGATATAGAAGGCTAATGTTAACAAGCTAACGTTGCCCATGAATGGAAGTTAGACTAGCGAGCAAGCATTTTAAACAGGTAGCCTAGGACAACAGCAAATTAAAAAGTGTACTGTATGACAGAGTCATAGACCGTTTCATCAACATGAAAGAGAAAGACTGCATTAGACTGGAGAAAGACTGCAAAGACTGGATGGCATTAGCGTTTCTCTACAAGTAGAGTGAGTCAACATGTTTTTCTACTTGCACAAACGCGCACACACACACACAGAAATCAGAATCATGGACAGCCACACCATATTTAGTTTAAGTTGATTGGACTAAATAGCTTTTAGTATCTTTTAGTTGTCACTGTATTAGACTAAGCAGAGGTGATTTGATGATGTTGAAATGTTGAAGTTGAAATGGTGCTGGAATAGTGGAGGCAGCTCCTGTTTTCTTTGCGACTTGTGGTGACTCCGTAACTCTGTGTTGTCGTATGTTGACATGCCATGCTATGTTGTTGTCTTAGGTCTCTCTTTAATGTAGTGTTGTGTGTTTTTTCCTATTTTGAAATGTTTTTATTTTTATTTTTTAATCCCAGCCCCTGTCCCTGCAGGGGGCCTTTTGCCTTTTGGTAGGGCATCATTGTTCTTAACTGATATGCCTGGTTAAATAAAGGTAACATTTTTTAATATATTTTTTTATCTCTGTAGTTCTAAATCAATAGTTGTTTAGTTGTCCGAAAATGGTGGAAACATTAATTTGCTTGACCATGCTGTAGGTCATGTAACTGTCTGTTACGGTACATTACCTTGACCATGCTGTAGGTCATGTAACTGTCTGTTACGGTACATGCAATATTCTTTGTGTACTTCACTGGACAGAGGTTGCTATCTGGTTTTGTGATAAAACAAAGGTGTGGTTGAATTTATTCTGCCATTGTGCCTTCTAATTGTCTCGGCCTTTAGGCCTATATATCACGGTCGCAAGGCAAATTAATTAACATGTTGTAAAGCAAACAGCGGGGGTACTCGTTCCCAGCAGGCTCTCAAACATCCTATCAATATGATGTTGAAATGGGATAAAAATAACAGTGGTTAAAAACAAATGTCAAGAGTTGTGGAACAGGGAGGGAAAGGGAAGAGAACTGTTTAAGATCCAGGAAAAGATGGATGCAGGGAGGTCCTCAGGTCGAGAGAGAAGGGAGAAAAGTGTCATCACAAGGCTGAGACACATGGCTCAACAGTATATTGAAATTGGTAGGAAAACATCTGACTGGGAGGAATGATCACTGTCAAGAAGAAGGATGCCTTGGAACATCCAACTCTGACATCACCCCATTGAAATTGCATTAAAATGGTTAAGGCAAGGTGTCACACCCTGATCTGTTTCACCTGTCCTTGTTATTGTCTCCACCCCCTCCAGGTGTTGCTTATTTTCCCCAGTGTATTTATCCCTGTGTTTCCTGTCTCTCTGTGCCAGTTCATCTTGTATGTTCCAAGTCAACCAGCGGTTTTTCTATTCTCCTTTTTCTAGTCCCCCTGGTTTTGACCCTTGCCTGTTTCTGGACTCTGTACCCGACTGCCTGACCATTCTGCCTGCCTTGACCTCGAGCCTGCCTGCCACTCTGTACCTCCTGGACTCTGAACTGGTTTTGACCTTTTGCCTGTCCACTTCAAATTCTCTTGCCTACTCCTTTTTGGATTATTAAACATCTAATACTCCAACCATCTGCCTCCTGTCTCACTTTGTGTTATGATAAAGGGTTAAAACTTCTTGTCAATAGGGGGGCGCTATTTTCACTTTGGAAAAAATCGTGCCCAATTTAAACGGCCTCGTACTCTATTCTAGATCATACAATATGCATATTATTATTACTATTGGATAGAAAACACTCTCAAGTTTCTAAAACTGTTTGAATTATATCTGTGAGTAAAACAGAACTAATTTTGCAGCAAACTTCCAGACAGGAAGTGAAAAATCTGAAAACGAGGCTCTGTTTCAGTTGCCTTATATTTATCGATATGCATGCACTTCATACGCCTTCCACTAGATGTCAACAGGCAGTGGAAGGTGGAATGGGGTGTCTAGCTTGATCTGAGGTCAAACAAGAGCTTTTGGAGTGGCAGGTCAGGAATTTCCTTTCTCTACCTAGGCGCGCGAAGCACATCCATATTGTCTTCTGATAAGCGTTCGGTATACACGGCTAATATCTCCGGCTCTGATTTTATTTGATACGTGATAATAACATCGTAAAGTATGTTTTTTCAACCGAGTTTTATCAGATTTTTCAACGTTTATTGGGACTTTTGGAGTTTTACGTTCTTTGCGTCGAGAGAAGATGGGAACGTCATCAACATTGGCTAGCATTGTGGCGCGAATTCGACAGGAGAAAAGGACATTCTAAAACCAAACAACGATTTATTCTGGAAATAGGACTCCTTGTACAAGATTCTGATGGAAGCTCAGCAAAAGTAAGAACAATTTATGATGTTATTTCTTATTTCTGTGGAAAATGTTATTTCTATTCTCCGCCGTTTTGGCGGGCGCTGTCTCGCAATAACGCAAGCTGTTTGTTATGGTAAAGTTATTTTTTTAAATCTAACACGGCGGTTGCATTAAGAACCAGTGTATCTTTCATTTGCCATACAACAAGTATTTTTATGTAAAGTTTATGATGAGTTCTTTGGTCAGATTAGGTGAGTGTCCAAAATAGCTCCGGACATTCTGGTGAATCGATGCTACATATTCACAATGTATAACCACGGTTTGCAGCTCTAAATATGCACATTTTCGAACAAAACATAAGTGTATTGTATAACCTGATGTTATAAGACTGTCATCTGATGAAGTTGGTCAAGGTTAATGATTAATTTTATATCTTTTACTGGTTTTTGCGATAGCTACCTTTTGCGGTGAATAAATGCATTTGTGTGTTTGGCTATTGTGGTAAGCTAATATAATTCTATATTGTGTTTTCGCTGTAAAACACTTAAAAAATCGGAAATATTGGCTGGATTCACAAGATGTTTATCTTTCATTTGCTGTACACCATGTATTTTTCATAAATGTTTTATGATGAGTATTTAGGTATTTCACGTTGCTCTCTGTAATTATTCTGGCTGCTTTGGTGATATTTTTGATGGTAGCTGCAATGTAAAACTATGATTTATACCTCAAATATGCACATTTTCGAACAAAACATACATTTATTGTATAACATGTTATAAGACTGTCATCTMATGAAGTTGTTTCTTGGTTAGTGACWAATTATATCTCTATTTGGTCGGTTTTGTGATAGCTACCTATGCGGTAGAAACATGGTGAAAATATGCGGTTGAGTCTTTGGCTATTGTGGTTAGCTAATAGAAATACATATTGTGTTTCTGCTGTAAAACATTTTAAAAATCGGAAATGATGGCTGGATTCACAAGATGTTTATCTTTCATTTGCTGTATTGGACTTGTGATTTCATGAAAATTATATTATATGATATCCCTGTCCCGTTAGGCTAGGCTATGCTAGTCAGCTTTTTTGATGAGGAGGATCCCGGATCCGGGAGAGAGAAGTGGTCGAGGTTTTAAGGTAAGGGTTTTGGTTGGGATTATGGTAAGGTTTAAGGTTAGGGTTTGTGGACGTCCCAAGGATGCACTAACTATTCACTAACTATTTCGAAAGGTATATAAATCTCCACTGATTTTAGTAACAAAACACCTCCAAGTAAAACAAACTTTTCCCTTTTTTTGTCAAAGCGCAGGTAGTCTGTGATCCTTTCCACACACACTCAAGCTGCACAATTGTGGCATGAAAAATATAGCCCCCTCAATAGGGTCGACAAGTATGAAGGTAAGTCTACTTACCAGAATGCTTTTGAGCTGTCTGTCACTCCTCTCCCCATTCACACGGTGTCCTTAGTGACCATTGCTCAGTGGCCTACACTGATGGAGAGGCGGGCTGCATTGCAAGCATAGGCAAATAGAAATTGACTAAGCATTAGAGGTCCAATGCAGTTGTTTTTATCTCAATATAATTTCTGGCTAACAAGTAAGTACATTACTGTGATTGTTTTCTATTAAAATGGTCAAAACAAATAGCTTCTTAGCAAAGAGCAATTTCTCAAGCAACAGTTTTGCTAGGACTTGATAGGGAGTGGTCTGAGTGGGGAGAGGACTGTTGTCATGAATTCACATTGGAAGAAGAACTCCATCCCACCAAAACAGACACCTGCTTGGAAATAGGCTACAATGACACCAACATTATGTGATAAGGAATAAAGCAAGCTATATGGCCTACTCAACTCACTTTTATTATTTGTATTTCACCTTTATTTAACCAAGTTCTTATTTACAACTGCAACCTGGCCAAGATAAAGCAAAGAAGTGTGACAAAAACAACACAAAGTTACAAACAAATGTACAGTCAATAACACAATAGAAAAATCTATGTACAGTGTGTGCAAATGTAGGGAGGTAAGGCAATAAATAGGCCATGGAGGCAAAATAATTACAATTTAGCATTAACACTGGAGTGATAGATGTGCAGATAATATGCAAGTAGAGATACTGGGGTGCAAAAGAGCAAGAGGATAAGTAACAAAATGGGGATGAGGTAGTTGGGTGTGCTATTTACAGATTGGCTGTGTACAGGTACAGTAAGCTGTAAATGACATCGCTGAAGTCAAGGATCGGTAGCATAGTCAGTTTTATGAGGGTATGTTTGGCAGCAATAGTGAAGGAGGCTTTGTTGCGAAATAGGAAGCCGATTCTAGATTTAATTTTGGATTGGAGATGCTTAATGTGAGTCTGGAAGGAGAGTTTACAGTCTAACCAGACACTTAGAATATGTGGACAACTACAAATACCTAAGTCCGAACCGTCCAGAGTAGTGATGCTAGTCGGGCGGGAGGGTGTGGGCAGCAATCGGTTGAAGAGCATGCACTTAGTTTTACTTGCATTTAAAAGCAGTTGGAGGCCTCGGAAGGAGTGTTGTATGGGATTGAAGCTCGTTTGGAGGTTTGTTAGCACGGTGTCCAAAGAAGGGCCAGATGTGTACAGAATGTTGTCTGTGTAGCAGTGMATCAGAATCACCAGCAGCAAGAGTGACATCATTGATATGTACAGAGAAAAGAGTCAGCCCGAGAATTGAACCCTGTGGCACCCCCATAGAGACTGCCAGATGTCCGGACAACAGGCCCTCCGATTTGATACACTGAACTCTATCTGAGTAGTAGTTGGTGAACAAGGCGAGGCAGACATTTGAGAAGCCAAGGCTATTGAGTCTGCTGATAAGAATGCTGTGATTGACAGAGTCGAAAGCCTTGGCCAGGTCAATGACGACGGCTGCACAGTACTGTCTATTATCGATGGCGGTTATGATATTGTTTCGGACCTTGAGCGTGGCTGAGGTGCACCCATGACCAGCTTGGAAACCAGATTGCATAGTGGAGAAGGTACGGTGGGATATGAAATGGTCGGTGATCTGTTTGTTAACTTGGCTTTCAAAGATTATAGAAAGGCGGGGCAGGGTGGATATAGGTCTATAACAGTTTGGGTCTAGAGTGTCTCCCCCTTTGAATGACCGTGGCAGCTTTCCAATCTTTGGGGATCTCAGACGATACGAGAGGTTGAATAGGCTAGTAATCGGGGTTGCAACAATTTTGGCGGATCATTTTAGAAAGAGAGGGTTCAGATTGTCTAGCCTTGCTGATTTGTAGGGATCCAGATTTTGCAGCTACTTCAGAACATCAGCTCTCTGGATTTGGGTGAATGAGAAGCAGGGGAGGGGGGCTTGGGCAAGTTGCTGCAGGGGGTGCTGAGATGTTGGTAGGGGTAGCCAGGTGGAAAGAATGGCCAGCCGTACAAAAATGCTTATTGAAATGATCGATTATTGTAGATTTATAGGTGGTGACAATGTTTCCTATCCTCAGTGCAGTGGACAGCTGGGAGGAGGTGCTCTTTGAGTTTGAAGGTACAGTATCACATTGAGGAAATCCAAAGAGAGCTGCTCTTATCTGCCCTTACTGCTTGAGAATATGCGATTGAATGGAGTTCATGATTTAATAGAATTTCCATGTCTAATCTCAAAGGCTAATATGGAAGTATATCTCCTTTCATATGGATGACAAAAATGTAATTCATAATTTGAGTCCTCAGGAAAGGATACAATGACCTCTGCCTTTGCTGTGATAATATGTACGGCCATGCTTCAGTAGTAAATTAATTATTTTCCATTTTATGGACTGTCTCGCTACTTCAGAGGTAGACACCTAGTCAGTTGCACAACTGAACGCATTCCACTGAAATGTGTCTTCCACGTTTAACCCAACCCCTCTGAATCAGAGAGGTGCAGGGGGGGCTTCCTTAATCAAGGTCCACATCATCAGCACCAGAAGAGATTTTGTTACCTCAGGGATTCAAACCAGCAACCATCCAGTTACTGGCCCAAGGCTCTTAACCGCTAAACTACCTGCCACCGGCTGATTTTTGTTGGAGTGGATGGTTGGCTGGCCGAAACAACATAATTATAATCATTTGTACACTGCAAATTGACCACAACTAAACCCTAAATAGAGATTATATATGAACAATAAAACACTAATACAGTTGAAGTTGGAAGTTTTGCTACATAGGTTGGAGTCAATAAAACTCGTTTTTCAACCACTCCACAAATTTCATGTTAACAATCTATAGTTTTCGCAAGTCGGTTAGGACATCTACTTTGTGCATGACACAAGTAATTTTTCCAACAATTGTTTACAGACAGATTATTTCACTTATAATTCACTGTATCACAATTCCAGTAGGTCAGAAGTTTACATACACTAAGTTGACTGTGCCTTTAAACAGCTTGGAAAATTCCAGAAAATGATGTCATGGCTTTAGAAGCTTCTGATAGGCTAATTGACATCATTTGAGTCAACTAGAGGTGTACCTGTGGATGTATTTCAAGGCCTACCTTCAAACTCAGTGCCTCTTTGCTTGACATCATGGGAAAATCAAAAGAAATCAGCCAAGACCCCCAGAAAACAAATTGTAGACCTCCACACATCTGGTTCATCCTTGGGAGCAATTTCCAAACGCCCGAAGGTACCACGTTCATCAACAGTAGGCAAATATAAACACCATGGGACCACGCAGCCGTCATACTGCTCAGGAAGGAGACGCGTTCTGTCTCCAAGAGATGAGCGTACTTTGGTGCGGAAAGTGCAAATCAATCCCAGAACAACAGCAAAGGAGGAAACGGGAGGAAAGGAGGAAACAGGTACAAAAGTATCTATGTCCACAGTAAAACAAGTCCTATATCGACATAACCTGAAAGGCCACTCAGCAAAGACGAAGCCACTGCTCCAAAACCGCTATATAAAAAGCCAGACTACGGTTTGCAACTGCACATGGGGACAAAGATCGTACTTTTTGGAGAAATGTCCTCTGGTCTGATGAAACAAAAATAGAACTGTTTGGCCATAATGACCATCGTTATGTTGGGAGTAAAATGGGGGAGGCTTGCAGGCCTAAAGAACACCATCCCAACCGTGAAGCATGGGGGTGGCAGCATCATGTTGTGGGGGTGCTTTGCAGCAGGAGGGACTGGTGCACTTCATAAAATAGAAAATTATATGGATATATTGAAGCAACATCTTAAGACATGAGTCAGGAAGTTAAAGCTTTCAAATGGGTTTTCCAAATGGACAATGACCCCAAGCATACTTCCAAAGTTGTGGCGAAATGGCTTAAGGACAACAAAGTCAAGGTATTGGAGTGGCCATCACAAAGCCCTGACCTCAATCCTATAGAAAATTTGTGGGCAGAACTGAAAAAGCATGTGCGAGCAAGGAGGCCTACAAACCTGAATCAGTTACACCAGCTCTGTCAGGAGGAATGGGCCAAAATTCACCCAACTTATTGTGGGAAGCTTGTGGAAGGCTACCCGAAACGTTTGACCCAAGTTAAACAATTTAAAGGCAATGCTACCAAATTCAAATTGAGTCTATGTAAATTTCTGACCCATGTGATGAAAGAAATAAAAGCTGAAATAAATAATTCTCTCTACTATTATTCTGACATTTCACATTCTTAAAATAAAACGGTGATCCTAACAGACCTAGGACAGGACATTTTTAGTAGGATTAAATGTCAGGAATTGTGAAACATTTAGTTGAAATGTATTTAGCTGAGGTGTATCTCAACTTCCGACTTCAACTGTATATCTTGAGTAACTAAATGTTCAAGCCCCTGTTAGAATCACCTGTGACAGTGATTACAGCGTCTTTCTGTTTAAATCTCTAAGAGCTTTGCACACCTGTAATGTACAATATTTGCGCTGTAATGGGACATTTTTAAAAACCATGTGAAACTGTCCTATTATAATGTCCTGTTCTTCTGAGTATAATTTGGTACTGAATACCAGCTTGCTCCTGTGTCCTTGTAGGAGAACTGAAAGTCCCACCCAAGAACAGGAAACTATAAAGATACGTGCTTATCACCCAATGCTTCGGAATTCAGACTATCTGCACTGCGCTGTGTAACTCTGTTCTCATGAGTTCACAAAAATAAAGAATCTTAGTTTGACTTGGACTCCAGCAAATCCTTATTTTATAATATCCACCGCAGCACGTTATTCTTTTTTAAATTCTTCAAACTCTGTCAAGTTGGTTGTTGATCATTGCGAGACCGACATTTTCAAGTCTTGCTATAGATTTTCAAGATGATTTAAGTCAAAACTAATGGGTACAGGAACATTCAATGTCGTCTTGGAAAGAGCTCCTGAGTGGCGCAGGTGCCCATAGCTGGCCACAATTGTTAGGGGAGGATTTGGCCGGAGTCATTGTAAATAAGAATTTGTTCTTAACTGACTTGCCAAGTTAAATAAAAAAGTATATTTTGGCTTTGTGTTTTAGGTTATTGTCCTGCTGAAAGGTCAATTTGTCTCCAAGTGTCTGTTGGAAAGCAGACTGAACCAGGTTTTTTCTCAGATTATTTTCCTGTGCTTAGCTCTATTCCGTTTCTTTTTATCAAAAAAAAAACTTTTAGCAGATGTTATTGCGGGTGTAGCGAAAAGCTTGTGTTCCTAGCTCCAACAGTAATATCTAACAATTCACAACAATACACACAAATCTAAAAGTAAAATAATGGAACTAAGAAACATATAAATATTAGTACAAACAATGTCGAAGTGGCATTGACTAAAATACAGTAGAATAGAATACAGTATATACATATGAAATGTGTAAAGCAGTATGTAAACATTATTAAAGTGACTAGTGTTCCATTATTAAAGTGACCAGTGATTCCATGTCTATGTATAAAGGGCAGCAGCCTCTAAGGTGCAGGATTGAGTGACTGGGTGGTAGCCGGCTAATGGTGGCTATTTAACAGGCTGATGGCCTTGAGATAGAAGCTGTTTTTCAGTCTCTCGGTCCCAGCTTTGATGGCCTTGTACTGACCTCACCTTCTGGATGATAGCGGGGTGAACAGGCAGTGGCTCGGGTGGTTGGTGTCCTTGATGATCTTTTTGGCCTTCCTATGACATAGGGTGCTGTAGGTGTCTTGGAGGGCAGGCAGTGTGCCTCCAGTGATGGGTTGGGTAGACCGCACAACTCTCTGGAGAGCCCTGCGGTTGTGAGCGGTGCAGTTGCTGCAACTGAATACTGGACTTCCTGATGGGCCGCCCCCAGGTGGTAAGGTAACAACACATCCGCCACACTGATCCTCAACACAGGAGCCCCTCAGGGGTGCGTGCTCAGTCCCCTTCTGTACTCCCTGTTCACTCATGACTGCACGGCCAGGCACGACTCCAATACCATCATTAAGTTTGCCGAAGACACAACAGTTGTAGGCCTGATCACCGACAACGACAAGACAGCCTATAGGGAGGAGGTCAGAGACCTGGCCGTGTGGTGCCAGGACAACAACCTCTCCCTCAACGTGATCAAGACAAAAAGAGATGATTGTGGACTACAGGAAAAAGAGGACCGAGCACGCCCCATTCTCATCGACGGAGCTGCAGTGGAGCAGGTTGAGAGCTTCAAGTTCCTCGGTGTCCACATCACCAACAAAATAACATGGTCCAAGCACACCAAGACAGTCGTGAAGAGGGCACAACAAAACCTATTCCCCCTCAGGAGACTGAAAAGATTTGGCATGGGTCCTCAGATCCTCAAAAGGTTCTACAGCTGCACCATCGAGAGCATCCTGATTGGTTGCATCACTGCCTGGTATGGCAACTGCTCTGCCTCCAACCGCAAGGCACTACAGAGGGTACTGCGAACGGCCCAGTACATCACTGGGGTCAAGCTTCCTGCCATCCAGGACCTGTATACCAGGTGGGGTCAGAGGAAGGTCCTAAAAACTGTCAGACTCCAGCCACCATAGACTGTTCTCTTTGCTACCACACAGCAAGCGGTACCGGAGTGACAAGTCTAGGTCCAAGAGACTAAACAGATTCTACCCCCAAGCCATAAGACTCCTGAACATCTAATCAAATTGCTACTCAAAGTATTTGCATTCCCCCCCGCCCCTTCTTTTACACCGCTGCTACTCTCTGTTGTTATCATCTATGCATAGTCACTTTAATAACTACCTACATGTACATGTTTCTTCAACTAACCGGTGCCCCTGCACATTGACTCTGTACCGGTACCCCCCTGTATATAGTCTCGCTATTGTTATTTCACTGCTTTTCTTTAATTACCTATTACTGTTATTTCTTATTCTTATTCGTATTTTATTAAACTGCATTGTTGGTTAGGGGCTTGTAAGTAAGCATTTCACAGTAAGGTCTACACCTGTTGTATTCAGCACATGTGACTAATAAAATTTGATTTGATTCGGGGCCAAATTTCTTCAGCCTCCTGAGGTTGAAGAGGTGCTGTTGCACCTTCTTCACAACACTGTCTGTGTGGGTGGACAATTTCAGATCATCAGTGATGTGTACACCGAGGAACTTGAAGCTTCCCACCTTCTCCACTGCTGTCCCATCAATATGGATATGGGCGTGCTCCCTCTACTTTTTCCTGAAGTCCACGATCAACTCCTTTGTTTTGTTGATGTTGAGGGAGAGGTTATTTTCCTGGCACCACTCAGCCAGGGCCCTTACTTCCTCCCTGTAGGCTGTCTCGTCATTGTTGGTAATTAGGCATTCTACGGTTGTCCTCTGCAAATTTGATGATTGAGTTGTGTGAGAGGTGTGTGTGGCCATGCAGTCATGGGTGAACAGGGAGTACAGGAGGGGGCTGAGTACACATTATTGTGGGGCCCCAGTGTTGTTTCCTATCTTCACCACCTGGGGCGACCCGTCAGGAAGTCCAGGGTGTAAGGTAGAGGTGATATGATCCTTAACTAGCCTCTCAAAGCATTTCATGATGACAGAAGAGAGTGCTACGGGGTGATAGTAATTTAGTTCAGTTGCCTCTGCTTTCTTGGGTACAGGAACAATGGCGGACATCTTGAAGCAAATGGGGACAGCAGACTGGGATAGGGAGAGATTGAATATGTCTGTCAACACCCCAGCCAGCTGGGCTGCGCATGCTCTGAGGACGCGGCTAGGGATGCTGTCTGGGCCGGCAGCCCTGCGAGGGTTAACATGCTTAAATGTCTCACTCACGTCGGCCACAGAGAAGGAGAGCCCACAGTCCTTGGTAGCGGGCCGCGTCCATGGCACTGTGTTATTCTCAAAGTGGGCGAAGAAGGTGTTTAGCTTGTCCGGAAGGAAGACGTCGGTGTCTGCGACGTGGCTGGTTTTCTCTCTGTAGTCCGTGATTGTCTGTAGACCCTACCACATGCATCTCGTGTCTGAGCCATTGAATTGCAACTCCACTTTGTCTATGTACTGATGTTTTGCCTGTTTTATTACCTTACGGAGGGAATAACTACAGTGTTTGTATTCGACCATGTTTCCAGTCACCTTTAGCGCGAATGCTGCCATCTTTTCACAGTTTCTGGTTTGGATAGGTTTTAATAGTCACAGTGGGAACACCATCCCCTATACATTTCCTGATGAACTCCGTCACCGTGTATACATGAATGTTATTATCCGAGGCTACCCGGAACATATCCCAGTCCGTGTGATCAAAACAATCTTGAAGCATGGATTCTGATTGGTCAGACCAGCGTTGAATAGACCTTAGCACGGGTACGTCCTGTTTGAGTTTCTGCCTTTAGGAAGGGAGGAGTAAAATGGAATCGTGATCTAGTTTGCTGAAGGGAGGGTGGGGGAGGGCCTTATAGGCATCCCGGAAGAGAGAATAGCAGTGGTCGAATGTTTTCCCAGCGTGAGTACTACAGCCAATGTGTTGATAGAACTTCGGTAGCATTTTCCTCAAATTTGCTTTGTTAAAATCCCCAACTACAATAAATACGGCCTCCGAATATGTGGTTTCCAGTTTGCATAAAGTCCATTGTAGTTCCTTGAGGGCCGTCATGGTATCAGCTTGAGGGGGAAAATACACGTTTGTGACTATAACCGAAGATAATTCTCTTAGGAGGTAATACGGTCGTCATTTGATTGTGAGGTATTCTAGGCCGGGTGAACAAAAGGACTTGAGTTTCTGTATGTTATCACAATCACACAATGAGTGGTTAATCATGAAACATACACCACGCCCTTCTTGTTCCCAGAGAGTTCTTTATTCCTGTCTGCGCGATGTACTGAGAAACCAGCTGGCTGTATGGACGGGGACAGTATATCCGGAGAGAGCCATGATTCCGTGAAACAGAGTATGTTACAGTCCCTGATGTCTCTCTGGAAGGAGATCCTCACCCTGAGCTCATCTACTTTATTGTCCAGAGACAATACTCGGAAGTGGTGGATGGTGTGTCCACCCCCTGAGTCGGACTAGAAGTCCACTCCAAATACCTCTTCTCCGCCGGCGGCGTCTTGGAGCAGCCTCTGGGATAAGTTCAATTGCATGCGAACAAAGGTTCCAATTCGGGAAAGTCGTATTCCTGGTCGCCTTGCTGGTGAGTTACCACCGCTCTGATATCCAAAAGTTATTTACGGCTGTTTGTAATAACACCAAAAACATTCTGGGCTAATAGTGTAAGAAATAACACACCAAAAAAATACTGCAAAGTTGCTTAGGAGCTAGAAGCAGAGCTGCCATGTCTGTCGGCACCACCTTGCTCGTTCTCTATATCTCAATTGAAGCCATTTTAAATTCAGGCTGTAACACAATTATTATAATTTTTTAAGTCAAGGGGTGTGAATACTTTCTGAAGGCAAGTATGTCTCTTATTTATTTGTAGGAATACTTGTTGAACAGATTTCCTAAATAAATCTAATTTCTTGCTGAATTCCTGGTGATTTTATTATTTTTTAACCCAAAACTAAATTCCCCCCACCCCCTACCTAGTCTACATAATCTATATTTCCATACCAAATATTTTGTTTTCCATCTTACAAATTGGTTTATTCTATTTATAGGACTATATAATTTATTGCAAATTATGAGGCCATAATTGTCCACACAAGATGATGACAGCCTGTATGTCTCTGTCATATGGGGCCTAACACACACACACACACAGTCTATCTTCTCTATTAAAACTTAGTTAGCTGTAGTTTTTTTTAAAGGGCTCAGAAATTATTTGATGTGAAGCATTTTATGAAAGGTGAAACAGGGCCAGTGATCGCTCCCAGGCGATATGGCAGTTTCACCGCTAAGGATTCCAGCTTTAAACCCAAAGACAGATTTGGCAATGGCCAGTCACAGAGATAAATTAAATTGAATAAAAGAGCAGAACTAATTGCAAAGCAGAAGGGGGTAAGGTATGAGCAGTGGCCTAGCAGGATGCTAAAAGCTAGATGAAGAAAGCAATAGTGAAATCGCAGAGAACTGTTTCAAAACACTGGATACCATTTCCATCATATAAGCTTCAAACCCTCATTAGTCAGTCATTGTAAGAAATAATGATGGCCCGGTGTGCAACCGTCCAGATACATTATGTCTGCATCCCTACGTCTGAATCCAACTCCTTTCTTCAGCTGCGCCTGGCTTTACTGGTCAATTACACTCACCTTCACCCTATGGCCAAGGTGCATCGACTCGACTATGAAATTGACTCTGGGTTAAATCCAGGTCAATACGAACCTGAAACTGATGACGGTAACATAGACTCATGGGTAATTGAATCATGAGTGCACAGACACTATTGGACACACCTTATGCCCCCTGGAACAGATTAAGCCTAGGGCTAGGCAGGGGTGGACTGGGACCAGAAATTAGCCCTTGCATTTCTAAAACACAGGCCCATATTTTTCATAGAGGCCCCCACATAGGCCAATTTTTCTCCTTGAAGCACCCATTATTAGCCAGATAATGATAATTTTGCGCAGAAAAAAAACTAGTTAGACAGTCCCACTGGGCTGAAAATGGAAGAGCACATCTGGTATTTGCCTGAAATGTCAGATGGCCATTCCGCCCCTGGACCAAAACACAGGCTCAACAAGTGCTTTTTGGTCCAGGGATAGGTTTCGTCTGAGTCCAGGGAAGGGATCAATTATTAAGCCAACCAGATGACAGATGCCATTGATTACCAGAAATAAATGAGTGAATGGGGAATTGTGAACATTATAAAGTGTGTGCACAAATCACATAGAAGAAAGGCCAAGATAAATAGCCATTGACCAGCATGTGATATTTAGACCACCTGTTTCACACTGTGATGATCATGGCCTATCAATGGCATGAATTCACCTAAACATAAAATCAAGCTTGATTTATACAGTACATTTCAGACATGGAATGCAACGCAATGTGCTTCACAGGAAAAAATGAATTAAAAACAGAAATATTTACTACACAACATAAGAGGATAAAAAATAAAATAAAATAACAATTGAACGACTAAAAAGCACCCTAAGGAAAAGCAAAGCTAAAAACGTGTGTTTTAAGATCTTTTTTAAAATATGTCCACAGTTTCGGCCCCCTTCAGGTTCTCTGGCAAACTACTACAGAGGCTGGGGGCATAATTACTAAAGGCTGCCTCTCCATGTCTCTTGGTCCTAGGCTTTGGGATAGTGAAAAAGACACGTGCCACAGGACCTGAGGGACCTACTGGGTACATAACTCAAAAGCATGTCTGACATGTATTGGGGTGCACATTCGTGGATTGATTTAAAAACCAATAGAAAAATGTTAAAATGAATTCTAACTTTCTACTTGAAAAAATAACAAACACTATGTCTCGAAAACTCACTCAGCAAATGAACGCACACGGTTAACAATTCAAGCTTCTGCAAAGGAACACAGAAAAAATACCTCTTTTAACAGGGAAATCATTTTTAGTTTTTTTATATTTAACCTTTATTTAACCAGGAAAGGCCCATTGAGACCCAGAGTCTCTTTTTCAAGGGACACCTGGCCAAGAAGTCAGCAACAATCAATACATTACATTATTAAAACATACAACAATACATTACAACAACAACAAAAAAGCAGCATTCCCCAAGTGAGGATGGCTTTCACTTCAGCAGTAATACATTCATGAACTTCTTTGAGGAAAAGATCATGATCATTAGAAAGCAAATTACGGACTCCTCTTTAAATCTGCGTATTCCTCCAAAGCTCAGCTGTCCTGAGTCTGCACAACTCTGCCAGGACCTAGGATCAAGAGAGACACTCAAGTGTTTTAGTACTATATCTCTTGACACAATGATGAAAATAATCATGGCCTCTAAACCTTCAAGCTGCATACTGGACCCTATTCCAACTAAACTACTGAAAGAGCTGCTTCCTGTGCTTGGCCCTCCTATGTTGAACATAATAAACGGCTCTCTATCCACCGGATGTGTACCAAACTCACTAAAAGTGGCAGTAATAAAGCCTCTCTTGAAAAAGCCAAACCTTGACCCAGAAAATATAAAAAACTATCGGCCTATATCGAATCTTCCATTCCTCTCAACAATTTTAGAAAAAGCTGTTGCGCAGCAACTCACTGCCTTCCTGAAGACAAACAATGTATACGAAATGCTTCAGTCTGGTTTTAGACCCCATCATAGCACTGAGACTGCACTTGTGAAGGTGGTAAATGACCTTTTAATGGCGTCAGACCGAGGCTCTGCATCTGTCCTTGTGCTCCTAGACCTTAGTGCTGCTTTTGATACCATCGATCACCACATTCTTTTGGAGAAATTGGAAACCCTAATTGGTCTACACGGACACGTTCTGGCCTGGTTTAGATCTTATCTGTCGGAAAGATATCAGTTTGTCTCTGTGAATGGTTTGTCCTCTGACAAATCAACTGTACATTTCGGTGTTCCTCAAGGTTCCGTTTTAGGCCCACTATTGTTTTCACAATATATTTTACCTCTTATGGATGTCATTTCGAAAACATAATGTTAACTTTCACTGCTATGTGGATGACACACAGCTGTACATTTCAACGAAACATGGTGAAGCCCCAAAATTGCCCTCGCTAGAAGCCTGTGTTTCAGACATAAGGAAGTGGATGGCTGAAAACGTTCTACTTTTAAACTCTGACAAAACAGAGATGCTTGTTCTAGGTCCCAAGAAACAAAGAGCTCTTCTGTTGAATCTGACAATTAATCTTGATGGTTGTAAAGTCGTCTCAAATAAAACTGTGAAGGACCTCTGCGTTACTCTGGACCCTGATCTCTCTTTTGACGAACATATCAAGACTGTTTCAAGGACAGCTTTTTTCAATCTACGTAACATTGCAAAAATCAGAAACTTTCTGTCCAAAAATGATGCAGAAAAATGTATCCATGCTTTTGTTACTTCTAGGTTAGACTACTGCAATGCTCTACTTTCCGGCTACCCGGATAAAGCACTAAATATGGCTGCTTCAGTTAGTGCTAAATACGGTTGCTAGAATCATGACTAGAACCCCCCAAAAATGATCATATTACTCCAGTGCTAGCCTCCCTACACTGGCTTCCTGTTAAGGCAAGGGCAAAGCATTACATGGGCTTGCTCCTACCTATCTTTCCGATTTGGTCCTGCCGTACATACCTAAACGTACACTACGGTCACAAGACGCAGGCCTCCTAATTGTCCCTAGAATTTCTAAGCAAACAGCCGGAGGCAGGGCTTTCTCCTATAGATCTCCATTTTTATGGAATGGTCTGCCTACCCATGTGAGAGATGCAGACTCTGTCTCAACTTTTAAGTCTTTACTGAAGACTCATCTCTTCAGTGGGTCATATGATTGAATGTAGTCTGGCCCAGGAGTGTGAAGGTGAACGGCAAGGCTCTGGAGCAACGAACCGCCCTTGCTGTCTCTGCCTGGCCGGTTCCCCCCTCTCCACTGGGATTCTCTGCCTCTAACCCTATTACAGGCGCTGAGTCACTGGCTTACTGGTGCTCTTTCATGCCGTCCCTAGGAGGGGTGCGTCACTTGAGTAGCTGAGTCACTGACGTGATCTTCCTGTCTGGGTTGGCGCCCCCCCCTTGGGTTGTGCCGTGGGCAGAGATCTTTGTGGGCTATACTCGGCCTTGTCTCATGATGGTAAGTTGGTGGTTGAAGGTATCCCTCTAGTGGGTGGGGGGCTGTGCTTTGGCAAAGGGGGGTGGGTTATATCCTTCCTGTTTGGCCCTGTCCGGGGGTATCATCGGATGGGGCCACAGTGTCTCCTGACACCTCCTGTCTCAGCCTCCAGTATTTTTTCTGCATTAGTTATGTGTCGGGGGGCTAGGGTCAGTTTGTTATATCTGGAGTACTTCTCCTGTTCTTATCCGGTGTCCTGTGTGAATTCAGTATGCTCTCTCTATTTCTCTCTCTTTCTCTCTCTCTCGTAGGACTTGAGCCTAGGACCATGCCTCAGGACTACCTGGCATGATGACTCCTTGCTGTCCCCAGTCCACCTGGCCGTGCTGCTGCCCCAGTTTCAACTGTTCTGGCCTGCGGCTATGGAACCCTGACCTGTTTCACCGGACGTGCTACCTGTCCCAGACCTGCTGTTTTCAACTCTCTAGAGATCGCAGGAGGCGGTAGAGATACTCTTAATGATCGGCTATGAAAAGCCAACTGACATTTACTCCTGAGGTGCTGACTTGCTGCCCCTCGACAACTACTGTGATTATTATTATTTGACCATGCTGGGTCATTTATGAACATATTGAACATCTTGGCCATTGTTCTGTAAATCTCCACCCGGCACAGCCAGAAGAGGGACTGGCCACCCTCATAGCCTGGTTCCTCTCTAGGTTTCTTCCTAGAGTTTTGGCCTTCTAGGGAGTTTTTCCTAGCCACCGTGCTTCTACACCTGCATTGCTTGCTGTTTGGGGTTTAGGCTGGGTTTCTGTACAGCACTTTGAGATATCAGCTGAGTAAGAAGGGCTATATAAAGAGAATTTGATCAACATGATCCAGCCTAAAAAAAGCATTTACACTCCTCTGTAACAGAGTCTCCCATCAATATTTTAAATTAATCAGTGGCACTAACATATCTAGATGGAAGCATGGTATTGTAGATTATTCCATGCTTCTGGTGCACAAAGAAGAGAAGGCAAGTTTGCTCTGAATACGTTGAAGTGTCCTGGGGACTTTAAGTAGCAACCACCTAGCAGATCGGGTACGGTAACTGCTGGTGGTGAAGGAGACCAGACTACAGAGGTAAAGAGGGAGTTTACCCAAAAGGGCTTTGTAGATGAACACATACAAATGTATCTTTCTGCGCATATAAAGTGAGGTCCAACCTACCATTTGGTACAATGTGCAATGGTGGGTGAGTGACTTGGCATTTGTAATAAAGCGCAAGGATGCATGATAAACAGAGTCCAGTCTCTGTAACACGGAGGAGGTTGCATGCATGTACAACAAGTTACCATAATCAATTACAGAGAGAAAAGTGGCCTGAAGCCTTATTACGAAAATAAAAACCTAATTCCAATTTAAGCTTTGTCACAAGATTATCCACATGAACTTGAAAGGACAACTTGTCATCCAACCAAATTCCTAGGTTCAGTATTTGTAGGATGACACTTTTTCCATGGATAAGCCACCAGATGTGACAACGCTAACGTTCTCTGGCTGAGTGCTAGCTCTGGTAAAGGTCATGAATTTTGGTTTTGTACATTCAAGACTATTTTGAGACCATAAAGGGAGGCCTGCAGTGACTGAAAAGCAGTCTTAACCAGAGAAGGAGCACATTAATATATAACTGTATCATCTGCATATAGATAGATGTAACTTTGCTGGTTGCATCCCATTTCCCAAATCATTCATAAAAATTGAGAACAACACAGGAGCTAAAATGGAACCCTGTGGCACACCTCTATTAATCTCAAGAAAGCCTAGACTTGTGATTGCCAGTATATACACACATTGTGTTCTGTCAGAAAGATAGTTCATTAACTAAATTACTGCAACTTCACTGAGACCAATAATAAATAAATTGGACACACCTGAGTCTCATTAATGTCTCTAGGAAGATCTCTGCCGCCCTCTGGTGACGGGTGGAACCATGACATAATGTGTGATTCGAAATTGAATTCAGAATCTAAAATAACACCTAGGTTTTTTGCCTGGTGTTTTATCTTTATTGTCCGTGAATTAAAACGTGTGACCAGATTCTCTCTCTGTGCTTTGGCTTCAATAATAAGTTCCTCAGTCTTGTCTTGATTTAGCTGGAGGAAGTTGTGAGCCATCCAAGTATTTAAATCATTAGTACAGTCTAAAAATGTATCTGTGGATCTAAAATCCTCTCGTGACACAGAAATGTAAAGTTGTGTATCGTCTACATAGCAGTGAAAATCAATGCTGTGCTTTCTGATAACGCTGCCAAGGGGTAACATATATAAACCGAACAGTACCAGACCCAAAATCGAACGTTGTGGAATGCCACATGTGATATGTATTTTCTCTGAGTTATGTTTGTGTCAATAAAAACTCTCAACCGGTTAAATAGGTTCTAAACCAATTTAGAACTG
Source organism: Salvelinus sp. IW2-2015 (assembly GCF_002910315.2). Classification (NCBI taxonomy): domain Eukaryota; kingdom Metazoa; phylum Chordata; class Actinopteri; order Salmoniformes; family Salmonidae; genus Salvelinus; species Salvelinus sp. IW2-2015. The sequence goes on along the minus strand of NC_036872.1, from coordinate 28,674,454 downwards.
GACCGGAGAGGCCAACCCACCTCTCCAGTCTGTCCAGAAGGACATCATGGTCAACAGTGTCGAATGCAGCACTTAAATCCAAGAGTACAAGGACAGAGAGCTGTTTGGTATCTGTGCTGGCCCTAAGATGATTTACCACTTTAACATTTACATTTAAGTCATTTAGCAGACGCTCTTATCCAGAGCGACTTACAAATTGGAAAGTTCATACATATTCATCCTGGTCCCCCCGTGGGGAATGAACCCACAACCCTGGCATTGCAAGCGTTGCAAGCGCCATGCTCTACCAACTGAGCCACACGGGACCACTTTAACAAAGGTGGTCTCTGTTGTCGTGTCTCTGACTGATTAAATTATTATGACATGCTATTTTCTCAAATTGATTACCTAACGTTTGATTGATTACATGACTCAATTAAACCATGCAACAAATAACTCGTTAATACCCTGGGGCACCAGGAAGAGTGTTTATAGAGCTGCTGTCTTCCGAATAAACACTTAAATCTTTTATATCAATAGCAGTCAATTATTAATCGTCACCTTCTATCAGTCTCATTCTGATTGTCGTAAGTACTTGGTTATCTTTATGAACCCTGGCTAAAAAGTTGAATCAGCAATACAAAAAAGTGGCTTATTTATTTACTAAATACCTAAATAATTACACAGAATTACATATACACAGGCTGGATCACACATCAATTACTAATCATGTTATAAAAGAAAAAGTCCCTAGCGGACGAAACCGATATGACGGCTGGTTACACAAAGAAAAGGGGTTGGATTTGAATGAAAGAGCGGAAAGACTGAGGGACAAAGGGAATTGGGTCTCTATCGGACCTTGAGAAGCTATACTATCGTAAATACAGAATCTTATGCATCTAATAACCGCCTATTCGGAAAAGGAAAACGCAAGATATACAGTGGGGAGAACAAGTATTTGATACACTGCCGATTTTGCAGGTTTTCCTACTTACAAAGCATGTAGAGGTCTGTAATTTTTATCATACGTACACTTCAACTGTGAGAGGCGGAATCTAAAACAAAATTCCAGAAAATCACATTGTATGATTTTTAATTAATTAATTTGCATTTTATTGCATGACATAAGTATTTGATACATCAGAAAAGCAGAACTGAATATTTTGGTACCTGAAACCGTTAGTGTGGCAATTTAACAGAGAATATGACGTGATTCGCAGTGTATGTTCTTGTGACAGCGTTTGCTACAATGCGCTGCAGCAGGATTTTGGCCCACGTCCTCCATACAGACCTTCTCCTGAGTCCTTCAGGTTTCGGGGCTGTCGGCTGGGCACAAGGACTTCGGCTCCCTCCAAAGATTTTTCTATTGGGTTCAGGTCTGGAGACTGGCTAGGCCCATCAGGACCTTGAGATGTCTTACGGAGCCACTCCTTAGTTGCCCTGGCTGTGTGTGTTCGGGTCGTTGTAATGCTGGAAGACCAGCCACGACCCATCTTCAATGCTCTACTGCTGTAGGAAGGAGGTTGTTGGTCAAGATCTCGCGTTAACATGGCCCATCATTCTCCTTCAATACGGTGCAGTCGTCCTGTCCCTTTGCAGAAAGCATCCCCAAGAATGATGTTTCCACCTCCATGCTTCACGGTTGGGATGGTGTTCTTGGGTTGTACTCATCCTTCTATTCCTCCAAACACGGCGAGTAAGTTTAGAGCAAAAAGCTCTATTTGGTCTCATCAGACCACATGACCTTCTCCATCCTCCTCTGGATCATCAGATGGTCATTGCAAACTTCAGACGGGCCTGGACATGCGCTGGCTGAGCAGGGGGACCTTGCTGCGTGCGGATTTTAATCCATGACGGCGTAGTGTTTTACTAATGGTTTTCTTTGAGCTTTGGTCCCACGTCTCTTCAGGTCATTACCAGGTCCTGCCGTGTAGTTCTGGGCTGATCCCTACATTCCTCATGATCATTGATGCCCCACGAGGTGAGATCTTGCATGGAGCCCCAGACCGAGGGTGATTGACCGTCATCTTGAACTTCTTCCATTTTCTAATAATTGTGCCAACAGTTGTTGCCTTCTCACCAAGCTGCTTGGCTATTGTCCTGTAGCCATCCCAGCCTTGTACAGGTCTACAATTTACTCCTGATGTCCTTACACAGCTCTCTGGGTTTGGCCATTGTGGAGAGGTTGGAGTCTGTGTATTGAGTTGTGTGGCAGGTGTCTTTTTATACAGGTAAGAGATTCAACCAGGTGCAGTTAATACAGGTAATGAGTGGAGAACAGGAGGGCTTCTTAAAGAAAAACTACAGGTCTGTGAGAGCCGGAATTCTTACTGGTTGGTAGGTGATCAATACTTATGTCATGCAATAAAATGCAAATTAATACTTAAAAATCATACAAGTGATTTTCTGGATTTTTGTTTTAGATTCCGTCTCTCACAGTTGAAGTGTACCTATGATAGAAAGAGTGACGCAGAGCTCTTACATGACTTTTGTAAGTAGGAAAACCTGCAAAATCGGCAGTGTATCAAATACTTGTTCTCCCCACTGTATATTTACACTGAGCTGCGCTTCGATAGATGGGTCGAAGATGGAAGACTGTTTTGCCCAGCAGAGATCGCCCTTGTCCTTTGTAGAATCTTTCTGGTCGTCGTGTTGTAGAGCGGATACGTTGAAGTACCCTGTCGTTCTCATAGGAGATTGTCTGTCCTGTCCTAGGCCACATACGTTTACAGCTGCAGCTAATAACTCGACTTCTAGGATGTATCACTTCTTCTTTAGTGAATAAGAGTTCAAAGTTCATACCATTTTGCCATAATCAGCTCGCATTGAGTTCTAGCTGGTCTACTAGAAATGAATTCTTCCAGTGTGGTGATCGTCACTTCCACATTGAAATTAGCCCTTTTAAACATATGGACACCAGTCCTCACGTCGTCGGGAACTGAGGTTGACTTCCGTCAACGGGCTTTTGTATTGGGGGAGAGAAGGGCGTGTTTCATTGTTCTCAACCAATGTCTGTTCACTTGGGTGTGGCCACTGAGTGAGCATAGTTTACTTATTTATGCAAACAATTCTCTCATTTAGAAGCTAAAATTACATTTAATCTTTTCACAAATAGTTTCATATTTAAACATTTAAATTGCACAATAATTCCATGTGAATCTGAACTAGAATATGTAGACTTTCCAAGATACAACTTATGTCAACCTATCATCAGATATAATGTCTCAGACACCAACTGATCTGACATCATATTCTTTAAGTGTCACGTTCTGACCTTAGTTCCTTTTTTATGTCTTTATTTTAGTTGGTCAGGGCGTGAGTTGGGGTGGGCATTCTATGTTGTTTTTCTATGTTTTGTTCTGTTGTTATATTTCTATGTGTTTGGCCTAGTATGGTTCTCAATCAGAGGCAGGTGTCAGTCGTTGTCTCTGATTGGGAGCCATATTTAGGTAGCCTGTTTTCTATTGTTTTTTGTGGGTGGTTGTTTCCTGTGTTAGTACCATACGGGACTGTTTCGGTTGTTTGTTTGTACTTTTGTTCAATGGATTTATTAAATATTCTCATTATGGACACTTACCACGCTGCACATTGGTCCGATCCTTGCTACTCCTCCTCAGACGAAGAGGAAATCCGTTACATTAAGTACAAACGGACACCTCCAACTGGTTGGATTACAGGAATATTGTTCCATTCCCCAACCTTTTGATGTTACCATACTCTCTCTATGTTAACAAAGGGCTTTCCAAAAGTCCATTCTGTAGAGTGGAGAGAAAAGGGGGAAAGATGTTTATGGGGGTCATAAACCTCACCCAACAGGGCAACGTCATGACACTGTGCTGTGGTGGGCACGAAAACAAGATTAGAATGAAAAAAAAATACCTTTGGTGCTTAAAAAATAATTTTGCTGTTTGAAAACCAATTTCTCCAGAATTTTGCTTAAGAATGGAAGGTTGGAGATTGGCAGTAATTTGCTAAAAACTGAAGAATCTAGATTACTTTTCTTCAGAAGGGGTTCCACCATAGTAGTTTTTAGTGCAGTAGAAAGTGCCTGTGAAGCTTGCACTTCTTCAGATATGCAATTAAAACCGATTTGAAGAAGGTGGTGGGGATAGGCAGGTTGAAGTCTTAAGTTATGATATCAACTTCCTGAACATGTCTGTGTCAACCAGGGAAAATAAATCCATAATGCCTTTGTGTGGTAGGCTAGGGCACATTACATCAAACTTCTCATCATACCCATTCTAATGTTATCTTATCTCTGAAATCTGCCGCAAACTCATCATATTTAGATGTTGAGGAAGTTCACATAGGTTTGGGGTGGTAAGATTTATCAGGCCATCAATGGTCGGGAAAAGCACTCTCAAATTATTTTGATTATTAGTGATCAAGTAAAAAAAAAGGACCCGTCTGGCATGTCAGATTGCCTTTGTGATGACCCTCCCACTCTGTCTGCTGACATCTTTCTCTTTGCTTTTGTTTCCCTTAATAGGATGTTGGTGGGCGGAGCCGGGAGGGTCGTCAGCAAAATGGGACACACCTGGGCCCGGTTGTGTCCCAGGATAAATACATCTTTCCCCCATTCATTGAGGAGACTCTCTCCATGCAGACACACAGTTGGATTTTGGTTGTGGCCTGTTTGTGGCTGTTTTGCTTTCTTTGTTTTTTTTGTGTTTTTTTTGCTTTGGCAACTTTCAACACCCTGCATTATCACATCTATGCACGCAACCACTCACACTACTGACTACATATACCATTGTTAATTGTTATAGTTTACTTTAGTTAATAAATATATTTTTGTTATTCCTTATCTCCACATGGTCTCCCTTTTTGTTACGGGCTTCGAGCCGGTTCGTGACACCTTGTTATGCATGCCAAGTTGCTCTCTCAGAATATCATAATGAACCTGCAACTTGGACTTTCTCCACTTCTGCTCTGCCTTTCTGCGAAACATGTAAGACATGAAAAACAAGTAATTTTGCCCTTCCATTATTGTTTTCTGTGATTTTCCCATCTGCCATCTTTCTCAAATTCTCTTATAGTCCTCTCTTCAGAACTACCATAGATAACAAGACACAAAAACCCTTCTTTCCATCAAAGTTTGAACAGGCACTATCTGTACCAGCCATTGATTTTGCATCTGTTACATCTTAATCCCAGTCTAAAGCTCAGTCATAGATCAGCTCTGAGAGGGGGGATAGGGGACGTGGGGGTTTGTCCTTGAGAGGCTCCCTGTCTGCTCTTGGTAATTACCAACAGCAGCATTCATGTTATTATCATAATGGCTGTTTGGATGCGTCTCGTTCTTGCACTCAGCCCACCGAGTGTTATTTTGGCGACGCAATTCATTTCCTCCCATTGAGCCTCTCGCCTGTATATAATTATTCCACCCGCTTGCTCTTGATCACCATCACAGAGGTGAGAAGAGAGACACGGAGAGAGGTAGAATAGAGAGAGGTGTGGGGCACTGTCTGTCTTTCTCTCCGTCTACCCCCTCTGTTCTAGCCATCTCTCTGCCCCTCTCAAGATGTGTCATGTTCTGTTTGTAGAAATGAATTGATGCATACCTGTATATGCATTTCATTCAAAGAGTCTTTCTTAGAATTCCATTATGAGAGTAAAGTGTTTCCTTTTAATGTGATAAGCAGCAGCTCGGGAGAGTCGAACATGTCAAAGGGGATACCACTCTATGGCAGAGTCCAAAACGGCACCCTATTCCCTATATACTGTAGTGCACTGCTTTTGACCAGGGCTATGACTGACAATTCAAAATCAACTAAAATTTGAAAGGTCGCGTTAACATATTTTGTATGTTTTCGCAGGTGCAGCAAAATTCTTACGTTTCTAGCTCCAACAGTGCAGTAATACCTAACAAATACACACAAATCCCAGAAATGTTGAAGGAATTAAGTAATATCAGAATGAGCAATGTCAGAGTCCGGAATATATATATATACATACAGTACCAGTCAAAAGTTTGGACACCTACTCATTCAAGGGTTTTCTTTATTTTTACTATTTTCTACATTGTAGAATAGAATAGTGAGGACATCAAAACTATGAAATAACACATATGGAATCATGTAGTAACCAAAAAAGTGTTAAACAAATCAAAATAAATGTAGAGATTCTTCAAAGTAGCCACCCTTTGCCTTGATGACAGCTATGTACATAGGGCAGCAGTCTCTAAACTGCAGGGTAAAGTACCGAGTAATGATTGACGATTAAAGCCAACAGATCTAGGATAGGCATTGGCAGTTATCCATTTCAGAAATGCATCTGTGAAATTACATTTCCCTTTTGAGTGAATGCAAAGTGCATAGGCTTCATATTAACTCAAAGCACATAGCAGCACATGCTACTGGTGGTGGTACTATCAATCTCTAGCCTGCCTCCAAGCATCTGCTGCAATTTGTCCTGTGTGCCAACCCAGGGTGCATCCCAAATGCCACCCAATTTCCTTTATAGTCCACTACCTTTGATCAGAGCCCATAGGGTTATAGTGCCATTTTGGACGCAACCATACTTTTCATGGGAGATGGTTGCATACATCACATGTTTACAGGCAGAATATAGATGACATTACAGCAAAGAAATCAAGTTCAAAACGGCTTTATTGACAATGACAGTAGTGTTTATACAAGGCCAGAGCTAAGATTAATCTAAAATAAATCAGATTTGAAAAAAGATCCTAGCTAAACATGGATTGATATAATTTGGACTCATGGGCGGACAGGCCATCTGGCTATTCGGGCAAATGCCAGATGGGCTGGTCCATTTTTAGCCCAGTGGGCCTGTGTAACTTCTTTTATTTTTGCACAAAATGATCATTATCTGGGTAACCATGGGGACCTCAAGGGGTAAAGTCCGCCCCTGGTCCCAGTCCGCCCCTGTTTGGACTGGATTTGTTTTATCTCTTATAATGTTGGTTTTGTACCAAAACTGCTAAGTATAATAAATATGGCGGAAATTGTTTAAGAGACTGAAAACCCCTGATGAGACCCTAAAAGAGCTGTAAACTGTTTTTTAAAAACTTCATTAAAATACAAAACACACATGCTTCCCACGTTGTTCCTGAATAGGCAGTTCATAGCATACATACCGGTACAAATGGAATCGAAGAGTTCATACTAAAAAAAGAAACATTAGGCTACACATCCTTCACAGACACGCAAGACAAGACTGACTATTCCTCTGCTCTGACTAGAATGATCATCTCAAACTGATCATTTCATAAAGTCTGTATAGTAAATATACATGACGTAAATCTTCTTCTGACTACTGGGCTACATTTGAATACAGCCTGAGGTATGCTTTAACTTCAGCATTTGAGACGAAGCTCAAAATCAAAACCCCCAAAAATACCTGGAACAAAATGATAGGAAATATTTAAATAATGCAGAGACGGCAGCTCCATTTGAAAGTTACATTTTAAAAACTTAACAAAAAAACGACACACTTAAAGGGGTGCCTAAAAGCCACTGCAGCATCTTGTTCTTTGAAAGATTTGGATTTCAAAATAAAAACTTAGGAAAACGATTGCGCCAATAATGCCTTGCCAAAGTGCCATACCTCTGGTCGCTTTCCAGACCAACTACATGCATCGCATCAACCAATTGTTGTGTGCCACATCATCGACTGAGCAGTCGGGAATCAGATTGCTATATCATATGCTGCGGTTAGCTGATATGTTAAACACCTATCCAGGAATTGAGATCTGGCATGCATCTGCAATGAGTCAACTAGGAACGGGACCATTATAACCTGTAATCCTGTCAGTTAATGACCATTGATTGCTTTGATCACCAAATAGAACACCAGGTCTAACCTGTCCTTCAACAAACACAGTGACCAAAACAACAACAAAACAACTGAGGAAATTCACAAATCAATATTCCCTTCTTTTCTGCTTATTCTGCTTACGCCCAATGTCTACCTCATCCAGTCTAAGCCCAGATAGCTGGAGGTCTTGGAGGGATTGGGCCAGGGGCCTATGGACCTGGACGGGCAGGGGCCGCTGGACCCGGATGGGGATGGGCTTTAGGTCAGGGTCAGACAAGATGGGATCTAAGGCTGGCAGAGGGAGGTAGCCTCCATCTCTGGGCAGACACAGGCAGCAGCCAGCACCAGCCAGGTCCAGCTCGCTGTACTCGAAGCCAGCCCTCTTGAGGATCTTGAAGTCCACCATGTCCATGGACTCACTCATCTCCACCAGAAGGTTCCAGAACATACAGCTCAGCATGATGCCCATCAGCTGGAGAGACACACAGGGAACAGAGCAGAAAGGCCAGTAGCATTTAGACTCTGACACTGGGACTAGTACACCACACAGCCCATCAGCTGGAGAGAGAGGGAACATAGAGGACCAGAGAGACCAGTTAGGGTTAGACTCTGATACCCTATTCACTTTATATTCCACTACTTTTGACCAGGGCCCATAGGGACTGGTACCCACAGCCAGGTGGAAATATTACAGCTGGAGATACAAGGACCATGTAACTATGTACTTAAATATAATGCACTGTCATGTGTGTGTTTAATGTGCTTGTATGTACCTGACACTACAAAAGTTGCAGAGGCACACAAATATCCAACTTTTGAATTAAGTAATATCTTACTTTGGTCCCAAGGTGAGCTATGCCTGGGCAAGTCAACTTGAGCGTGCTGTTGTCCATTCCCCAGTGCTTTAAAAATGGACTAGTTCACCTGAGCTGGCCTGATAAGAACCCCCAGTTTCCTTTTCCATTTGAGAAAGTTTTCTGCAGCCAGTCTGTGGTCTACTGAACCCTGGTGTACCGGACTGTCTGTCTGCTACTGGACTGGACTGTCTGCTTCTGGACTGTCTGCTTCTGGACTGTCTTCTTCTGGACTGAACAATCTGCTACTGTCTGCCTGCTACTGGACTGGACTGTCTGTCTGCTACTGGACTGGACTGTCTGTCTGCTACTGGACTGGACTGCCTGCTACTGGACTGGACCGTCTTGTACTGGACTGGACTGTCTGCTACTGGACTGTCTGTCTGCTACTGGACTGTCTGTCTGCTACTGTCTGCCTGCTACTGGACTGTCTTCTTCTGGACTGAACAATCTGCTACTGTCTGCCTGCTACTGGACTGGACTGTCTGTCTGCTACTGGACTGGAATGTCTGTCTGCTACTGGACAGGACCGCCTGCTATCTGGACTGCTTGTCTGGTACTTTGGATCAAGGCATTGGGGAAAAATCAATAACCCTGGTTCGCGCTGGGGGAGGGGGGGTCTGTCCCTTCTAACATGCGGTACTGGACGGCCTGCTACTGGACTGGACTGTCTGCTACTGGACTGTCTGTTCTGCTACTGGACTGGACTGTGCTGTCTGCTACTGGACTATCTGTCTGTCTGCCTGTCTGCTACTGGACTGGACTGTCTGCTACTGGACTGGACTGTCTGTCTGCTACTGGGCTTGACTGTCTGTCTGCTACTGGCTTGACTGTCTGTCTGCTACTGGGCTGACTGTCTGTCTGCTACTGGACTGGACGGTCTGTCTGCTACTGGACTGGACTGTCTGTCTGCTACAGGACTGGACTGTGTCTGTACAGGACTGACTGTCTTTACTACTGACTGTCTGTCTGATACTGGACTGGAATATCTGATACTGGACTGCCTGTCTGCTACTGGACTGGTCTGTCTGCTACTGGACTGTCTTCTTCTGGACTGAACAATCTGCTACTGTCTTCTGCTACTGGACTGGACTGTCTTGTCTGCTTGGACTGCCTGCTACTGGACTGGACTGTCTAGTACTGGACTGTCTGCTAACTGGCCTGTCTGTCTGCTACTGGACTGTCTGCTTCTGGACTGGACTGTCTGTACTGACTGGACTGTCTGTCTGCACTATGGACTGTCTTCTACTGGACTGGACTGTCTGTCTGCTACTGGACTGTCTGTCTGCTACTACGCAGACATGTCTGCTTGCTGGAAATGGACTGTCTGCTATCCTGGACGTCTGCTTCTGACCTGACAATCTGCCCTACTCGTGCACTGCGCTGACGTCTGACTTCTGTACTGACTGATCCTGTCTGCTACGATGCTGTCTGCTACTGGGACTGGAACTGTCTGCTGCGACTGGGACTGTCTGTCTGCTACTGGCTTGACGTCTGTCTTGCTACTGGGACTTTGACTGTCTGTCTGCTACTGGCTGGACTGTCTGTCTGCTATGACTGGAACTGTCGTACGGATCTGTGCTGCTTACAGGACGGACTGTCTGTCTGTCTGCTACAGGACTGGACTGTCTGTTTACTACTGGACTGTCTGTCTGATACTGGACTGGAATATCTGATACTGGACTGCCTGTCTGTCTGCTACTGGACTCATGACCTAATAGTGCAGCGGCTGCAGACTCAGTATGTGGTGTTATTACACGTCTCCAGGGGGGCTCGCATAGAAGTCTGGCTGCAAAACTTTCACAGCACAGGAGAGGAGTGAGGCCGGGGTAGGAAATGGAATAGAGAAAATGGATGAAAGAGAAAGAGGAGAGGAAGAGAGGATGGGGGGACAAAATAAGTTAGAGACAGACAGACAACAGATAATCAAGGTAGATGGATTATTTTAAATATGTTATTGGTCAATAAACAGATATGGCTTATTAACCTATACGGTCCAAATAATGATGAACCAAGCTTCTTTGAAGATATATATAAGAATGTATCAACTCTACAAGCAAAACTAGACTCTATTATTATGGTGGGGGATTGTAATATGGTTTTAAATACTTTCTTATGTCATTCTCTCTGGCACCAAAAGTTGAAAAAGTGTTGATAGGGGACAGAATGCGGTCGGATCARCAKATAATTGGCATATATATTACTCTTACAGAATTTCCACGTGGGCGAGGATATTGGAAATGTAATCAAAGCCTACTAGATGATAACTTGTTTTTAACTAGGACAGAAGAATTTATAACTGACTTTTTCAGACATAACATAGGTACAGCAGATCCCCTTACTGTATGGGACACTTTTAAATGTGTCTTTAGAGGCCATGCAATTCAGTACTCATCTATAAAACAAAAGCAATTTAGATCAAAATAATTTATATTAATAAAGGAAATTGAAGGACTAACAGTACAGTTAGATAGCAATAAAAACTGTACCATAGTGGCACAGAATATGATGGAGGAAAAAGAAATGGAGGAACTTATTCTAGAAAGATCCAGTGTAATAAATTATAAAAATTAAGCGAACTGGATGGAATACGGGAAAAACGCACCAAATTCTTTTTCAATCTTCAACATAGAAATGCATACCACTTTTTTTGATATACTCAGAGGACCATTATAAGCATGTTTTAACCACTCCTATATAAACTGTAGATTATGGMACACGCAACAAGGTCTGATTTCATTATTACTGAAAGGATCCAAGTGGTATATATAAAGATCCAGTCCAATTAAAAAATTGGAGGCCTCTTACACTTCAGTGTTGTGATGCAAAAATTCTAGCTAAATGCTTGGTGCATATAATTAAAAAGGTATTGTCATATTATTCATCCTACTCGGACAGGTTTTTTTACATGGACGATACATTGGAGGTAATATAAGACAAGTACTGGAAACAATGGAATACTATGAAATATCAGGGAAACCAGGCCTGGTTTTCGTAGCTGATTTTGAAAAGGCTTTTGATAAAGTACGACTGGAGTTTATATATAAATGCCTAGAATATTTCAATTTGGAGAATCTCTTATACAATGGGTTAAAGTTACGTATAGTAACCCTAGATATAAAATAGTAAATAATGGCTACATCTCAGAAAGTTTTAAACTGTCAAGAGGAGTAAAACAAGGTTGTCCACTATCGGCATATCTATTTATTATTGCCATCGAAATGTGAGCTGTTAAAATTAGATCCAACAATAATATTAAGGGATTAGAAATCCGTGGCTTAAAAACAAAGGTGTCATTGTACGCTGATGATTCATGTTTTCTTTTTAAACCACAATTAGAATCCCTCCACAGTCTCATGGAGGATCTAGATACTTTTGCTAACCTCTCGGGATTAAAACCAAATTATGATAAGTATACTATATTTCATATTGGATCACAAAAAAATTCTACTTTTACATTATCGTGTAGTTTACCAATAAAATGGTCTGACGGGGATGTGGGCATACTCGGTATACATAGCCTGAAAGAAAGAAATGATCTCAAATGTAATAGAAAGTTAGCAAAAATAGATAAGATCTTGCTACCATGGAAAGGAAAATACCTTTCTATTTGTGGAAAAATCACCCTTATTAACTCTTTAGTCATATCACAGTTTACCTATTTGCTCATGGTTTTGCCTACACCTAGTGACCTGCTTTTTAAATTATATGAACAAAAAATATTCAATTTCATTTGGAATGGCAAGCCAGACAAAATTAAAAGGGCCTATTTATATAATGAATATGAATTCGGAGGCCAGAAATGATTAAATATTAAAGCATTAGACCTCTCACTAAAGGCATRAGTCATACAAAAGTTATACTTAAATCCAAAATGGTTCTCTAGTAAATTAGTAAGACTGTCTCACCCCATGTTCAAGAATGGCCTTTTTCCCTTTATTCAGGTTACAACTGCTCACTATCGGTTATTTGAAAACGAAATCAACTCCAAAATATCGTTATTTTCTAAACAAGCCTTAGAAAGTTGGTTGCAATTTCAGTTTAATCCACCTGAAAAGACAGAACAAATAATACAACAAATATTGTGGTTAAACTCAAATATACTAATTAATAAAAAACATGTATTTTTCGATATTAAAGTATAATTTTTGTAAATGATATCATAAATAAAACTGGTGAAGTTACGTCACAGATGCAGCTAACACAGACATGGAAAAGTCTGCTCTACCCAAAATTACAACCAACTAATTACATCATTATCACAAAAATGGAAGAGGCAAGTAGAAGGGGGAAAAAGTAAGGAACTTGTCTGTTGGCCCTGCATTAAAGACCATAAATAGTTAAAGAAAATTGTGATAAATAAAAACATAGAGCAATTTAATTTAAGGACCAAAAACTTGACAGCTGTGCCATATACCTTGCAAAATAGTTGGGAAGAGATTTTCGATGTACCGATTCCATGGCACATGGTCCATGAATTGACACGCAAAACAACGCCGGATTCAAAACTTCAAATTTTTCAATTTAAATTATTATACCAGAATCTTGCAACCAATAGAATGTTATATATATATGMGGGATACAATCTTCCCAGCTCTGCAGATTTTGCTTTGAGGAGGCAGAGTCATTAGATCATATATTTTGGTCCTGTCCACATGTAACTTATTTTTGGTCACAGGTCCAGGAATGGCTGAAGAATTGCAACATTTACCTAGAACTAACGCTGCAGATAGCAATACTGGGTAATTTGAAAAATCATAGTCAATCGATCAATAATATAAGAATTATTTTAGCAAAAAAATGTATCTTTAATTTACAATCTGTAGAAGCTATGAGAATAGAAAGGTTCAGAACTTTTGTGAAGCAACACCACACAGTTGAAAAATATATGGCAAATAGAAATCCAAAATGGATGGTGTTAAGAGATAGATGGGAGGGGTTGAATGGAGCTGAAGGGTAGGACTAATAACAAGATAACCAATGTACAACATATGGGGTTTGTAAAATGTATATAGGTTCAGAAATGTTGTGAAAGAGCACAGTTCCAATTAGAAATCAAACTGGATGGACATCAGAAATAGAAGAGGACTAAAAACAAACAAAATATAACTATTGTAAAATAGATTGTGTCTGTAAAATGTGTATAATATGTATGAGCTGAAGGTAAAAGCCTAAGTGTATTGTTTATTAGTTTACTCCAATTGGGGGAGGGGTGGTACGGTTTGTGGGGAATAATAAAGGTATATTCTAAAAAAGCGTGTATATGGCTCTATCTATATATGTGTATATATGTATGTGTATGAATTTTTATATATATATATATATATATATATATATATATATATGTTTATATAGAAATATATATATATATACAGTGGGGCAAAAAAGTATTTAGTCAGCCACCAATTGTGCAAGTTGTCCCACTTAAAAAGATGAGAGAGGCCTGTAATTTTCATCATAGGTACACTTCAACTATGACAGACAAAATGAGAAGAAAGAAATCCAGAAAATCACATTGTATGATTTTTAATGAATTTATTTGCAAATTATGGTGGAAAATAAGTATTTGGTCAATAACAAAAGTTTATCTCAATACTTTGTTATATACCCTTTGTTGGCAATGACAGAGGTCAAATGTTTTCTGTATGTCTTCACAAGGCCACAGGACCCACCAGGCTGGAGAGACCTACAGGAGACCTGGTGAGTGGAGGAGACACCGGAAGGACCGAGCTGTGGAGGAGCACTGGAGCCCTGGTGCGCAGCCTTGGCACCACTCCTCCAGGCTGAATGACCACTTTAGCCCGGACCCTCCAGAGTGCAGGCACAGGTTGAACCGGGCTGTGGGTGAGCACTGGAGATCTGGTGCATACCACTCACACCTCTCCCTTAGGCTCAATGCCCACATTCGCCCGGCACGAGCGGAGCGTAGGCATAGGACGCACTGCACCCTCTGTCTCTTATACACATCTAGATGTGTATAAGAGACAGGCGCTTCACCGCATAACACGGTGCCTGACCAGTAACGCGCTGCTTACGATAAGCACGGGGAGTTGGCTCAGGTCTATCGCCTGACTCCACCAATCCCCCATTGTACCCCCCCAAAATTATTTTTTGGGGCTGCCTCTCGTACCTGTTGCTCTGCCGTGTTCTTTTCGCCAACTCCATTCTCCTGTATCCCTCCTCGCACTGTTCCAGAGAATCCCAGGCGGGCTCCGGCACTCTCCCTGGGTCGACCGACCACCTCTCTATCTCCTCCCAAGTTGTCTCATAGTCCAGTTTGCACTGCTCCAATTTACCACGCTGCTTGGTCCGGTGTTGGTGGGTGATTCTGTAATGGCTTTCGTTGGTGGAAGGAGAGGAGGACCAAAATGCAGCGTGGTACAAAACCATAATAAATGTTTAATCGAGAATGAATACAAAAAAAGAACAAGAGAATCAAATGAAAACCGATACAGTCCCGAATGGTGCAAACACTGAAACAGAAACAATCACCCACAAAACACAATAGAAAACAGGCTACCTAAATCTGGCTCCCAATCAGAGACAACAACTGACACCTGCCTCTGATTGAGAACCATACTAGGCCAAACACATAGAAATATAAATACAGAACAAAACATAGAATGCCCACTCCAACTCACGCCCTGACCAAACTAAAATAAAGACATAAAAAAGGAACTAAGGTCAGAACGTGACAGGTGTTCTTCGGCTTGCAAGCCTCCCCCTTTGTCCTCCAAACAGTTCTATTTTTGTTTCATCAGACAAGAGGACATTTCTCCAAAAAGTACGATCTTTGTCCCCATGTGCAGTTGCAAACCGTAGTCTGGCTTTTTTATGGAGATTTCGGAGCAGTGGCTTCTTCCTTGCTGAGCGGCCTTTCAGGTTATGTCAATATAGGACTCGTTTTACTGTGGATATAAATACTTTTGTACCTGTTTCCTCCAGCATCTTCACAAGGTCCTTTGKTGTTGTTCTGGGATTGATTTGCACTTTTCGCACCAAAGTACGTTCATCTCTAGGAGACAGAACACGTCTCCTTCCTGAATGGTATGACGGCTGCGTGGTCCCATGGAGTCTATACTTGCGTACTATTGTTTGTACAGATGAACGTGGTACCTTTAAGCCTTTGGAAATTGCTCCCAAGGATGWACCAGACTTGTGGAGGTCTACAATTTTTTCTTGATGCCCAATTTGTTAAGCAAAGAGGCATTGAGTTTGAAGGTAGGCCTTGAAATACATCCACAGGTACACCTCCAATTGACTCAAATTATGTAAATTAGCCTATCAGAAGCTTCTATAAAGCCATGACGTCATTTTCTGGAATTTTCCAAGCTGTTTAAAGGCACAGTCAGCTTAGTGTATGTAAACMTCTGACCCACTGGAATTGTGATACAGTGAATTATAAGTTAAATAATCTGTCTGTAAACAATTGTTGGAGAAATTACTAGTGTCATGCACAAAGTAGATGTCCTAACCGACTTGCCAAAACTATAGTTTGTTTACAAGAAGTTTGTGGAGTGGTTGAAAAACTAGTTATAATGACTCCAACCTAAGTGTATGTAAACTTCTGACTTCAACTGTATATGGATATATATATTTTCCCAAAAATGTTGAAATGATGCAGACAATTACATTGATAGAAGCAAGAATCTATCCGCAATATTAAAGCTGATCCACCCCCTTCAAAAAAAAATAAAAACAACAGACAGACAGACACACAGACAAAAGCTGTAAACTAGACAAAAACACAATCAAAGTGAATGGGTAATAATAGTAAACAACAAACCCTGATCCATTACAACTGACTTTATAACACAATAAAATCATCCAGCTGCTTCTTGGTTATGAAAGCACTACAGAGGTATCATGAAGTGGAAGCTGGCTAAGATACATGTAGGATGGACCCTAGTCAAGGATAGTGCACTATATAGGGTATAGAATACCATTTGGAACATGTCCATTGTTGAGATCTGGGTGAACGGAAGACAAAATACGAATGAAGTGGTGGACAGACAGAGACAGACTGGCTAGGAGGCTGTGAGAAACCTCTCAGGCATGAGGCGACTGAGTGACTAGACACACACACACCTGGGTCAGGTAAGGTGGTTCTCTGATTGGAGGCAGTTGCGCAAGCGTGTGTGTTGGGTGTTTGTCTGTGTCTGTGACTGACCTGTGGCAGCCCTATTGCACAGCAGAGTCCAATAGTTGCTCCCACGTTGTCTCCCATCCACAGGTTGACAGCATGGATACAGCCCCGCACATGGATCACCTCATCCAGGAGCTCACGCTGACAGAGAAAGAGAGAGGACAGGTAGAATGAAAGAGAGACTACAATACATGAGATGCATTTGACTGATTGTAGTTTTGTTTTAAATACATGTCATCAGAAAGATTGTAATTTCACAGATGATGAGGCACTACAATGCTAACATGAACAATAGAAAATGATTTATTTTTATTTTTATCTACTACGACAAACGAATATTGTGCCTTGAAAACTAATAACTATTCCCCAAAATATGGAGGTGAGAACATCTCAAGGAGAGAAAACAGAGACAGCTGAATCAATATCACAACAACACCAGCCACTACCAGCTGGCACAATATATCGTGACTCAATTAGTCTACCTTATTTTCAGCATGCTGCAGCTAGAGAAAAAAAAATGTTTTGAGGCCATGAAAGTAAATGATCCTGCTGCTGCTCTTTTCCCTTTTGTAATCTCCGAATGCGTCCCGATGCGGGCCCTGGTCAAAAGTAGTGTACTATGTAGGGAATAGGGTGCCATTGGGACGTAACTTCTGTCACTGTGCAGAATGACAAACTCCACAGACTAATGAAGGCCAAAAAGTGAGCAGAACACTGGGGGGGGGGGGGGGGGGGGGGGGGGGGAAGGGGTCACAGTCTAATAGGAGTGGAATATAGCAACTTATTTTACCCTTACCTGTTGGCTGAGAGTCTTGTAACCACAAAGAGTGTTGACAACCTCTCCCACCTGGGAAAAATGAGTCAGGAAGAGATGAAGATTATGAAGAAGAGGATTCATGTATTGTCCATTCTTCTGTGCAAAGATAAGAAGAAAAAAAACTACAAACATTTCCTAAGTCAGATATGCTTGTAGTAGCCAAGTTAAAAATACATTTACGCACGTTGGACACACACACACACAAACACAAAAAGAGCTGGACATCCCCTAATCTGTGTTCATAGCTGTTTGGTGCTTTGGAGTTGCCCTGCGTGGGCACAGACCAGACAGAGGAAGAGAGAAGGAGAGCAAGAGAGAGAGAGAGAGAGAGAGGAAAAGAGAAGGAGAGGATGAGAGAGCAGAAGAGAGAGAGAGAGAGGAAGAGAGAAGGATACGAAGAGATAAGGAGAGGAAGAGAGAGAGGAAGAGAGGGAGAGGAATAGATGAAGAGAGAGCGAGACAGAGAGGGAGAGGAAGAGAGAGAGGGAGAAAGACTAAGTGTGAGAGAAAAGAGGGCAGAAAGAGATAAGCCAGAGCGTGAGTTAGACAAGGAGAGAATGAATCATGAGCTCAGTAAATGAATTGAATTAGCTCCCACTCTCTCCACTGACGCTGAGGTCTCGGGGTCTCTTCCTGTGCCTGAGTGGCTTTACACATTTCACTGTAACCAACTCAGCCAGCGCTAATTACCTAGTAATGCACCATGAGGCCAGGGGAAGTACTGGCAGGTGGAGAGAGGCTTTACTGAGAGCAGAACATGGATCCCTCCAGTCACTGCATTCACACAGCCAGCCCAATTCCAATCTTTTTTCCACTAAAAAAGTGGTCCTTTGTTGCCATACAGTTCTGTGCGTGGGGAGCCTGGATGAGCACTAAATGAGATCCACAGAAACATGTCTCCCCCAGAGATGTGAGAGACTAATAGGCTGATAGGGAGGGCAGGTATAATATTGGATAAGGTTCATGTGTTATCGGATCCTAACTTTCAGAGCTCCTTTCATTCATTCACACACAGTCTAGATAAGAGGTGAAAAGCAGAGGAGTGGAGAACGGTTTTAGCATTCACCTTGTGGGGGACACAGCATGTATAAGGGACACCACAGGCCAGTGGCCCGGTGCCATTGCAGAAATGGTATTGATTGACACCCCAGTCCTTGTAGTCGTCCCCACCACAACAAGAGAACTAGAGAGAGAGAGAAAGCAAGAGAGCAAGAGAGAGCGAGAGAGAGCGAGAGAGAGCGAGAGAGAGCGAGAGAGAGGTTTAATAATAAATCAGTTAAGTCTATTGTTTTTTACTAGATCAATCATGCTCTATCCATGTCAGTTAGGGCTGCAAAACTACCGGTAATTTACCAAAGTTATCAGAATCTTCAGTACTTTTGGCAATTAAAGATGCACTATGCAGAAATCGCTTTGCCATTTGCTGGATGCAAAAATGTGAATATTTCA
The DNA here is from genome assembly GCF_002910315.2 of Salvelinus sp. IW2-2015. Lineage (NCBI taxonomy): Eukaryota > Metazoa > Chordata > Actinopteri > Salmoniformes > Salmonidae > Salvelinus > Salvelinus sp. IW2-2015. The sequence goes on along the minus strand of NC_036872.1, from coordinate 28,655,430 downwards.
CCTAATTTCAGATTATGTGACAAAACAAGTAATGCGTAGTGTAGATAATCATTGTAACATCTAAACCGCTGTGAAATATATTTTCCATAACCAAAAATATTGTATATTCAGCTGTTTGAAACTGGTGTACAAAAAATAAACTTAAGAGTGGGAAGCATAGAAATTGAGCACATAGAACAGATCTACCGCTTCTTGGACTTGCTTTCAATGAAAAGGACATAACACACATTTCTATGTGAATTTGGTCGTGTCGCCCAAAGTTACATATTGCAGCTTTAATAGAAAATCTATGGCAATCTATCGTAATGTTGGTCATTTATATTTAAATATCTATTTTTTTTTTTTAAGTATTCATATACAGTGCCTTCAGAAATTGATTACATTTACATTTAAGTCATTTAGCAGACGCTCTTATCCAGAGCGACTTACAAGTTGGTGCATTCACCTTATGATATCCAGTGGAACAACCACTTTACAATAGTGCATCTAACTCTTTTAAGGGGGAGGGGGGGGGATTAAATACATTTTATTTTCTCACCCATCTACACACAATACCCCATCATGACAAAGTGAAAGCATGTTTCTAGAAATGTTGTCAAATTGATTGAAAATGGAACACATAACTATCATAATAACTATCACATAACTATCAACTATCATTCACCAACTGGTTCACCAACTACTTTGCAGACAGAGTTCAGTGTGTCAAATCGGAGGGCATGTTGTCCGGTCCTCTGGCAGTCTCTATGGGGGTACCACAGGGTTCAATTCTCGGGCCGACTCTTTTCTCTGTATATATCAATGATGTTGCTCTTGCTGCGGGCGATTCCCTGATCCACCTCTACGCAGACGACACCATTCTGTTACTTCTGGCCCTTCATTGGACACCTGTGCTATCTAACCTCCAAACGAGCTTCAATGCCATACAACACTCCTTCCGTGGCCTCCAACTGCTTTACGCTAGTAAACCAATTGCATGCTTTCAACCGTCTCGCTGCCTGCACCCGCACGCCCGACTAGCATCACCACCCTGGACGGTTCCGACCTAGTATATGTGGACATCTATAAGTACCTAGGTGTCTGGTTAGACTGTAAACTCTCCTTCCAGACTCATATTAACATCTCCAATCTAAAATCAAATCTAGAATCGGCTTTCTATTTCGCAACAAAGCCTCCCTCACTCACGCCGCCAAACTTACCCTAGTAAAACTGACTATCCTACCGATCCTCGACTTCGGCGATGTCATCTACAAAATAGCTTCCAATACTCTACTCAGCAAACTGGATGCAGTTTATCACAGTGCCATCCGTTTTGTTACTAAGCACCTTATACCACCCACCACTGCGACCTGTATGCTCTAGTCGGCTGGCCCTCGCTACATGTTCGTCGTCAGACCCACTGGCTCCGGAGCATCTACAGGCTATGCTAGGTAAAGTGCCGCCTTATCTCAGTTCACTGGTCACGATGGCAACACCCGCAATAGCACGCGCTCCAGCAGGTGTATCTCACTGATCATCCCTAAAGCCAAAACCTCATTTGCCGCCTTTCCTTCCAGTTCTCTGCTGCTGCGACTGGAACGAATTGCAAAAATCTCTGAAGTTGAGACTTTTATCTCCGTCAACAACTTTAAACATCTGCTATCTGAGCAGCTAACCGATCGCTGCAGCTGTACATAGTCCATCGGTATATAGCCCACCAATTTACCTACCTCATCCCATACTGTTTTTATTTATTTACTTTTCTGCTCTTCTGCACACCGTATCTCTACTTGCACATATGATCTCTGATGATTTATCACTCCAGTGTTAATCTGCTAAATTGTAAGTATTCGCTCCTATGGCCTATTTATTGCCTACCTCCTCATGCCTTTTGCACACATTGTATATAGATCTCTTTTTTTTTTTTTTTTCTTCTACTATGTTATTGACTTGTTTATTGTTTACTCATGTGTAACTCTGTGTTGTTGTCTGTTCACACTGCTATGCTTTATCTTGGCCAGGTCGCAGTTGCAAATGAGAACTTGTTCTCAACTAGCCTACCTGGTTAAATAAAGGTTAAATAAATAAAAAATTACTTATATTTTACACATGTGATAAGGTCAGAGAGAGGCCAGAGATATTACAGACACCTGTGATAATGTGAAGTACCCAAAAGGGCCACTAAATGTCTTGTGATAGGTTAAATATAATCCTTGAAAATCCTGGTAGTTTACTGGTAAACATATACATTTTACAGTAATATACCTTCTGTTTGCAACCCTACCCACTGGGCACAGATGTCAATTCAACGTCTATTCCAAGTTGTTTAACGTAATTTCATTAAAATGACTTGGAAACAATGTTGATTCAACCAGTGGTGTGCCCGTGGGTAATGTGTGGGTGTCTGCCAGTGGTAATGTGTGGGTGTCTGCCAGTGGGTATGTGTGGTGTGTCCCAGTGGTAATGTGTGGGTGTCTGCCCAGTGGTAATGTGTGGGTTGTCTGCCCAGTGGGTAATGTGTGGGTGTGTGTCCAGTGGTAATGTGTGGGTGTGTGCCCAGTGGGTAATGTGGTGGGTGTCTGCCCAGTGGGTAATGTGTGGGGGTGTCTGCCCAGTGGGTAAGTGGTGTGGTGCAGTGGGTAATGTGTGGGTGTGTGCCCAGTGGGTAATGTGTGGGTGTGTGCCCAGTGGGTAATGTGTGGGTGTGGTGCCCAGTGGGTAATGTGTGGGTGTGTGCCCAGTGGGTAATGTGTGGGTGTGTGCCCAGTGGGTAATGTGTGGTGTGTTGCCAGTGGGTAATGTGGGGTGTGTGTCCGTGTAGCGTGGCCAGTGGTAATGTGTGGGTGTGTGCCAGTGGGGCGCAGGTAGCCTAGTGGTTAGAGCGTCTGGCCATAACCGAAATGTTGCCAGATCGAATTCCCGACCTGACAAGGTAAACATCTGTCGTTCTGCCACTGAACAAGGCAGTTAACCCCTGTTCCTAGACTGTCATTGTAAATAAGAATTTGTTCTTAACTGACTTGCCTAGTTAAATAAAACGGTCAGTGGCCTCTTCATTCAGTACACACACCCACTATTCCTGTCTGTTGCTTCTGATAATGAAAAGGGAATCAGTCCTCTTACCTTCTGTTGCACAAAGTCCAAGATGTTTTTGAGTCCAGATCATCGTAATAGTGTTTAATTCCCTCTCGTATACTGCTCTGGAACAGGGCTGATGTCTACAGGGAGAGAGAGAAAGGGGGGATGATAAGCTATGAAATTCCTCATCCATCACGTGTTACAGCTGTGTGGTGTGTGTGTGTGTGTGTGTGTGTGTGTGTGTGTGTGTGTTGTGTGTGTGTGTGTGTGGTGTGTGTGTGTGTGTGTGTGTGTGTGTGTGTGGTGTGTGTTGTGTGTGTGTGTGTGTGTGTGTGTGTGTGTGTGTGTGAGTGAGTGAGTGAGAGGAGAGAGAACTGACCTTTTTCTCAAAGATGAGCGCAACGTAGAGAGCCACAGCTGCAGGAACAGTAGCAACACAGGACACACAAAAAACTGGAAGACAGATGGAGAGAGGGAGAGAATGCACTTAGCATGCCATGTAACACATCAAGCCAGAGGGACCAGAGATTGCTGGGCTGAGATAGGAAACACCATCCTCAAGTTGACTGCCATATCCCAGTCAGCAGAGTCCCCTTGTCCTGTCTTTGTCCCCCTCCTCCTTCTCCTCCCATCCTCTCGCTTCATATACCTTGGTCTCCTCTATCTAATCTCTCAACCCTCCTATTCTTTCCTTCATCCCTCCTCTTTTCCATCCTAACCTCCATCGCTCCTCATATCCCCCCTTCCGTCCCTCCCTCTCTCGATCTTCCATCTCTCTCCTCTCTCACCATGTGTAGCAGGGTCTTGTTGTCCCTGAGGGAGCCCACCATGCCCACCAGGGAGACGGTGAACATCACCAGGCCCAGCAGGATGAGCACCACAGCGGGGGCCAGGAACACCCCCTCCAGGGTACGGTTCTTCTGACGCTCCACCTCCGCGTACACCCCCACGCACAACACACACAGGCCCAGGAGCTGGGGGAGGGAGAGAGAGAGGGAGAGGCAGGGAGAGGGGGAAGAAGAGAGGGTAGGGGTTGGGGTGAGATGGTCAGAGCTCTGCAGTGTGCCATCTTTCTGAATAAGCATAATTTCATGATAGCAGTGTGCATAGAAAGCCTAACCAAGCAAGCAACGTTCAAAGCTATCGGCATGTTCAAAGCTACCGTTTCCCTTGGATTGTGTCGTAAACTCATAGCTGATGTCAAATAACATGGACTTCTTCAAAATAGCATGGATAAGTCCCAAATGGTACCCTATTCCATATAGTGCGCTTCTTTTGACCAGCGCCATGGATGTCTTCCTCTCTAGTGGTAGCATCCTGAAGATACGACCCATTTTCCTTGTTCCTTGTAGTCAATTAAGAAACACAAAGGGCTTTAGTGCTGGTGCTCCTGCACACACCCTGGCTGCTGCCCAAATTAAAGTTGGCAAATGACGACGGGAGATGGTGGTTAGAGAACTAWGCCTAGGCTAGCTGCTGTGTTGTTATGGCATCAGCCTTGTTAGCATCAAACAAACCCCACTTGACTACCTCCTGGTGTGCCATTTGAGAGCTTTCAAAACCATGGCAGGGTGGATCTCACGTTGTCTGCATCCCAAATGGCACCCTTTTCCCTTTATAGTGAATTAAAGGGACTATAAAGGCACTAGCCTATGTCGGGAATATGGTGCCATTTGGAATGCAGACTGACTCATAATGCTAGTCATTTCTTTCTGCAACAAACAATCTTAACCCCATAGGCCTACCTATTGATTCTCAATTAGGAAGAGAGGCAATCTGCACTAAGAGAGCAAGCCTCATCACTCTTTCCCTACTTTAGTACATTCACGACTGCCAGCACCACCCCGCCCAACACCGGAAAATGTCTCTACCCAGTGGGCAAAAATTCAGTTGAATCAACGTGGAATACTGATTCTATTTGCAAAAAGTAATCAACGTAAGGGAATTTCATATTGTTTTCACCCAACTTCACTCAAAATAGGGTCAAATTGTAGGTTGATTTCACACTGAATTCACGCTAGTTGACAACTCAACATGTAAATCAAAACTAGATGTTAAAATGACGTCTGTGTCCAGTGGATATTTTCAAAAGATGTAGGCCTACTTTAAGTCACTCATAGCGGTTGGCCAATTTCTCATTCATTCTGTCATCCACTGTAGTGTAGCGTAAGAAGGAGGCTACACACACTGGAGACAAACCCATCATCTTACAAAAGAACAAACCTCAGACTGATAAGAAGCAATGCAAATAGGCTACACAGTACACATACTCTCTCAAAGGATTAGTCGACTGACTCTCTCCTTCCCAAAGGAAACCTACACGCAAAACTGTGTGAAATTACACAAAGCAGATTGAACAGACAAGGAGAAATAGCATTCTTTAACAGTGAGTGCTCCTGCATGGCTGTGGGCCAGGGGAGCTCTTGGGGGAACACAAGCCAAGGCATTACATCTGAACACGGCAGAGGAGGCAGTGCTGAAAGGAAAAAGGATTAACGAAAGAAGTTAGAAAGAATTGTGAGAATAAAAATCTAAGCGGGGGAAGTCCCTGACATGTTGTACTAGTTCATACTCTGCAGCAGTATGGCTGACGTAGGGAGAGAGATACAGGCAGAGAGACAGAGCTACAGACAGAAAGGTGGGGTGAAAATTGAACATGAAATTGACTGCAATTTCCTGTGAGGTGAGAGGGAGAGTCATGGAGTGTGAGAGAGGGTGAGAAAGCAGCGAGGGAGATAGCTGAGAAACGCTCAACTCCGTTCTCTTATATCGAGGCGGAGTTGAGTAGTGGTAACTGGTAGTAACTGGTCGCACGATTTGCTAACAACAACATTGAGTCGCCATCAGTCGTTACTTGTAAAAATGTAAATTCTGAAAATGCCTACCGGTACCTATGTTTGACCTGAACAACTGTTGTCCTTCCACATTAAAAAATGTATTGACGACAACCACCGACTTTTCCCTAATTTGTGTTGCACAACTCAGCGTGAATGTGCATGTACCAATTGAATCCCAGCACATAGTACATCAAGGCCGCTACGTCTCCAGTTGAGCAAGACAAAGGAGCACGGTTGTAGAGGTCAATCATAAGTACAGGTAAGCGTTATCAGAATAGACATTTTTACAAGTATCAACTGATGGTGACTTAATGTTGTTGCTAGCAAATTGCAAGACCAGTTATCAATAGTCAACTCCCCATTGATATAAGAGAACGGAGTTGAGCGTTCCTGAGCTAAGAGGGAGAGAGAGAGGGATTCATTATACCCGCTGATTGATTCCAGGACGACGAGTATTCACTAAAAATGGTGGAGGAAAGAGAGTGATGGCGGGGCAGGGTTTCATTTAACTGATAAAGTAACTGGATGAGTAAAATAGACTCACCATCTAAATCTGCTGACTCATCCATTAGCCTAGGCTATGGTTTGAAATTAAAATATGACAAATAGAAAAGAGTCAGAGAGCACTAGGATCTGTTCAATAGTCTGCTTTAAAGACGTTCTATTCTACCACCTTTCAGGCAGCACATCCACAACTAGAGGCCTAACTATAGGGGCACACAATGGAGCTAGCACTCAAAGGTTGTCTATGGTGACTCATAGAGATGGGGGATTTCCCCATAGGCAAATCAAATTGTATTTGTCACATACACAGTTTACAGCAGGTATAAAAGTTGCAGTGAAATGCTTGTGTGCTAGCTCCCTCAACAATGCAGTACATTAGTCAATATGTATCATAACAATAATAAGTGTAACATCAAAAATAACAAGTTTGAGTGTGGGTGCTTGTGTGTTTGTTTGTGTGTGTTTGTGTGTAAGGGTTAAATGTGTGGAGACTGGAGAGTGCAAATAATAAATAATAATAATCTAAATTGCAGATAGTCTCTGAGATCCAGATAGTCTCTGAGATGCATGTCTGTGCAGGGAGAAAGCTAGTGTTAGCTGTTCAGCATTCTGATGGCCTGGTGGTAGAAACTGTCTCGGAACCTGATGCTCCGAAAATGCTTGCCAGATGGTAACAGAGTGAAGAGTTTGTGGCTCGTGTGACTGGAGTCTTGACGATCTTACTCAAACATCGCCTGGTGTACAGTGGCAAGAAAAAGTATGTGAACCTTTTGGAATTACCTGGATTTCTGCATAGATTTGTCATAAAATGTGATCTGATCGTCATCTGTCACAACAATAGACAAACACATTTTGCTTAAACTAATAACACACAAACAATTATACGTTTTCATGTCTTTATTGATCAGACTGTGTAAACATTCACAAGTGCAGGGTGGGAAAAGTATGTGAACCCTTGGATTTAATAACTGGTTGACCCTCCTTTTTGCAGCAATAACCTCAACCAAACGTTTTCTGCAGTTGCGGATCAGACTTTCACAACGGTCAGGAGGAATTTTCCTCTTTCCTCTTTACAAAACTGTTTCAGTTCAGCAATATTATTGGGATGTCTGGTGTGAACTGCTCTCTTGAGGTCATGCCACAGCATCTCAATTGGGTTGAGGTCAGGACTGGGCCACTCCAGAAGGCATATTTTCTTCTGTTGAAGCTATTCTGTTGTTGATTTACTTCTGTGTTTTGGGTCGTTGTCCTGTTGCATCACCCAACTTCTGTTGAGCTTCAATTGGCAGACAGATAGCCTTACATTCTCCTGCAAAATGTCTTGATAAACTTGGGAATTAATTTGTCCATCGATGATCGCAAGCTGTCCAGGCTCTGAGGCAGCAACGCAGCCCCAAATCATGATGCTCCCTCCACCTCCCTCCTTACAGTGGGGATGAAGTTTTGATGTTGGTGTTCCGTGCCTCTTTTTCTCCACACATAGTGTTGTGTGTTCCTTCCAAACAACTCAACTGTAGTTTCATCTGTCCACAGAATATTTTGCCAGTAGCGCTGTGGAACATCCAGGTGTTCTTTTGCGAACCTCAGATGTGCAGCAATGTTTTTTTGGCTTCTTCCATTGTGTCCTCCCATGAACACCATTCTTGTTTAGTGTTTTACGTATCGTAGACCTGTCTCTTATACACATCTAGATGTGTATAAGAGACAGAAATAACAACTAGAGCTCGGCCGATTATGATTTTTCAACGCCGATACCGATTATTGGAGGACCAAAAAAAGCTGATACCGATTAAATCGGCCAATTTTTTTTAATGTATTTGTAATAATGACAATTACAACAATACTGAATGAACACTTATTTTAACTTAATATAATACATCAATAAAATCAATTTAGCCTCAAATAAATAATGAAACATGTTCAATTTGGTCTAAATAATGCAAAAACAAAGTGTTGGAGAAGAAAGTAAAAGTGCAATATGTGCCATGTAAGAAAGCTAACGTTTAAGTTCCTTGCTCAGAACATGAGAACATATGAAAGCTGGTGGTTCCTTTTAACATGAGTCTTCAATATTCCCAGGTAAGAAGTTTTAGGTTGTAGTTATTATAGGAATTATAGGACTATTTCTCTCTATACGATTTGTATTTCATATACGTTTGACTATTGGATGTTCTTATAGGCACTTTAGTATTGCCAGTGTAACAGTATAGCTTCCATCCCTCTCCTCGCCGCTACCTGGGCTCGAACCAGGAACACATCAACAACAGCCACCCTCGAAGCAGCATTACCCATGCAGAGCAAGGGGAACAACTACTCCATGTCTCAGAGCGAGTGACGTTTGAAACGCTATTAGCGCGCACCCCGCTAACTAGCTAGCCATTTCACATCGGTTACACCAGCCTAATCTCGGGAGTTGATAGGCTTGAAGTCATAAACAGCGCAATGCTTGAAGCATTGCGAAGAGCTGCTGGCAAAACGCACTAAAGTGCTGTTTGAATGAATGCATACGAGCCTGCTGCTACCTACCATCGCTCAGTCAGACTGCTCTATCAAATCATAGACTTAATTATAACATAACACACAGAAATACAAGCCTTGGGTCATTAATATGGTCGAATCCGGAAACTATCATCTTGAAAACAAAACGTTTATTCTTTCAGTGAAATACGGAACCGTTCTGTATTTTATCTAACGGGTGGCATCCATAAGTCTAAATATTCTTGTTACATTGCACAACCTTCAATGTTATGTCATAATTACGTAAAATTCTGGCAAATTAGTTCGCATAGAGCCAGGCGGCCCAAACTGTTGCATATACCCTGACTCTGCGTGCAATGAACGCAAGAGAAGTGACACAATTTCACCTGGTTAATATTGCCTGCTAACCTGGATTTCTTTTAGCTAAATATGCAGGTTTAAAAATATATACTTCTGTGTATTGATTTTAAGAAAGGCATTGATGTCTATGGTTAGGTACACGTTGGAGCAACGACAGTCCTTTTTCGCGAATGTGCACCGCATCGATTATATGCAACGCAGGACACGCTAGATAAACTAGTAATATCATCAACCATGTGTAGTTATAACTAGTGATTATGATTGATTGATTGTTTTTATAAGATAAGTTTAATGCTAGCTAGCAACTTACCTTGGCTTCTTACTGCATTCGCGTAACAGGCGAGTTCCTCGTGAGGCAGGTGGTTAGAGCGTTGGAATAGTTAACCGTAAGGTTGCAAGATTGAATCCCTGAGCTGACAAGGTAAAAATCTGTCGTTCTGCCCCCTGAACAAGGCAGTTAACCCACCGTTCCTAGGCCGTCATTGAAAATAAGAATGTGCCTAGTTAAATAAAGGTGTGGAGGAAAGAAAATATTTTTAAAAATTACAAATTCCGGCAAAATCGGCATCCAAAATGACTGATTTCCGATTGTTATCAAAACTTGAAATCGGCCCTAATTAATCGGCCATTCCGATTAATCGGTCGACCTCTAGTAGCAACAGTGCTGAACTTTCTCCATTTATAGACAATTTGTCTTACCGTGGACTGATGAACATCAAGGCTTTTAGAGATACTTTTGTAACCATTTCCAGCTTTATGCAAGTCAACAATTCTTAATCTTTTGAGATCACTTTTCTTCAAGGCATGGTTCACATCAGGCAATGCTTCTTGTGAATAGCAAACTCAAATTGTGTGAGTGTTTTTTATAGGGCAGGGCAGCTCTAACCAACATCTCCAATCTCGTCTCATTGATTGGTCTCCAGGTTAGCTGACTCCTGACTGCAATTAGCTTTTGGAGAAGTCATTAGCCTAGGGGTTCACATACTTTTTCCAGCATACACTGTGAAAGTTTAAATTATGTATTCAATATAGACAAGAAAAATACAATAATCTGTGTGTTATTAGTTTAAGCACACAAAAACAAAAACCAGATCAAATTTTACGACCAATTTATGCAGATATCCAGGTAATTCCAAAGGGTTCACATGCTTTTTCTTGCCACTGTACATGTCCTGGAGGACAGGAAGCTCCATGATGTATTGGGCCGTCCGCACCACCCCGTGTAGAGCGTTCCAGTAGAGGCGGTGACGCAGCCGGTCAAGATGATTGTGCAGCTGTAGAACTTCTTGAGGATCTGAGGGCTCATGCCAAATTTCTTCGGTCGCCAGAGATTGAAGAGACACTGTTACGCCTTCTTCACCACAGTGGTGGTGTGATTGTTCCATGTCAGGTCCTCTGTGATGTGCACATCGAGGAACTTGGAGCTTTTGACCCCCCGCTCCCCCTGTTTCCTACAGTCCACAATCAGCTCCTTAGTTTTGCTGACATTGAGGTTATTTTCCTGGCACCGCTCTGCCAGGGCTTGTCACCGTCGGCGATCAGGCCCACCACCGCCGTGTCGTTGGCACTCCATATACATTCATAAAGACATCACTTAAACACTGAGTCACTAATCAAGGTTAGGTTGAATTTTATTACATAAATTATCATACCGATCAATTTTATCCCAAGCATTTTTGCTGATGTCCTTCATGACGATTTGTAGCCTATACTAGAAAAATGTGATGTTTGAAATGAAATAGGTTTGCTAATATGGGTGATTGTTAATGGGACAATTGATGGCTACTACCATCAAACTGGTAGTAGTAGTTCACAGGATAATTTTTTTTTAAACAGACACTAATGTTAGAAGATTATCATTCTACTTATCGTATCAATTCATGCAATTTATCGCAACTTTTGTCCATATCGCACAGCTCTATACTGATGTATAGCCAAGAAAACGAATTGAAAGCAAGCTAAAGTCAGCAAGCCACCCATCCTTATCTCTTACTAACTTTCCCAGTCCCCTTCCTTCTCTCTTTCAGCTGTAGCATCCTCTCTGCCTGGTGGTGGGATGACAGTACAGACTGACATAGCAGCATCCTACTGGGTTAATGCATAATCTTCACAGACAAAGCAGAGCAGAGAGTACAGTTCATCCCTCTTAGGAGCAATGGGACAGGGGGCTCGCAATCTCAAGCCCTCACTCTCAGAGTAAAAGCCTCTCAACACACAGCATGTCCAAATGGCACCCTATCCCCTTCGTAGTGCACTACAATTGACCAGGGCCCATAAAGCACTGGTCAAAAGTAGTGCACTATGTGCACATAGTGCACTGTGTAGTGCACTGTGCACAACAATATTACTGCAGGCAACGCTTATCACCAAAGTACAGTTGGTAAAGCAAATTACAGTCTGTGACTTGTGCCACATGGTACCCAGAGATAGGTATATGGTGCTGTGTTGCGTGTGGGTGGGTTGGTTGCATGCCCTTCCTGAAAAGGCTGTGTCAGAAACCCCAAATCATGTGACACTGGTAGACAGTGACAGTCTGTGCAATGAGATGGTGTCATAATTGAAGATTAAACACTCAGCAAACTAGGCTATTCACTACAAAATGGCACTAGAAAGTTCAGCCGTAGACTCAGCAGCATTTTAAGTTATGCTTATTCACCCCCAAAATACTTATTTGCTGTAAAATACATCCATGATGCAAATTCCCTCATTCTAAACAGACAAACAATACTTTTAATACTCTGTAAACTGCGTCACTAGCCTTAAAGCCTACAGCGCACACAATTAAAGATGTGTCATGTAGGCTAGCATGTCATGGACTTTAAGAGAATTAGACCTACCTGTGTAACCCACTACTGCCCTGAAAAGCTGTAATTACAATGTTGTAAATACCCTACGTCTCAGAACACCTAACCGAGGCATGTCAACATCAGGCTGCATTACATGTCTCAGAACACCTAGAAGAGGCTTGTCAACATCAGGCAATGCATTACATGTCTCAGAACACCTAGACGAGACATTTCAACACCAGGCGCATTACATGTCTCAGAACACCTAGAGGAGACATGTCAACACCAGGCTGCATTACATGTCTCAGAACACTAGAGAGGAATGTCAACACCAGGCTGCATTACAATGTCTCAGAACACCTAGACGAGACATGTCAACACCAGGCTGCATATTCATGTCTCAGAACACCTAGAAGAGGCTAGTCACACAGGCTGCATTACATGTCTCAGAACACCTAGACGAGACATGTCAACACCAGGCTGCATTACATGTCTCAGAACACCTAGAAGAGGCTTATCAACACCAGGCTGCATTACATGTCTCTGCATTACATGTCTAGCAAAAATAAAATATCCCACTTAGCCCCTTTCACTGTATCACTCAGTAGTCCCACACCCTGCCCTGTACCACAACACAGAAAGGAAAGAGTGTAGTCTAGTGTAGTAAAGGACTCTCAACACACAGTTATTGTCCCAATGGCACCCTATGCCCTATATAGTGCACTACTTTTGATCAGGACCCAGATAGAGCTCTGGTCAAAAGTAGTGCACTATGTAGGGAATAGAGGACGCACTCCACCCCTTTCATTGTATCACTCAGTAGTCCCCACGCCCTGCCCTGTACCACAAAGCAGAAAGGAGAGTGTAGCCTAGTGAGGTAAATGAACGACTATATCAGACAAAGTGTACACACAGTAATATTTCCTTGGTATTATTCGATCTTCTGGCAAGCAATTTGGCACTAGAGAGTTAGCTAGCGAGCTAGGAAGATACCGATAGCTATACTAGCTAGCTACTACACTGGCTAGCTAGCTAAACAAAGGTGGTGGTTTTCTGACAGCCAACAATGTGGTCCCCCTAGCCCATTCAAATAGACGGCAATTTCCTGCTTGGGTTCTTGAGAGCTAGCTAGTGGTCACCAACCCTGTCCCTGAAACCAACAAGTCCATATTAACAACACTTACCGAGAACAGCATTGAGTAGACATTTAAGGTGAATTTGATGAAATAATAGCAGCGGTTGCTGTTTCTCACTTCTTTGTATGAAGGCATAATGCTTGGTAGCTGAAGAAGCTAGCTAGCTAGCCAAGACGCTAACGTTAGCTAGCTAGCTAGCTATGCTAGTAGAAGAATATCAACAACACTGCACTGATGAGCTATTTCAGCAAATTAGCCAACTATATTATCGGATTTAATTTTCAAAACGTCTCAATTTTGCACGAGGACGTCAACGCTTTAATTTATTTCAAATAGCTACTCCCGTTAAATGTTGTCTCACACACACAAATCCCCCTCTATTCCCACAAACAATAACTTCCGTGCACGCTCTGATTTGGCCACATAATTTAAAGGGCCAGAGCGGTGAAATACATTGTACTAACGATGTAATTAACGCGTCATCTCACTCTATCTTTAAAAATAATTATCCAAATACATAGCAATTTCGTTTTTTTGTTGTTGTTGCTATTTATAGAAATGATCCAACAACACTCAATTATTACAGTATCATCACGTGCAACAGCCCAGATGGTAGACAAAGGAGCTTGCTTTCATCATCCAGACATGCATTGAATGTGACCCAAAGGAAATGGGTCACATTCAAGGCTCCCCTTGGCCGTTTAATAGGCTGTGTTACTACCCGAAAAATGGCACTGTTACTGGACGAAGAGCATTTAATCCCTGCTATTGCTCAATATTGCATCAGTTGTTGGTTGGCTCTTGTTGGTGTATATATGGCACACATGTATGTGATGTGGATGCTGGATACTAGGCTATTACTAGGTCAGTAATCTTTGTTGTAACTTACATTTTAGAAGCCGCAGGTAGTCCTACAGTGAACACATCTAACTAGCATGTGTGGGAATACCGGCTTGTGCCCTAACACAGCTCACAAGCATTCAGCACCATGGACAGCGCCGCGACCCCAATTCAGCACCACAGCCACTGAACAGCGCAGCACCCAGGCAACTCATTCCCCTTTTTCCTGGACTTTAGAATTGAAGATTCAACGCACCTGTATGGTGGCGCTGCAGAAAGCCCTGCAGAAAGACTCTGCCATGCTTTTGCTATTTTTCCCATTCCTTTCTTCGCTGGACTTTAGAATTGCAAACCTATAGGCAATAGAATATTTCTTACAGGAAAAAGAAGATACAGAACAGTATTTCAATAGCCTAAGACTACTGCTTTCAGACTCTTTTAAAATGTAGGCTACATTTTATTGAATGAATACTGTATTAGCAAACTAACTCTAAGAATAGTGAGTCCAATTAATCAATCAATCAATCAAGAAATGCCCATTAATTATTATCCACATAAACATTCACATTTCCTGTTGCTTCAGGATAATTTTCCTGCTCTAGCCCCACACCTGTATTAGATTTCAAAGCCCTAGCAAGGTCTAATCAATAGCCTATGCCTTTGGATCTTACGAGTCATTACACACCATTGATGTGAACAGGATTTAGGTAGCTAAGTAGCTAAGGTAGCTAAGTCCATCTACAGCTAAATGCAGGTTTGGGGATTTGAAGCCCTCTTGCATTTCAATGGATAACAAGCTGCTCCTCGCTGCCACTCACCTGAGCGTGTCTGGAATATGGGTGGCTTGTTTATTGCTTAATATTCAATAATGGATCATTCATGAATTATAGATGGTTGTGCTGAGGGCATTGGGGATCATTGAATAAATTACTGGCCAGATGCACGTTGGGGTCAGTCTATTGGATGCTAACTCACATAACCAGTGACCAACTGATGGACTGACGAAATGAATGACTGTCACAGTGGTTGTCATGTCATTGTGAGTGAAAGTGGGAATATACACTACCGGTCAAAAGTTTTAGAACACCTACTCATTCAAGGATTTAGAATAATAGTGAGGACATGAAATAACACACATGGAATCATGTAGTAACCAAAAAAGTGTTAAACAAATCAAAATATATATTTTTATTTGAGATTCTTCAAATAGCCACCCTTTGCCTTGATGACAGCTTTGCACACTCTTGGCATTCTCTCAACCAGCTTCATGAAGTAGTCACCTGGAATGCATTTCAATTAACAGGTGTGCCTTGTTAAAAGTTAATTTGTGGCATTTCTTTCCTTCTTAATGCGTTTGAGCCAATCAATTGTGTTGTGACAAGGTAAGGGTGGTATACAGAAGATAGCCCTATTTGGTAAAAGACCAATTCCATATTATGGCAAGAACAGCTCAAATAAGCAAAGAGAAACGACAGTCCATCATTACTTTAAAACATGTCAATATGGAAAATTTCAAGAACTTTGAAAGTTTCTTCAAGTGCAGTCGCAAAAACCATCAAGCGCTATGATGAAACTGGCTCTCATGAGGACCGCCACAGGAATGGAAGACCCAGAGTTACCTCTGCTGCAGAGGATACATTCATTAGAGTTACCAGCCTCAGAAATTGCAGCCCAAATAAATGCTTCACTGAGTTCAAATAACAGACACATCTCAACATCACCTGTTCAGAGGAGACTGTGTGAATCCGGCCTACATGGTTAAACTGCTGCAAAGAAACCACTACTAAAGGACTCCAATAAGAAGAAACTTGCTTGGGTCAAGAAACACAAGCAATGGACATTAGACCGGTGGAAATGTGTCCTTTGGTCTGGAGTCCAAATTTGAGATTTTGGGGTTTTGTGAGACACGGTGTGGGTGTATGGAGGATCTCCGCATGTGTATTTCTCACCTTAAAACATAGAGGAAGAGGTGTTATGGTGTGGGGGTGCTTTGCTGGTGACACTGTCTGTGATTTATTCAGAATTCAAGGCACACTTAACCAGCATGGCTACCACAACATTCTGCAGCGATACGCCATCCCTTCTGGTTTGGGCTTAGTGGGACTATCATTTGTTTTTCAACAGGACAATGACCCAACACACCTCCAGGCTTTGTAAGGGCTATTTTACCAAGAAGGAGAGTGATGGAGTGCTGAATCAGATGATCTGGCCTCCACATTCCCCCGACCTCAACCAAATTGAGATGGTTTGGGATGAGTCAGAGTGAAGGAAAAGCAGTCAACAAGTGCTCAGCATATGTGGGAACTCCTTCAAGACTGTTGGAAAAGCATTCCAGGTGAAGCTGGTTGAGAGAATACCAAGCATGTGCAAAGCTGTCATCAAGGCAAAGGTTGGCTATTTGAAGAATCTCAAATATGAAATATATTTTGATTTGTTTAACACTTTTTTGGTGACTACATGATTCCATATGTGTTATTTCATCGTTTTGATGTCTTTAAAAATAAAGAAAAACCCTTGAATGAGTAGGTGTGTTCAAACTTTTGACTGGTACTGTATATTATTGCCTGACTGAATAAAGGCACTTCAAACTTTTGACCAGTAGTGTAGCTTAACAGGATATTATATGAATTCTCAACTTTTTATAATCCCCCATTAGATATACATTTCACAAAATCTGCCCTTTCTATCAGAATAGTGTGACTCAGAGTGACTATTTAGAAATAACGAAATACATGGGTCTGGGTTGACCAACCCTCCCACCCCAAAAAAACTGTGGATGAAGAGTTGTCAAAAACAAGACAGGAGAAAAAAGTCAGCTTTTGGCATTCAAAGCAGGTTGCAAAAAGGTCATAACAGAAGAGCTCATTTGACCAGAAAGCACTTTGAATTCTGAGGTGTTCTCATGTAAATCACCAGGACAAAGGTCAGAGAGCTAAGGACTAAGCTCATCCTTATTAATGTTTTGTCTATTGAATCTGTCCTTTAAACACTGGTGTAATTATTCCAAAAGGGAATTAGACGATTAGCAACTTATCTGAACCGCCATTCTTCATTCTGAGAAAGTGCTGGACTGAAACTACTCTGACATAGATTAGGATATCAGAGCCCAAAGACACAATATTAGAGTCCAAAGACATTTACTGCGTCATTGATTATTACTGTGTAATATCTACACCAGATAACATGAGTTTGGTTCTGTTTCTGAACATCACTATATTAAACATTTATTTTCTTTCTCATCTCTAAGGTGACAGGATAATCTAGTTTTCCTCTACCTATACTGTGAGCCATTAAAATTGTTCAGGTTGCCATGCTAACAATAACATACATGTACTGTGCCAAAATGAAAACCATGCAATTAATGTGAAACAATGTTGTATATGATTCAATCATCTCTCTCCCATTGCCTATAGGGGGAACTGGTGAGAATGTTGAATTGCTGATGTTTTAAGCAGTCCCGATGATTACCTTGGAGCACTGATTACTTATTTCCCCCTATAGGAAATAAGTGATGTCATGCAAAAAATAGAAGATTTAGTTGAGAGAGAATGGAATTTAAGAAGGATGTATTAAAGAGGATGAGGGAGAGGATAGAGGACAGTGATCAGGAAAGAAAGGCTGTGTGTGACTCACAAGGCGGGGAGCATGGAGAGGAGAGATAGGTAGAGAGAACCCTCTACTAATGGCCAATATTCTGTACCATACATTTCATGACCACCATTTTGTCCTCAAGTTCATAGCTAGTAGTTAGATGAATTCCATATTTTCTCTCCAATAATAGATGATTCTGTAGATCTTAGAGATAACGTTTACAGTAATAGGAGCTCACATTATGATGAAACCTACTGTTATCCAAGATAATGATATACTGTACTGTATGGCTGTACAGATGTAGGTTCTTCATTTGACCACTCTGTTGCAGGAGAACTCTTCTGCAATGCAGGACATTTAAAACTTGTATTGTATTTGCGGTTTTAAAAGGCTTCATCAGGTATGAAGGTAAGACCCAGATGCAGACAACGTCGAATTAACAATGGTTTAATAATCCAACATGGGTAGGCAATAGACAGGTCAAGGCTGGCAGGGGTCAGTAAACCAGAGATGGGGCAAAGGCACAGGTCGGCAGGCAGGCTCAGGTTCAGGACAGGCAAGGGTCAAAACCAGGAGTGCGAGAAAAAGACTGGAAAAAACAGGAGCTGAGGCAAAAACGCTGGTTGACTTGACAAAGACGAACTGGCAACAGACGAACAGAAACCACAGGTATAAATTCACAGGGGATAATGGGGAAGATAGGCGATACCTGGAGGGGGTGGAGACAATCACAAAGGCAGGTTAAACAGATCAGGGTGTGACAGGCTTCTGAAGTTTGTAATTTCCACTTTGAAATCTAGACTTGATTTTCCCTTACCAAGAATCTATTGACCCCTGCAAAACTTTCCATTAACAATGAAGCTCCAGGATAATTTCCTACTGTAACTGGCTCAATTTAAGATCATACAAATTGAAGATCATACATCTGTACAGTAGTTACACAGTAGCATCCTCTGCACTTGTGAGCTTTTAAGCAATCCTGTGGATGATAATCAATAGACAGTCCTCATTGCAAGGGCTTCCAGCTGTTTAGTGATGTATAACTACGTTGGTCCTACTGTATAAGTGCACACATAATGATGTTACAACTATGCTGTCAGGCATGTCAATGGTTGCTCTATGTGGAATAATATTTTAAATTCTTCTTCTCAATTGTTATAGGTACATTACACATTCATCCGGGTTGACGCCCCCCTTGGGTTGTGCCGTGGCGGAGATCTTTGTGGGCTATACTCGGCCTTGTCTCAGGATGGTAAGTTGGTGGTTGAAGATATCCCTCTAGTGGTGTGGGGGCTATGCTTTGGCAAAGTGGGTGGGGTTATATCCTGCCTGTTTGGCCTTGTCCGGGGGTATCATCGGATGGGGCTACAGTGTCTCCCGACCCCTCCTGTCTCAGCCTCCAGTATTTATGCTGCAGTAGTTTATGTGTCAGGGGGCTAGGGTCAGTCTGTTATATCTGGAGTATTTCTCCTGTCTTATCCGGTGTCTTGTGTGAATTTAAGTATGCTCTCTCTAATTCTCTCCCTCTTTCTCTCTTTTCCTCTCTTTCTTTCTCCTTTTCTCTCTCTCTTTCTTTCTTTCTTTCTTTCTTTCTTTCTTTCTTTCTCTCTCTCAGAGGACCTGAGCCCTAGGACCATGCCTCAGGACTACCTGGCCTGATGACTCCTTGCTGTCCCCAGTCCACCTGGCCGTGGTGCTGCTCCAGTTTCAACTGTTCTACCTGCGGCTATTGAACCCTGACCTGTTCACCGGGCGTGCTACCAGTCCCAGACCTGCTGTTTTCAACTCTCTAGAAACAGCAGGAGCAGTAGAGATACTCTGAATGATCGGCTATGAAAAGCCAACTAACATTTACTCCTGAGGTGCTGACCTGTTGCACCCTCGACAACCACTGTTATTATTATTATTTGACCCTGCTGGTCATCTATGAACATTTTAACATCTTGGCCAAGCCAACTAACATTTACTCCTGAGGTGCTGACCTGTTGCACCCTCGACAACCACTGTGATTATTATTATTTGACCCTGCTGGTCATCTATGAACATTTGAACATCTTGGCCATGTTCTGTTATAATCTCCACCCGGCACAGCCAGAAGAGGACTGGCCACCTCTCATAGCCTGGTTCCTCTCTAGGTTTCTTCCTAGGTTCTGGCCTTTCTAGGGAGTTTTTCTTAGCCACCGTGCTTCTACACCTGCATTGCTTGCTGTTCGGGATTTTAGGCTGGGTTTCTGTACAGCACTTTGTGACATCAGCTGATGTAAGAAGGGCTTTATAAATACATTTGATTGATTGATTGAAGTAAGACACATGAATCAACCTCCATTATTTACAGTGGTGGGATTACTACAGTATGTGATGCTAGTAGTACCTTGACAGGCTACTATTGTGTGGTCTTTTCTCTGCAGAGGATTTTCCCAGAACTGCAATGCGCTTGCCTCGGCTCCCAGGCTGAGCTCACGTCATGTGAAAGCCTGTGACAGAGGCGAGCAATGGCCTTATAAAATGCAATGTCCTTGTAAAAGCGTATTACTACATACACTACCGTTCAAAAGTTCGGGGTCACTTAGAAATGTCCTTATTTTTGAAAGAAAAGCAATTTTTTGGTCCATTAAAATAACATCAAATTGATCATAAATACAGTGTAGACATTGCTAATGTTGTAAATGACTATTGTAGCTGGAAACGACTGATTTTTAATGGAATATCTACATAGGCGTGCAGAGGTCCATTATCAGCAACCATCCCTCCTGTGTTCCAATGGCACGTTTTGTTAGCTAATCCAAGTTTATCATTTTAAAAGGCTAATTGATTATTAGAAAACCCTCTTGCAATTATGTTAGCACAGCTGAAAACTGTTGATCTGATTAAAGAAGCAATAAAACTGGTCTTCTTTAGACTAGTTAAGTATCTTGAGCATCAGCATTTGTGGGTTCAATTACAGGCTCAAAATGGCCAGAAACAAAGTGCTTTCTTCTGAAACTCGTCAGTCTATTCTTGTTCTGAGAAATGAAGGCTATTCCATGTGAGAAATTGCCAAGAAACTGAAGATCTCATAACAACGCTGTGTACTACTCCTTCACAGAACAGCGCAAACTGGCTCTAACCAGTCACTTAGACAGAACAATTTATCTCTGGGCCTCTAGGAAGTTATCTCTCTCTCTCTCTCTCTCCCTCTCTCTCTCTTCTCTCTCTCTCCTCTCGCTCTCGCTCTCGCTCTCGCTCTCGCTCTCGCTCTCGCTTCTCGCTCTCTCGCTTCTTGTTACTCAAGCACATTGACTGTATGTCGATCTGCCCCAACTCCTCGGGTACAACATTCATTCAGTAATATAGCTATGACCATTATAGTGCAGAGAGCGCCACAGAGCATTGGGTGTTGAGGCAGAAAAGGCCAACAGATGGAGAGTGAGAAGGAACATGTGTCAGAGATAAGTTGTGATAACTGACTTAAAATGAATTTCCCTGCTCTTTCAGGTTTCAGGACCTGATTCAGTTACTGCTTGACATATACTCTATCTATCCCCTATGGCGCATGCAATAGAAGCCCAATCAGGTACCGTTTTCGAGGCCTCTAAAACCTCCAAACACTATCACAAGTTGTTCACCTCAGTAAAATTCTTCTACACTTTTACCACAATTTGGGAAAGCGGAAAACAGAGCAACATTCATTTTAGTCTCTCTCTAATCTAACCCTCTCTTTCTCCTTTTCCAATTTTTTTGGCACATGTCTTGTTTCTCCAATTTGTCAGAATATGTGGCCTATGTCAGCTGATGGAAATAGTGGGGTAGAGGCCTATAAAATACACCACCCATTCACTATAGATTGTCCCCATATCCACAGTGCAACATGTATTTGTCGGCTACATATTCTCTATTGTCTATATTTAGACATTATGAATTTGCTAAACTATGCTGGGGCTCGTTGAACAAGTTTGTCCAGTCCATGGACGTTTCCGTTACCATATAAAAATTGCAGAAAATCTCTGATATTTGCAGCGTACGCCTGCTCTTGGCTGCGCACCCGTGGCACGACATCTAAGTAATTGGGAGAGAGAAGAGAGAGCAGAGAGAGAGAGAGAGAGAGAGAGAGAGAGAGAGAGAGAGAGAGAGAGAGAGAGAGCGCACCTCAATGAGCCAAGAGTATAGGGTACGGAGTACAGAGTAGAGCGCTGGAGAGTGGAGTCAAGTCTAGGAACAGCTCCTTTCAAGTCATGTGTCTTTTTGCTGCGGTGGAGAAGAGGTGCTCCGTTGAACGCTATGTACAAAGGAACACCTACATTTTATGCGGAGTGGAGTCAACTTAAATAKACATACATTTTATTATCCAAATTCAATTTTGAATAACTGCGGATTATTCTAAATGTTCTGTGTGTGAGCTGCTTCTTCAGTGATCATTGCATCATGTTACCAGTCTAATTTAGGGGTGCCAGATTCGTCAGGATGGCAATGCCGAAGAAAGTTTCAATTGAAAGACATCAGTATTCTCCAAGATGATTTCTTACCATTTATTCACTCAGTAACTGGTTGATTAGTGTACATTTCATAGGTGTTGCATGGACTAACTATATTATTGTCACCAGCAGAACACCAAAAAAATGGATCCCTTGTTCACCACAACTGATTTACAATTGCCAAGCAATTGGACCAACTCTTCAGGGGTCAATGGAACTGATCAGGACTGGAACCAGTTTGTGCAACCCGTTTGGAGAATTGTGCTATGGGCATTCGCCTACAGTTGCATGGTTACTGTGTCTCTGGTGGGGAACGTCGTAGTAATTTGGATCATTATGGCGCATAAACGAATGCGAACTGTGACCAACTATTTTCTGTTGAACCTCGCGTTTGCTGAAGCGTCTATGTCTGCCTTCAACACCGTTATCAACTTCATCTATTCCGTGCACAACGAGTGGTACTTCGGGCTGATGTACTGTCGCTTTCACAACTTCTTCCCCGTCGCTGCTGTCTTCGCTAGTATATACTCTATGACTGCGATAGCGGTGGACAGGTGAGTTCTGTTTGGGGAAACGTTTCAATGCGCAGCTTCTTATGTTTCACACTGATCTAACAAATGTGAATTTAATCCAAAGGCTAGAATGTATGTTTATGGTGACAATAATTCAAACAGAACAAAAATGCACTTTAATAATAACAATAATGCACTTGACTGGATTCAAGTTATTAGTAGCCAAATAACTATGTTATAACATATTAGGATTAAGACAATTAAGACATTAAGACAATAACATTTATACATAGGTTACATAGACATGTTATATAGCTAGTAATGTATTCATTCAACAAAATTGGTTCTGGAGTGATGCTACTGCCTCTGCTACTACATCCTTCATCAAACCAACCAATCAATATGTATTTCATTTGTGCACTGCAATTCAAACGGTTATTTAGGGTGTGTCAATCAGCAACTTGTATAGATAATTGATGTTAATAATAATGTATGTAGTAGATGTGTTCATGTTATGTATTGATGTGAGGTGACAGAGGCTGTGATGTTAGAGTGCTGTGGTATGTTATTAGTATAATTAATGTATGGTGGTCAGGTGTAGTAGCCATTTGTCAACCTACAGCAACACCATATTCACCAATCTGATGGCTTCATTCCCCCATGATGCTGGACAAAAAACAGCTGTGTGTGTGTGTGTGTGTGTGTGTGTGTGTGTGTGTGTGTGTGTGTGTGTGTGTGTGTGTGTTGTGTTTCGTGTGTGTGTTTGCGTGCGTGCGCGTGTATCTGTGTGCATGTGTGTGTGACCTCACTGTTTTGTTTATCTCCAGGCTTTTGGTTTTAAACAGACTCACCCCTCACATGGCTGTTATAATTAACCTCCATTTCTGTTTGTGAGATTCTCATGTGAATGCTGCTGTCTGATTTGTCCTCTGACTTCGTTCTCCAGCAGTAATAGTCTGTAATGCCTGCATATCTCTGCTTTTCTACCAGCAGAGTCTGCATGAACTTGACCTTTGCAGTGTTTTAAAATTAAATGACCCCTGAGAGGAATTGGAGTAGTGAGAGCAGGCTCCATGTCAGGTGCTGAAAAGTCACAGAGAGACACGCTCCAAACACACACTGATCTGAATTTACCCCCAATGTTGGCCAAAATGGCACCCTATTCCCTATATAGTGCACTACTTTTGAGCAGGGTCCGTATTTGACCCCCCCACACACACACACTGCTTGTGAGCGGAGCAATACTATACACACAGGGGTTAAGCTAATAGTCAGCTCTCCATTCATCATTATTCAACCACATACTGTAATTAACTTGCTTAATGAATCGTGTCTCTTCATGAACACATTATCTTTACAAACTTAATGAGCCAGTGATCATGTATGCACTCCTGTATGCAAAATGTAACTGGTAAGGTCTATCATGTAGCGTCTCTGTTACCTCCTCCCGCCGCCTGTCAATGTGTGTGTGCGTGCATGCATTTGTGTGTATTTGTGTCTGTTTGTCAGTGCATGCGTCTGCCTGTCTGAGTATATCTGCATGGGTGTGTGTCGACGATGGACAATATCCCCAGCAGCTTGTGGTGGGTGCTAAAACATTCAGTGTTGCAAAATTCAAAAATGCTGTCTGACTCTCAGTCTCCCAGTGAAGACACCCTGGTAAGTATGTACACACAATCAGATCCTCAGCCTGCCAAACCAAAACACACTGACAAGCCCTGCCACCTTTTTTAGAGTTCTCAGAAGAAAACAGTTTTCCAAGTGTCAACAACAACCCTAAAAACCCGCAGAGGAATTAAACAATGCTTTACTGACAGTCTGGGGGGTGACGATGTGTGTGTATATATTTGTGTTGGAGAGCATGTGTGTGTGATACTGTGTGTGTATGTGTGTGTGTGCGTGTGTGTGTGTGCGTGTGAGCGTGTGTGTGTGCGTGTGTGTGCGTGCGTGTCTATGTGAACATAGGGTAGGCACTGCAAAGCACTTTAAAGCACATTCAATTGCATGTTAACCCAATTATACCATCTGCTGTGGCAGTCAGACTACTGTGTCCGTGATTCTTCATTCACTTTCCACTCATTTCATCCTGACTCTCAGGGGATGTCACCGTGATTCTTCATTCACTTTCCACTCATTTCATCCTGACTCTCAGGGGATGTCACCGTGATTCTTCATTCACTTTCCACTCATTTCATCCTGACTCTCAGGGGATGTCACCGTGATTTGGCAAATCACTGAATCTGTATCTCTCTCACCCATCTTCATCTGATTGCTTTATATAGAAAAGGACAACAGCATTCTGTATGTGTTAATTTGAAGGAATGAAATAGGGAGGGTTAGAGGGAAGTGAATGGAGACAAGTAAGGAGTATGCGGGGAATGAACCCCCAGTGTTGGGGTCAAATGTATAAAGTCTGGGGTCAATGCGGCAGCGCTACCTCCAGACCAGACCCTGGTGGACCATGTGATTGCTGACTTTTTTTATTGATCTATTGGTCTATTTGATTGGTGACTCTTAGGGCAATAAACCAACATGTTGCTGTTGTTCATTTTGCTGTTGTCTACACTTGGCTTTTACAATGTTGGCGATACTTTTAGAGCCCGTTGCTCTGTGAATGAGGAAATATATGACTGTTTCTCCCTCAAGTTTTGTGAGAAACCACACGCTTGCTCCGTAAATACACGTTAGAACTATGCACATTTCTCCCAAACAATATGGGAGAAATGGGACTCTTGCTCTTACATGTCAGGACTGTTCTCTTGGTGCTTAACCATGTCTCTGGACTTCACACATCTCCTGAAATATGTGGCGTTAAAGACTCTGGTGACTATGGATTCTCATTCAAGTGCTGTCTGTAAATCCAAATGTTGTAACCCTCAATCTAGCCATTATCTTGCTGCTTCTATTGTCTGGAAATGTGCAATCTAACCCAGGTCCTGACATTCTTACCCCTGCCGAATTAAGTAGTCAGTGGCCTGCAGTTTTTGCATATGAATGTAAGAAGTCTTCTGCCGAAGCTTGATTTTGTGAATATATGGATAATAACTGCCGACCCTGATGTATTTATGCTTTCTGAAACCTGGCTCAAAAAATCTTTTACAGACAAAAAAAATTGGCATAAATGGTTACAATGTTTTTCGTACAGATGGTAAATCTAAGGGTGGTGGTGTTGCTGTATACGTAAAAGACAAGTTCTCGGTGGTCGTTCTGACTTCTGTTACCTAACCTAAGCAATTTCAATATCTGTCTTTGAACCTAAACCTTGGCTCATCTTTAAATATTGTTGTATCTTGTTGTCTGTAGACCTCCATCTGCTACTGTTGGCTCTTTGGATTGTATTTTCGAATTGTTATCACAGAATGTAAATTGTGAGTTTGTCCTGATGGGTGATCTGAATCAGGATTGGTTAACATCTAGCTCTGATCATCTCTAAATTCTATGCAATACCCATCATCTCACTCAGATTGTCAACAGTGTAACTAGGTTGAATAGAAAATATCCTCTGAAATCCTCTTTGATTGATTTGATCTTAAACAATACTCTTCTTCTGGTATTTTTGCAAATGACAACAAGTGATCACTGTGCTATTGCCTGTGTGAGAGATGGTAAAATTCTTAAGAAATCTCCACGTGTCATTAAGAAAAGAAACTGGAAGCGGTTTGATATTCAAGGTTTTCTACATGATGTATCTAGCATTGAATGGAATAGACTGGAATGAATCCCTGATGTTGAACTAGCCTTTTCTTACTTCCACAACGCATTCCAGGATGTATGCAATAGGCATGCCCCTTTAAAAAAAATCAGGATTAAGGTCAGAGAGAACCCTTGGTTTACTAAGGAACTTACAAAAATCATAACACAACGAAATGCTATGTGAGCTAAAGCAAGAGGGACTGGTTAGGCAGATGATTGCATGGCTTTTCAACGTCTTGGCTATGATCCGTAAATTAAAAGCAGACCACTACCTGAAATCTACTTCAGATAATTTAAATAATCCATCCAAATTTTGGCAAGTAGTGAAAGGATTGTAGTGCAAAAAAGATACACAGCTTCCCAAACAATTGTTGGTAGACACACAGATTGTAAATGGGAGAACCTCCATTCTGAAACGCTTGAATCAGCATTTTTTAGATGCAGGGAGTTTATTTGAAAAGGTCAAAGGTATAATTGAGCCCCCTATGAATTTACCTGACACCCCTGTGCACTCACTCTTTCACCAGATTCTCCTTTTCATCCTTCTCTGTTTCAGAAGTGCATAAAGCCCTGAAAGAAATTGATGGAAAAAAATCCCCTGGCCCTGATGAACTAGACCCCCGTTTCCTACACCTAGCTGCAGACATCATTGCTCCCCCTTAACATGTATTTTTAACCTTACGCTTGATGTTAAGGAAATCCCCAAGTTATGGAAATCTGCTTGTGTACTGCCTCTCCTGAAAGGTGGAGATCCCTCGCTACTTGACAACTATCGACCCACATCAAGATTGTCTGTATTGTCAAAGGTACTGGAGTCCTTAGTTAGTAGGCAGCTAAAGGCCTACTTCCAAGAAAACAACATCTTAAATGGAATGGAATCAGGTTTTAGGTTTGGCCACAGCACTGTTTCAGCAACATTGAAGGTTTTAAATGACATCCACTGTGCTCTTGACAAGAAGTTACATTGTGTGTCTGTCTTTATTGATTTGTCGAAGGCATTTGACATTGTGGACCATGCTGTGTTGGTGCAAAGATTAAAATGTTGGGGAATTACTGGTCATGCTCTAGATTGGTTTATAAATTACCTATCAAATCGTACACAATGTGTAATGGCAGATGGTTGTAAATCTGAGTTCATAGAGGTATGCTCGGGTGTTCCACAAGGTTCTATTTTGGGCCCACTGTTGTTCATTTTGTATATCAACAACATTGGGGATCTTATTGAAACAGCGGATGTCCATTTTTATGCAGATTATACTGTTATTTATTCAAGTGGTAGTAGTTGATCTTTATCTTTTGAAAATGCCCAAAGAGCATTTAACATCATACAACATAATCTGTATGATTTAAAGCTGGTTCTAAATTTGGGTAAAACAAAAGGCATGGTATTTTCAAATGCCAGGCATGTTACTAATCATGTAATTGCTACATTGGCTGGACATACTATGGAGCAAGTCAAAGTGTACAAATATTTGGGTGTGTGGGTGGATGACTAGCTGAGCTTCACTGTTCATGTAGAGAACTTGATAAGGAAGTTCAAGCTGAGAATAGGTTTTTATTACCGGCATAAGGCTTGTTTTTCTCTGGAGGCCCGGAAGGAGCTGGGACGATGTACATTACTGGCGGTTTTAGATTTTAGAGATGCTACAGTTGAAGTCAGAAGTTTACATACACTTAGGTTATAGTCATTAAAACTCGTTTTTCAACCTCTCCACACATGTATTGTTAACAAACTATAGTTTTGGCAAGTCGATTAGGACATCTACTTTGCGCATGACACAAGTCATTTTTCCAACAATTGTTTACAGACAGATTATTTCACTTATAATTCACTGTAATACAATTCCAATGGGTCAGAAGTMTATTTACAATAAGTATACCTCCCTGTAGGCTGTCTCATTGTCGCCGATGATCAGGCCTACCACCGTTGTGTCGTCAACAAACTTGATGATGGTGTTGGAGTTGTGCATGGCCACGCATTCGTGGGTGAACAGGGAGTACAGGAGGGGACTAAGCACACACCCGCCTGGTAGAGAGGCATCATTGGGCAGATCATGGCTGTGTCTTCCTTTGTAATCCGTAATAGAGTGTTGCCCCTGCCACATGTGGTTGGTGGCAGAGCCTATGTAATAGATTCTACCTTGTTCCTTTATTGTCCTTTTGTTTGTTTGATGGCTCTGGGGAGTTTGTAGTGGGACTTCTTGTACTTGTTCATGTCATCAGCCGTAGCCTCGGGGTTGTCTGCAATACCCTTGTGTGTGGTAGCCCTTTCTTTAGCTTAGCGTCAACGTCTGTGTTAATCCTGGGCTTTTGATTGGGGAAGCAGCGAACCTTCACTGTGGGGACAACGTCGGCGATGCAGATCCTAATGAAGCTGGTGACGGCGATGGTTAGCTCATTGATGCGCTAGCAAAGCAGTCCTGTAGCATAGCCTCTGATTCGGAGGAGCATTTCTCAACGGAGTGCGTCAAGGGTACTTCCTATTTGAGGTACTGCTTGTAGACAGGAAGCAGGAGAATAGAGTCATGATCTGATTTGCCGAAGGAGGGACGAGGGAGTGCCTTGTATGCTTTCTTATGGGTAGAGTAACAGTGGTCTAGAACTTTATCGCCCCTTGTGGCAAAGGAGACGTGTTGATGGAAGTTTTCATCACGTGTCTTAATGACGTGGAATTAAAATCACCGGCAAGAAGAAAAGCGGCCTTCAGGTGCATGATTTCCTGCTTGTTTATAGCCTCGTACAGTTCGTTAAGTGCCAGCTTGTTGTTATTTTTGTCATGACGTGGAATGTATAACAGTCACGATAACAGCAGCAAACAGTTGAGATGTAGAAGGGTTGGCATTTGACCATGAGGTATACCAAGACGGGTGAACAATGGGTCGAGACATCCACTGCGTTAGAGTCAGCACACCATTTGCTGTTGATGAAAAGGCATACCCCTCCCCTTCTCGATTTCCCTGAATCCAATGTCCTATCCACTTGGTGAATGGAGAATCCATTGAGTTGGACATGTCCCAAAGCCATGTTTCATATTTACTATTTGAAATAAGTATTGGAACCCAGGTCTGCCACCGGGACACATCTCCTCCCATCTGTTGATGTGGATATTATGCAAGGGTGTTGGCCCCTCTGCAGAAGAACCCTATACCATGGGGAGCTCTATATGAGATGAGAGCACCCTGACGGCAGAATCTTCCTTTTCCTTGATTGCATTTTTCTTTGTATTGTAGGGGGCTTTGGTGGTTTAGATGTTATTGCCGGATCATTGGATTTGTGCCTCTCTAATTCATTCATACCATCTTCCAGTGTTGCCTGCTATTGCCTAAAGACATTCACAACAAAGGCAGGTAGAACACAGAAAGAAAGTGAGGTGCGAAACAGGTGTGAAAGAAATTGAGACAAAGAGCGAGGCTGCAGACACTCGGGGGCAAATAGTAGCTACAGAATACTGATCGAATTTCCCCTTGGAAAATAACAAAAGGATTCCCTAAACAATGATTCCATGGTGTAGTAGGGGTATGAAAATAAAAAATAAAGACAGTGGTTATGGACAGTGGTTATGGACAGTGGTTGCGGTTATGGAACCGCCACCTGTCCCAGACCTGCTATTTTCAACTCTTAATGATCGGCTATGAAAAGCCAACTGAAAATTATTCATGATTATTATTTGACCATGCTTGTCACTTATGAACATTTTGAACATCTTGGCATAGTTCTGTTATAATCTCCACCCGGCACAGCCAGAAGAGGACTGGCCACCCCTCATAGCCTGGTTCCTCTCTAGGTTTCTTCCTAGGTTTTGGCCTTTCTAGGGAGTTTTTCCTAGCCACCGTGCTTCTACACCTGCATTGCTTGCTGTTTGGGGTTTTAGGCTGGGTTTCTGTACAGCACTTCGAGATATTAGCTGATGTACGAAGGGCTATATAAAATAAACTTGATTTGATTTGGTTATGTGTTTGTTGTTTGTTCATGTGGACATACAGTATGTAAATCTATGCATTTGGATGCCATTGGTGAAAAGTAAACAAGCTGACATCAGTCACCAGTATCTAACCCACACTAGCCTCAAAAGCCAGGCCTCTATAGCTTCTACTGTATATAGGCTCTTCAAGTAGTGTTGTCAGAGACACCTCTAAACTAAACTCATACCATGGAGAAGCAGCATTGCAAGTCTCAATTGAAACAAGATACAAGTTTCCTAGCCATGTGGTAGTGGAACGAGCCTAGCATAGCAGATAGCCAAAATGTGACAGATAGTTGTGTCGACTACTGGGAGTGTTTTGAAATCAAGTATCTTCTCTCCCCCAGTTGGTTATTGGCAGAAATCCAATTAGCAGATCAAATGGGGCTATTAGGTGGATTACGATGTTGATTAGATCTCCCAGTATAATCCCTAGTGTCTAAGCCTCTCGAAAGCAATATCTACTAAGCTAACAGATGACTTGTTTTGAGATGGTCATACCATATACCATCTAGCTATTTGATTTCGAATTTTAGGACCCCTGTAGGTATCAGCAAAAAAAAAGTTTTTATTATTTGATGAAACATTGAATTTGGTCTTACTGCTATTAGCCCATAGAAACACATTGAATAACACATTCATACATGGCAAAAAAAGACATTGCAAAACCAGTCTCTGACATTGCTCGTTCTGATATTTTTATTTTTATGGATTATGTGCGTATTGTTTATTGTATTATTGCTAGGTATTGTGAGGATCAATGCTGGAGACAGGAAGCAGGTACAAGGAAAACATTTTATGAACAACGGACATGAAACAGGACAGGAACAGCGTCTGGACAGGAAAAAAATAACGACATCAATGCTGACACAGGGAATAACGTGAGGAGCAGACAGATAAAGAGGGGGTAATTAAGTCCAGGTGAGTCCAATATTGCGCAGCGGCGGGTAATGATTGTGACAGGTGGGCGTAATGAAGGGCAGCCTGACACCCTCGAGTGCCAGAGAGGGGGAGCAGGCATGACAGGTATTAAACACAAGAAACACAAGCATTTTGCTGCACCTGCAAATCTGTTTACGTGACCACTAAACGTTGATTTGAGTTGAGATAGTCCAAAAATAAATCAAAAGGAAGTATGTTTTGAAGTATTTTTCCTGTATTTTAGAAATATAGGAAAGCTCAGGGACATTTTTTTGGTTGAAAGATTCTATTCACTTCCAGTTACCGGATGACCTTGGGGACCAGTACTGTGAAGTTTGTGTCTCCTCTTTCAGAACTGGGTCCAAATCGTTTCTAGCTCAAACTGTTCCGACTTTACAGACTTTTTGTGAGAAGACCTGTACAGAGTTGGTACGCCGAAGGACCAAAATGGATGACACGTTCGTATTAGTGAGAGTCTCAGCTTCCCAAATATTTACTAGCTCAAAACGTTCTGACTTTACGGACGTTTCCATGAGAAGACCTGTGTCCTGGTCTCACAAACACGTTGTAAGTCTGTCGTTTTCCACTGCAGAGCCGAACGGCCAACACCGGCGCAGTCAGTGGATTGAGATGCGCAGCCCATGCAAAAACCTGGAAGTCTCTAGCTTAAAGTCAGCGATTAAATGATTGTGCTAATTAGATTTCAGCGCAGACATCGACTCCAGGGGGAAGAATTTGCATTTCCTCTCAAGTGCCGCTTGATATGCTGCTGTCGAAGTGTGAGATACTGTTACGTCAGTAGCCTATTGATGGAATGGGACTTAGTGGGTTTGCATCCCAAATGGCACTTTATTCCATATAGTGCACTATTTTTGACCAGGGACTCAAAGGTAGTGCATGATATAAGGCAGGGCTATTCAACTCTTTCCAAATGAGGTCCGAAGCCTGCTGCTTTTCTATTCTACCTGATAATGAATTTCATCCACCTGGTGTCCCAGGTCTAAATCAGTCCCTGATTAGAGGGGAACAATAAAAAAGCAGTGGACCGAGGTGAGTTTGAGGGATATAGAGAATAGGGTGCCATTTGGYACATAAACTAAAATATTCATGCACTCAGTACAGTATGTGCTCTGACTGAAATTAGGTGCTGCATGATTATRGATCTATGAGAGAATGATACTAAAGTGGTGATGAAAATAAATACTTTGACTTCCAAAGGGCCACTTTTCATTTCAAAGGTCTGATAATGTCTGGATTAATTATTATGTTGGTACGATTCAAAGGAGACCAATTTACAGTATGATTTTCTCTTATCAGAAAAATGTATTCATAAGTTTTTACTCTGTCAACGGCAGACGTAGTCTATGAGTCGAACTGAAATTGTAACATCCACATTGCATTGTTGGAGACCCTGAAGCTCAGAGGAAAATAATAGAAAATGTTTTATCAATACCTTCAGTGTGTGTGTGTGTGTGTGTGTGTGTGTGTGTGTGTGTGTGTGTGTGTGTGTGTGTGTGTGTGTGTGTGTGTGTGTGTGTGTGTGTGTGTGTGTGTGTGTGTGTGTGTGTGTGTGTGTGTGTGTGTGTGTGTGTGTGTGTGTGTGTGTGTGTGTGTGTGTGTGTGTGTGTGTGTGTGTGTGTGAGGACACAGAAGGGAGGACATTTAACGGGTCCTCATCTAAAAAATTAGGTTAGGGTTAGGTTAAGGGTAAGAATAAGGGTAAGAGTAAGAGTTAGGGTTAGTTTTAGGGTTAAGTTTGGGCTGGGGAAAAATAAAATGTTTGAATGGGAATTAAATTGTTTGTCCCCTCAAAGTACTCAGAAGTATAGTAAGACATAGTTGTGTGTGTGTGTGTGTGTGTGTGTGTGTGTGTGTGTGTGTGTGTGTGTGTGTGTGTGTGTGTGTGTGTGTGTGTGTGTGTGTGTGTGTGTGTGTGTGATTCATTTGTGTGTGTGTGTGTGTGTGTGCTTGTAGATTTTCCCATTGTATCTTCCCCAGGACTGAACATGTGTTTTGCCCATGCTGCCTCTCCCTCTCTTCCTAGGTACACTGCCATCATCCACCCCCTGCAGCAACGCATGTCATCCACAGAGACCAAGGTGATCGTGGGGGTGATCTGGGTGCTGGCTCTGCCTTCTGGCCTTCCCTCATACTACTACTCAATGACCGAGGAGCTCCCTGGACGAATCATCTGTTACAATCGAGTGGCCCAAATACACCGGCTGCGACTACAAGATTCTGTGAGTTTCATTTATAAGTGTGTTTGAGAGAAAGAAAGAGACAAAGAGAGAAAGAGAGAGTCAGACTGTGTGTTTGTGCGTGTGTGTGTGGCGTGTGTGTGTGGCGTGTGTGGGTGTGTGGTGTGTGTGTGTGTGTGTGTGTGTGTTGTGTGTGTGTGTGTGTGTGTGTGTGTGTGTGTGTGTGTGGTGTGTGTGTGTGTGTGTTGTGTGTGTGTGTGTGTGTGTGTGTGTGTGTGTGTGTGTGGTGTGTGGTGTGTGTGTGTGTGTTAGTGAATAACAGCAGCATGGAACAAAGATACTTTGTTTCTTTATGTAAAAAGAAAAAGAAAAGAAAGGGGAGAGTGGGATGTTGAGCCATTTCTACATTCAGCATCACTCCAACAAGGGAAATATAGTATTCTTTCTAACAAAGATATATATTTCAGGAAGTTGTGTATCCCTGGAAATAATCAGAATTCATGTAAACATTACGGTTTTGAAAACATAGCTTGTCCGAAAAAAGTGGTCTATGGGGTAAGTTGAGCTGCGGGACACGATAACTTGAACCCCCTTGGGGTAGTGGGTGACGGTGTCCTGTGACTGGGTGATGGTGCTGGTCGGACAAAGTTTAATTCATGGAATGGGGGTGTGGTATATTGTCTGTCTTAAATGTAATCTCTCTAGTTTCTTAAAAATGTCTGTACTGAATTAAATATTACCACTACCTTTTTAAAACCATGTTAATGTTTCTTTCCCAAACACAATTCAACACAATCACAAAGCTTTTTTTGTCTTTTAATAATTTTAAGCATTTTTTAACACAGGCTTAAAGGACACCTCTAGAGGAATTTGCCTCCTCTATTTCAACATCATTTCCTGTCCAATAGAGGGAATGCACGTTTGGGTCCACCTCCAAAGAATAACAATGGCTACTTATACATATGCACGAATTGGGAATTTCCACATGGAGTTGATAAACATCAAWGTAGCTAGCTAGTATGTTAACCTTATCTAGTTAGGTCATTTTATTAGCATTTTTTTTGACAACACCATATTCAAAAGATTAGCCAGCTGGCTCTATGGCTGGTTCCGGAGCTGGATATGTCTTATGCATTGATTTTAGGGAAAACTTTGCCTCAGATGGAAACCACTGGCCTATTTTTGACTTCGTCATCTATTGTTATCTTCAACGTTTTGTCATCTTCCATAAATTGCAGCCGCGAATCCGCCATAGAAATAGTTAGAAAGAATAAGACGAAGCTCTGGCAAAATGGATAACTTTTGAAAGATAGCTGATATGCGTTATTCTACATCGTAATGGACACCGTGCAACCTTAGGTAGGCGGCTGGCAGGCTTTGGCTGAGGTACAGCAAAGCCAAGTCAGCCCGTGCTCATGGTTCTCACAGTGAAGTGAAATGATAGGCTACAATTACTTTGCTCATGATCATGCACGCCGTAAATGGCATGTAACTATAAGTTCCATGAATTCTCTTTCACAGGAGCCTTTTCATTATCTGGATAGACACTTGTGGGTTCTAGCTAACGTTACACCAATCAAAACAGTGGAGCATGTAGGTAGCCTAGTGGTTAGAGCGGCAGGTAGCCTAGTGGTTAGAGGGCGGGCAAGTAGCCTAGTGGTTTAGAGCGGCAGGTAGCTAGTGGTTAGAGCGGCAGGTAGCCTAGTGTTAGAGCGGTCAGGTAGCCTAGTGGTTAGAGCGGCCAGTGTAGGCTAGTGGTTAGAGCGGCAGGTAGCCTAGTGTTAGAGCGGCAGGTCGCCTAGTGGGTTAGAGCGGCAGGTAGGCTAGTGGTTAGAGCGAGCATGGTAGAGCGCTAGTGGTTAGAGCGCAGGATAGCCAGTGGTTAGGCGTAGCTAGGTTAGAGCAAGGCAGGTAGCCTAGGTGGTTTAGAGCGGCAAGTAGCCTAGTGGTTAGAGCGGCAGAGGTAGGCTAGGTGGGAGAGCGGCAGGTAGCCTAGTGGTTAGAGCGGCAGGTAGCCTAGTGGTTAGAGCGGCAGGTAGGCTAGTGGTTAGAGCGGCAGGTAGCCTAATGGTTAGAGCGGCAGGTAGCCTAGTGGTTAGAGCGTTGGGCCAGTAACCAAAAGGTTGCTGGATTGAATCCCCAGGCTGACAATGTAAAAATCTGTCATTCTGCCCCTGAACGAGGCAGTTAACTCACTGTTCCCCGGTAGGCTGTCATTGTAAATAAGAATTTGTTCTTAACTGACTTGCCTAGTTAAATAAAATGTAGTGAAGCAAAACTTTAGTTGTGAAAACCTCATCTCAGTCACGAAGAGGAATAACTTTGTATCTGTTTCTGATTAATAAACAATGCCAACCTGGT
The DNA here is from genome assembly GCF_002910315.2 of Salvelinus sp. IW2-2015. Taxonomy (NCBI): domain Eukaryota; kingdom Metazoa; phylum Chordata; class Actinopteri; order Salmoniformes; family Salmonidae; genus Salvelinus; species Salvelinus sp. IW2-2015. Next base: position 28,619,744 of record NC_036872.1, on the reverse strand, counting down.
GGATGGTAATAACGCCTTGGAAGAAAACACTCCAATTTGCTCAACTTGCCATTGGCTCAAATTACCCCAAGGCAAAAATTTGTAACAATATTAGCCAACACAGATACAAGGATGCACTTTCATGCCAGGTTTAGGACCTCATATTGTAGCTTATAGAGACCCCCAGCTGATGTATAGAACAATCTTAAAATTATCAACTTTGGTTCAGACACCAGCATCATGAAACCTCTAACACAATAAATGAATTTGACTTGGTGAAATTCCTTTTTTGCTTGCCACTTTTTCCATGTGGTTTCTTCCTTCACATACTCCATAAAATTATGACCTCTTCCCAAATATTGTCAAATTGTTACATTTTGTGTATGGTTTCCTGGAAACAAGGTTGGCTCAACTTACGCTTTTGGCTCAACTTACCACTCTCCCATAGAGTTTAGTATTCTCTCAATATTTATTAAAGCTAATGTACCCTAAAGCAGCAAAGTCTAACTATGTTTTAAATGCAATGGAAATGATCAATGTTATTCCAGAGCAGCAGAGAGTTAAGGCACCCCCTGGGTTGACCGATGCATGTCTTCAGCAGAGTACAATAAAACACAGACGAAGACATTCTACTGTTTATCGTTCTGTTGCCTAACAGAGAAAATCCCTTATTTACCTTCACTATTGATTCCAAGTTTCTTCTAATTGTGTCTCCACTCAAGAGCAACTTTGGTTAAGTATTAAAGAAAATTCCATTATCTCACAACTCGAGCTGATTCCAAATTCTTCTCTTAGCTCCAACCACCAGAAGCAACAAACGACCTTGGGAGGACTGAGTGCGTCCCAAATGGCACCCAATTCCCTTTATAGTACTTTTGACCAGGGGTTTTATGTCATTTTAGATGTTATTGTATAGATTATTATTTGTATTGTAGAGATCTGTAGCGGTTTAGATGTTATTGAACAAGATATTCCTTTTATTGTAGGGGGCTTTGGAGGTTTAGATTCATTGTATTGCTGGATCATTGGATCTGAGCCTCTCTCATTCATTAACACCATCTTCCAGCGTTGACTGACATTCTTAAACATTGTCAAGGACATTCACGACTCAACCAGCTAGGAAACAGAGAAGACAGATGATGTGAAAGAGTTACATTAATCTATGATCTCTTCTGGAGAGTTGTGAAAGGACGGGGTGCAGCACCTTAATGGCTGAGTTGGAGTTGTGCGAGTCAGATCTGCTCTCCTAAGTATATACTGTATATACACTTGAGTGTACAAAATATTAAGAACACCTCCTCTTTCCATGACATAGACTGACCAGGTGAAAGCTATGATCCCTTATTGATGTCACTTGTTAAATCCACTTCAGTCAGTGTAAAGAAGGATTTTTAAGCCTTTAGACAATTGAGACATGGATTGTGTATGTGTGCCATTCAGAGGGTGAATGGGCAAGACAAAGACAAGTGCCTTTATACAGCAAGGCAATAATATACAGAACCAGTCAAAAGTTTGGACACACCTACTCATTCAAGGGTCTTTCTTTATATTTACTATTTCCTACATTGTAGAATAATAGTGAAGACATCAAAACTATGAAATAACACACATGGAATCATGTAGTAACCAAAAAAGTTTTTATGCAAATCAAAATATATTTTACATTTGAGATTCTTCAAAGTAGCCACCCTTTGCCTTGATGACAGCTTTGCACACTCTTGGCATTCTCTCAACAAGCTTCATGAGGTAGTCACCTGGAATGCATTTCAATTAACAGGTGTGCCTTGTTAAAAGTTAATTTGTGGAATTTCTTTCCTTCTTAATGCGTTTGAGCCAATCAATTGAGTTGTGTCAAGGTCGGGGTGGCATACAGAAGATAGCCATATTTGGTAAAAGACCAATTCCATATTATGGCAAGAACAGCTCAAATAAGCAAAGAGAAATGACAGTCTATCATTACTTTAAGACATGAAGGTCAGTCATTCTGGAAAATTTCAAGAACTTGAAATTGTACGGTGCATTTGGAAAGTATTCAGACATCTTGACTTTTTCCACATTTTGTTATGTTACAGCCTTATTCTAAAATTGATTAAATACTTTTTTTCATCATCAATCTACACACAGTACCCCATAATGACAAAGTGAAAACGTTATTTTTTATTTTTTTTGCAAATGTATTAAAAAAAAACAGTAATACCTTATTTACATAAGTATTCAGACCCTTTGCTATTGAGCTCAGGTGCATTGTGTTTCTGGCCAAACCGAGCAATTGGGGGAGAAGGGCCTTGGTCAGGGAGGTGTCCAAGAACCCGATGGTCACTCTGACAGAACTCCAGAGTTCCTCTGTGGAGATGGGAGAACCTTCCAGAAGGAAAACCATCTGTGCAGCACTCTACCAATCAGGCCTTTATGGTAGAGTGGCCAAACGGAAGCCCCTCCTCAGTAAAAGGCACATGACAGCCAGCATGGAGTTCGCCAACAGGCATTGAAAGGATTCTCAGACCATGACAAACAAGATTCTCTGGTCTGATGAAACCAAGATTGAACTCTTCAGCCTGAATGCCAAGCGTCACGTCTGGAGGAAACCTGGCACCATCCCTACAGTGAAGCATGGTCGTGGCAGCATCATGCTTTGGGGATGTTCTTCAGTGGCAGGGACTTGGAGACTAATCAGATTTCTGGATTTCGATAATTAGCAGGTATCAGTCTAATTCTGCTCTGCATGCATTATTTGATGTTTTACGTTGTATTTTACGTAGGATATTTTTGCAGAATTCTGCATGCAGACTCTCAATTTGGTGTTTGTCCCATTTTGGGAATTCTTGTTTGGTGAGCGGACCCCAACTCTCTCTCTCTCCCTCTCTATCTCTGTCTCTCTCTTTCTCTATCTATCTATCTATCTGTCTGTCTGTCTGTCTGTCTGTCTGTCTGGTCGCTCTGCTGTCTGTCTGTTCTGCGTCCTGTCTGTCTGTCTGTCTGTCTGTCTGCTGTCTGTCTGTCTGTCTGTCTGTCGTCTGTCTGTCTGTCTGGTCTGTCTGTCTGTCTGTCTGTCTGTCTGTCTGTCTGTCCCTCTCTCTGCTCTCTCTCTCTCTGATCTATCTCTCTCTCCTGTGTGTGTCACTCTCACTTCTCTCGCTCTCTTGCCTTTCTCTCACAGCAGCTATATTGTGAGGCGATAGGAGATTTACACCTTCAGCTGAAGCTGCCATTCATTTTCACGGCTCTTACACACACACGCACGCACGCACGCACGCACACACACACACACACACACACACACACACTGTTATACGTCTTCACAACCTTTGGTTTGCCGTACATCATCAGGTGAAGAGGACCAGAAAAAGAATTGGGAAGCAGTGCTGTTGACGGCCTTGCTATTCTATTTCCCACAGCACAAATGCATACTGTAGGTAACATTATTGCCTTACTATATACAGTGCATTTGGAAAGTACTCAGACCCCTTGACTTTTCCCACATTTTGTTATGTTACAGCCTAACTCTAAAATGGATTAAATATTTTTTCAATCTACACACAATATCCCATAACGACAAATTAAAAACAGGTTTTTAGACGCAAACTCCAAGGGGGCTGTCATGTGCCTTTTACTGAGGAGGGGCTTCCATCTGGCCACTCTACCATAAAGGCCAGATTTGTTGAATGCTGCAGAGATGGTTTTCCTTCTGGAAGGTTCTCCCATCTCCACAGAGGAACTCTGGAGCTCTGTCAGAGTGACAATCGGGTTCTTGGACACCTCCCTGACCAAGGCCCTTCTCCCCCATTTACTCTGTTTGGCCAGAAACATGATGCACCTGAGCTCAATAGCAAATGGTCTGAATACTTATGTAAATAAGGTATTTCTGTTTTTTTAAATGTATAAATTTACACAATGTTTTCACTTTGTCATTATGGGGTATTGTGTGTAGATTGATGAGGGAAAATAACTATTTAATTCATTTTAGAATAAGGCTGTAACATAACAAAATGTGGAAAAAGTRAAGGTGTCTGAATACTTTCCGAATGCCCTGTATATAGAAGAATTCAAAAACCTAAGAAAGAAATTGAGAAACCTATCCAATCAAAACATAGAGACCCAGGTAACCTGAGCCTACGCCTTCACTATGGTGTGAGCCCACGCCTTCACTATGGTGAATCACTAAAACAATACAGAAATACACTATCGGAAAAAAAGGAACAGCACATCAGAAATCAGCTCAATGTAATTTGAAGAATCCATAGAATCTAACCACTTCTGGGAAAAACTCAAAACAAACAACAACACGAAGAGTTATCTTTCCAAAATGGAGATGTATGGATAAACCACTTCTCCAATCTTTTTGGCTATTTAACAAGAAACAAACAGCAAAAACATATACATGATCAAATACAAATAGAATCGACTATTAAAGACTACCAGAACCCACTGGATTCTCCAATTACATTGAATGAACGACAGGACAAAATACAAACCCTCCAACCGAAAAAGGCCTGTGGGGTTGATGAAATGAAATGAAATGATAAAATATACAGACCACAAATTCCAATTGGCTATACTTAAACTCCGTAACATCATCCTCAGCTCTGGCATATTCCCCAAAATTTGGAACCAAGGACTGATCACCCCAATCCACAAAAGTGTAGACAAATTTGACCCCAATAGCTACTGTGGGATATACGTCAACAGCAACCTTGGGAAAATCCTCTGCATTCTCATTAACAGCAGACTCATACATTTCCTCAGCGAAAACAATATACTGAGCAAATTTCAAATTGGCTTTTTACCAAATTACCGTACGGCAGACCACGTATTCACCCTGCATACCCTAATTGAGAAAAAAACAAACCAGAACAAAGGCAAAGTCTTCTCTTCAAGTTTCTTTCCACAGGGCCGGGAGGTGAGACAGGGATGCAGTTTAAGCCCCAGCCTCTTCAGCATATATATCAACGAATTGGCGAGGCCACTAGAGCAGTCTGCAGCACCCAGCCTCACCCTACTTGAATCTGAAATCAAATGTCTACTGTTTTCTGATGATCTGGTGCTTCTGTCCCCAACCAAGGAGGGCATACAGCAGCACCTAGATCTTCTGCACAGAATCTGTCAGACCTGGGCCCTGACAGTAAATCTCAGTAATACAAAAATAAAGGTGTTCCAAAAAGGCCCAGTTCCCAGGACCACAAATACAAATTCCATCTAGACACCGTTGCCCTAGAGCAGACAAAAAACTATACATACCTCGGCCTAAACATCAGCGCCACAGGTCATTTCCACAGAGCTGTGAACGATCTGAG